>NC_064640.1:284812048-285412048 GCF_023864345.2 Schistocerca serialis cubense
TGCAAAATTAGTTCTTGAGTATGCAACATGGTGTACCTGTCTTTCTGGGACAATATTTCGTTAACACATTTTGTTGTTATGGACAGGTATTTCACGCTTAAACAGCGTAATCAGTCCCATCCAAGCAGTGTATTCTATATTTGGTTCTTCTCTAGCTGCCCGTGACAGTTTACTTAGCTGTGCAACCGAGTTTCCTGCATAGGGAAGCTAGTGTTCCGTATTAAGTTCCCCTCCATATCTACCGATGTTTTGTGCACCATTCACTACCCTAGCTGGCAGTGACGTATATCCCGATCACAGTAGGTGAAATTCGGTTCACTTCTATTCTGTTGAGCACTGTCCGAAGTTCAGTTGTAGCCATTCTGTACCTTTCTCAGATTTTCAAGTAACCACTATTACTGGGTTGGTTTACAGTTCGTGCCACGCTTGTGCTGTGACTTCTCATTACTCAAAATAAACCGTCCGTACCACTACACCAACATCACTTTCCAAGCTCTTCCTGTGTGGCTTTTTAAAACTGTCTTTCCGCTACTGGGTCTTTCACAGCTTTACAATTTTAATTTCTAAATAAGTCCTGAATAATGAATTAAAATAACTTCCAATTAACCTGTGACATATAATACTTTGATTTTCATTACGTAATCAAATTTTAAGTGATTTACTTTTGAAACAGTGTTACAACTCAATAAAAATTTTAAGATTCTTAGTTTTATCTCAGCTAATCAACAGACAAAAAAACTACATAATTTTCGTGTCCTCATTAATAAACATAACAGAATCACAACATGGTCGGTTCAAACAGAGATCACTTCTGAGAGACAGTGAGACAGGTGGAGGAGAGGGGTGGGGGGTGGAGGCCATGGGGTAGAGAGAAAGCGCAAATTTAAACTACACTAGTTATTCAGCCCAGGGAAAACGACGTACCAGAGCCATGAAGAGTAGAGCGCTGGCTCATATCTCCGAATGTTAGGAATTCACATCAACCACATTATTAACAGAGAAAAGCATCTCCTTCTGTATCAGCGGGAATTTTGTAAAACAATGTTGCTTATCTGTCGTATTACTTATTCAAGTGGTCACTTGCCTTAAAGCCAATATTATGATGACACAACAAAGTGAACTGGAAATCAATATCTGAATCACACCCAACAATACAGTAAGGATCTGACAGTATTTTGTCCTTCGGCAGGCGATGCGCTGCGGTGGACGTTCGTGAAAAGGTGAAACTGTGTGCCAGACAAGGTTCAAATTGTTCAAATGGCTCTGAGCAGTATGGGACTTAACATCGGAGATCATCAGTCTCCTAGAACTTAGAACTACTTAGACCTAACTAACCTAAGGACATCACACACATCCATGCCAGAGGCAGGATTCGAACCTGCGACCGTAGCGTCGCGCGGTTCCAGACTGAAGTGCCTAGAACCGCTCGGCCACACCGGCCGGCGCCAGACAAGGACTCAAACCGTGAACTCTGTTTCTTGTAGGCCATGTGCTACGTATTGAGCCATCTAAGCAAGTCCGTATGGTATTCGGAAAGTTTAGAGAGGTACTGGTTGGACTGGCTGTGTTGCGCAGGCGAATTGGTCCATGGGTGTAGAAATATGAAGGAGGGATGTTGAATTATGAATTGAGATTCAGATACTTCCCATAAAATGGGATTCCTCTATGTTTAAATTGTTACTAGTTTGATATTATGTCCAGCATAATGCAAATGCATTAGTCTAACAGCTACACGAGCATTACCTGTGTGCTGCGTCGACAGTGAGTCTCGCTGTTCAAGAACGCCCTAATAACAGCCGGTAGAGTATTTTGTGGAATTATACAGAGTGTTACAAAAAGGTACGGCCAAACTTTCAGGAAACATTCCTCACACACAAAGAAAGAAAAGATGTTATGTGGACATGTGTCCGGAAACGCTTAATTTCCATGTTAGAGCTCATTTTAGTTTTGTCAATATGTACTGTACTTCCTCGATTCACCGCCAGTTGGCCCAATTGGAGGAAGGTAATGTTGACTTCGGTGCTTATGTTGACATGCGACTCATTGCTCTACAGTACTAGCATCAAGCACATCAGGACGTAGCATCAACAGGTTAGTGTTCATCTCGAACGTGGTTTTGCAGTCACTGCAATGTTTACAAATGCGGAGTTGGCAGATGCCCATTTGATGTATGGATTAGCACGGGGCAATAGCCGTGCCGCGGTACGTTTGTATCGAGACAGATTTCCAGAACGAAGGTGTCCCGACAGCAAGACGTTCGAAGCAATTGATCGGCGTCTTAGGGAGCACGGAACATTCCAGCATATGACTCGCGACTGGGGAAGACCTAGAACGACGAGGACACCTGCAATGGACGAGGCAATTCTTCGTGCAGTTGACGATAACCCTAATGTCAGCGTCAGAGAAATTACTGCTGTACAAGGTAATGTTGACCACGTCACTGTATGGACAGTGCTACGGGAGAACCAGTTGTTTCCGTACCATGTACAGCGTGTGCAAGCACTATCAGCAGCTGATTGGCCTCCACGGGTACACTTCTGCGAATGGTTCATCCAACAATGTGTCAATCCTCTTTTCAGTGCAAATGTTCTCTTTACGGATGAGGCTTCATTCCAACGTGATCAAATTGTAAATTTTCACAATCAACATGTGTGGGCTGACGAGAATCCGCACGCAATTGTGCAATCACGTCATCAACACCGACTTTCTGTGAACGTTTGGGCAGGCATTGTTGGTGATGTCTTGATTGGGCCCCATGTTCTTCCACCTACGCTCAATGGAGCACGTTATCATGATTTCATACGGGATACTCTACCTGTACTGCTAGAACAAGTACAACACAAAATGTGGTTCATGCACGATGGAGCTCCTGCACATTTCAGTCGAAGTGTTCGTACACTTCTCAACAACAGATTTGGTGACCGATGGATTGGTAGAGGCGGACCAATTCCATGGCCTCCACGCTCTCCTGACCTCAACCCTCTTGACTTTCATTTATGGGGGCATTTGAAAGCTCTTGTCTACGCAACCCCGGTACCAGATGTAGAGACTCTTCGTGCTCGTATTGTGGACGGCTGTGATACAATACGCCATTCTCCAGGGCTGCATCAGCGCATCAGGGATTCCATGCGACTGAGGGTGGATGCATGTATCCTCGCTAACGGACGACATTTTGAACATTTCCTGTAACAAAGTGTTTGAATCACGCTGGTACGTTCTGTTGCTGTGTGTTTCCATTCCATGATTAATGTGATTTGATGAGAAGTAATAAACTGAGCTCTAACATGGAAAGTAAGCGTTTCCGGACACATGTCCACATAACATATTTTCTTTCTTTGTGTGTGAGGAATGTTTCCTGAAAGTTTGGCCGTACCTTTTTGTAACACCCTGTATTTACTCCCGTGAGGTTATGGATGTGAAATTTGTAATCTGAAAAAAATGAGACAAAGTAATCAATCGTAAATCTCATAACCGAATAATGATAGTTGCCTAGCGTGTGCAAAGTATATTAAGTTGTAGCTCTACCCCGTTAGCTCTACTGCTTCTTGTTCTGAGGTGTGAGCATGAATGCCACCTTGCTATATCACCAGCCAGTTGTCCATATGAGCTGTATATAAGGATGTAGTATCCTGTGCCCCCCCCCCCCCCCCTCGCCACATACACACACAACTGATTACATACTTATATTAATGCCGGTACTGTATCAGTTCATTCAATCCATATAAAGTCCTAAAACATCATTATATCCATTCAAAGCTTACCAGCAATCAGTTCATTCATTGTAGGTTTAGAAGACACACATATAAATAATAATACACATACTACCAATCAAATTGAATTAAACAACAATCGCAACTTTAAAATGTTAGTCTCCGATACAGATGATTTATTACTGTGTGAGTCTTATTACAACTGGTATCAGTGGGAGCAGGAACTGTTTATGAGACACACGTAACAAGATTGTGTAGGGTGAGCATTAAATTGCGTTGTGCAAGCAAGATGACAGAAACACACGTGGAAGCATCTGCAACGTCACCAACTCACTAATACTGCAATAAACAGTGGTAGACAACGACAAAAAAAAAACAGATTGTTAATCTATATGCTAAGTGTGTTTTTGAATCCTAACCTCTTTCCCGAAGGCTTGTTTTTCGTATATTTTCAATGAAATATATGAATGTATATTTCTGCCCGCATCTCGTGGTCGTGCGGTAGCGTTCTCGCTTCCCACGCCCGGGTTCCCGGGTTCGATTCCCGGCGGGGTCAGGGATTTTCTCTGCCTCGTGATGGCTGGGTGTTGTGTGCTGTCCTTAGGCTAGTTAGGTTTAAGTAGTTCTAAGTTCTAGGGGACTTATGACCACAGCAGTTGAGTCCCATAGTGCTCAGAGCCATTTGAACCATTTGAATGTATATTTCTATTTCTGTAGTTTCGCTCTGTTCATGTATTGCGCTATAAGTGGGGACCAAATGCATTCTCAGAAATGTCTCCTATACTACGTGACCATTAAAAATATCAATAGATCGTTTGCTGTTTACCCTTTATCAGAAACTTCACATTGTTTTTTTAACCCTAACCCAATTAATAACTCTGAATTTACAATGTGATTATAAATAAAGTTTCTAAGAGACTTAAAGGTCTAGTTTCAAAAAGACTGTAAAAAACGAACCACTGCTCAGAATGACGTCAAATTTGAACGGAATGTTATCGAACAATGGAGGAACTTTATGGAAACAAAATAAATTTAAGGAAAATTTTACCATTAGATACCACTATAAGCAGCGAATATGCAAAATAGTATACGCGGGCCACACCGCAGTTCCTTATTTTGCCTCTGAGACTCTCGGCATGATTGTCTCAATCGAACCAATCAATCAAACCAAACATCATCATCATCGTCATCATCATCATCACATCATCATCATCACAGCGGGAGGCATTTCGGAAATGCTAGATTTATGAACCTACATTTCTATATAGTGTCGCCGTGCAGATCCCTGATCTTATTGCCGGCCGCAGTGGCCTAGCGGTTCTAGGCGCTCAGTCCGAAACCGCGCGACTGCTACGGTCGCAGGTTCGAATCCTGCCTCGGGCATGGATGTGTGTGATGACTTTAGGTTAGTTAGATTTAAGTAGTTCTAAGTTCTAGGGGACTGATGACCACAGACCCCCATAGTGCTCAGACACCCATAGTGCCCAGAGCCATTTGAACCTGATCTTATTCGATGTGACTTCTGGCAGCAGAGTTATCTGAAAAATGCTGTGTTCAGTGCTCGGACTACAAACGTATGGCACACATTGCACAACACATTCTGAACGTGACACGGAGGCCCTCTCATCTGTTGTGGAACATGCTACTTCTCGATTTCAACTTTTGGCAGAAAAATGTGTACAGCGTATTGAACATGACTTGCACCAGTATAACGATATGTAAAAACCGATTTATTTGTTTCTTTTTACGCGATTTTGGCCTCAGGACAGTTAATCCGATGCCATTATTCCTTTTTATGCGGCTTTTGGCCTCAGGGCATTAAAAACTGGTCTTTCCCGTCCGATATAGTACGACCTTGCCGTGGCATATGGTATTACGTAACCAACAGTGCCACGACTGTTGAATACCAAACTTTTGCAGCCACGTGCATTGCACAGTACGGTTAGTTGAAATGTGAACTCACACTATAGCCGCTAAGCTGGGCTTCGTAGCACAACACATTTACGTTATGACGTTTCCAGTGCCATCTAGTGGGAAAATTTTCATTTTTTGTTTTGTTTTCATAACGTTTACCATTTTTCGATAATATTCCGTTCAAATCTGACGTCATTTTGGGCTGTGGTTCATTTTTTCAGTCTTTTGACAGTGTAACTTTAACGATAATCACCCCATACACTGATGTGAGTCAGAAAGTTGATTTTTTCATAGAAAGTAGAAGAAGGGTTATGTTTTGCATCAGCCATTTTCGTTGTACTTCTCCTGTGTTTGGCGTGATTGTACTGGAAAGACCTTCCTTCCCCCCCCCCCTCCCCCCTCTCCCCCCACCCCCCCCCCCCCCCCGAAAAAACTTACTCCAGTCAAATGCTACTCCGATGCCACCAGAATTCCATTGTTATTACGTTTGTTTTTGTGAAACTGTTTACGAGTTTTGCTTGTTCGTGAATTATGTCGACAACTTAATTTTTCTGCTGTCAGCAGTGTCGATATACTGAGCGGGGTAAACTATGTAAGGGAAAATTACGTTTCTCTTTTTAATTAGTACTAAAATATAAGATTAGTATATTCAATGTAAATTCAGTAAATGTTTTATCAACCTATCGACAGTACGAACAGAAACGTTGTACATAACACTTTACTTTACAGTACCAGAAATGAGCTTAATTTGGTATGATTGTTAGTAATCCAGTTCTAGTTCGTTCGTATATTTCACAGAATCCATTTTAGTGTTAATAAGCTGTTGCACGACTACTCACTAAACAAATTTCGACACAGGAAAACAAAATACGTCAAATATAATTACACATTATGCTGGAGTTCTTTCTTTTGATAAGTGTAGTGCAAGTTAAAAGAAAATGTTATTACAAGAAAATACGGTACTCATTGTATTTTCTATTACCTCCACGTCGCAAGAAGTTTGAATTAATTTCTGTCTACGGATCATGTAACTGTTCAGAAAATTCCAGTGTCGGCAATATAACTACAACTTCAAACAGTACTACACAAGCCGCCAGAGTGTACCCTAATCCTAGAACATAATGTGTGATGTAACTCAATGACAGATGTCACAGAATACGAGTATATAGCATGTATGTTGCTTCCACATGTGGCTCTATGTACTTATTACATCACCAGTGGTTCAAAATTTATATAATTACCGGTGACACAAGAAGATTCATCACCCTGTCGTTTTACCTCTTTCCTTTTTATTTTTATTTTGGTACCACTTGCATTGTTATTTGGCAGGATTTATAGATGGATACAATAAAAAATCCGCTCCGTCCCAATACGATGGCCGATGGATAGTATGCATGATAATCTTCTCCCCACATTTAATTTACGATAAGGGTATACAATGTCTGAGAATCAATTAATACGGTTGATATTCGCGTATATAATCCTATTTTGCATTGACACCTTGATGAGAGACCTCGTAGACTGACAACAGGTATGGTAACACAAGAAGCAGAATTGCAATCCTCCTCCAACCATAAAAATTCAAATTTGGGAATTTCCGCGTAGTTCTATACAATAGAAATTCTGTCATTGTAGCTTAGTTGATAAAGACGTGAAAAATTCGATTCAGTACTTGTAATATTGCCACCAAAATGAGGATGATGACATGTCGGTGTGGGTGCACGACAGCAAGGTCTGTAGCGGTCACTGAAACCGTTTGCCATACATATCATTGATAGTCCAGTTGATATCCCACCGTAAATATATGTCATAAAAATATAGTGAAATATTTTCTCAACCGAACTTAAACTGTAAATCTAAATATGAAGACAAGCATTGATGTCTGTCGCAATCTTCTTGCACAACGTGCGTCATATGAACGATTTTTCTTTGGTTCATTTGGCCAGTGGTCAATAAAAACAGGATCCGCATGGAAAGTATGATTTCAACTATGAACAACAGCTATGAGAGGTAAATGGATGTAACCCTGTTTAAGAAACTGAAAAACGCCTATTGAACTCTTTTATTTCAAATGTTTCAAAAGGCTCTAAGCACTATAGGACTTAACATCTGAGGCCATCAGTCCCCTAGACTTAGAACCACTTAAACCTAACTAACCTGAGGACAACAAACACATCTATGCCAGAGGCAGGATTCGAACCTGCGACCGTAGCAGCAGCGCTGTTCCGGACTGAAGCGCCTAGAACCACTCGGCCACAGCGGCCGGCCTCTTTTCTTTACTGATACTAACCGCTAAATATCATTGGAGGACTCTGACTTAATTGTTTCAGTCGTAGATTTTTAAAAACGTTAATCTTTCTCAAATTGTAGCTATTTATTTCGGCTCACTCGTTAAAAATGATTTGACTTCCGTTTCTCCCATAGTGTTTCACTCTTAATTGTCGAATATATTTATTGCCCTCGACGTAAAACTCATTTTAGTTTTGCAGACAGTTCTATGAATAGAAAATATTGGTTGAAAGCACACCCCTGATAGACATAAGTAAGAAGAATCGACACTTCTTGATGAAAATGTCAAGATGGAAATTTTCTACTCGATACTGCTAAATTAGAAGTACATCTTAAAGCACTTATAGTTATTTAGTTACATGTTCCATAGGTCATCCGAAAATTTTTTATCGAAATTGTATGAAACGAATTAGTGCACAGGTTATGTATACATAATTAGTTTTAAGATTAAGGAACATACTGCCAGAAAAAAATAGTACACCTGGAAATACGACGTCGATTTTGATATGATGGCATAATATGCCACTCGTACTGATGTAGATGCACTGATACATATTTCAAAGTCATCCGCCAACAGATAGCATAGTGGAATAGCAACCAGTGCGCCACCTGTGTCTACCCTTCAGTAGGGAATGCTCATGGTCAGAAGGTTCAGTGTGGTGCAAAAGACTAAAGTAAGCAGGCAGCCATGCCACGGAGAACTCTCCTTCTTCCCACAGCCAAATGTGCGAATTTCAAAGGGGTCAAATTGTGATCTTTCGAGTGGCGTGATGGTCCTGCACACACAGGTCGGACGTGCTGCGTCACTTGTACCACGATGCTGGTATCAGTGCTAACTTGAACATTCTCACACCCGTAAACGGGGTTCTGGACGTCCACGCAGCAGAGACGCAGGATTGTCGTATTATAAGGGCAGCAGTGGCAGATCGTACAGCCAGCACAGCACAGTTGTTGCAAACCGGTTATTAATAGTGGGACTAAGGGTCCGCGCATCTCTGGCCCGTCTTCCACTCACGCACTAGCAATGACGTGCACGGTTCGACTGGTGCCGTCAGAGGATCACGTGGAAGATGGAATGGCAAGCCGTGGTTTTTAGGGATGGAAGCTGAGTCTGCCTGCACGCAAGTGATGGCGTTTGCGCGTACGACGTAGACCTGGTGAGCGCTGTCTGGTACACTGCATTCGTGCAAAACACATTGGCCCCACCCCTGGCCTTATGGTCTGGGGTGCGATAAGCTACGATTCATTCAACTTTCGTTTTTCTGGAGGGGACGCAAACAAGTGCTCGGAACATGTAGAAGGTTCTTAGACCTTTTCTTTTGGCGTTCTTGCTACAGGAATGTAATGTGCTGTTCCAACAGGATAATGCCCGCCCCCACACTGCCCGTGAAACTCAACGTGCTCTGCAAGACGTGCAGCAACTTCTCTGGCCAGTACAATCTCTGGAATTGTCTCCAATCAAGCACGTGTGATACAAGATGGGACGAGAAGTGATTCGTGCGACTTGTCAACAACAATTCTTACCAAACTACGTGAACAGGTTGAGCAGGCATGGCATCACGTATCCCGGGACAGTATTCGCCATCTGTACGATCGACTAAATGCCAGAGTCAGAGCCGGCATTGCCGCCCTTGGAGACCACACGACGTACTGGTTCAAATTGTTCAAATGGCTCTGAGCACTATGGGACTTAACTTGTGAGGTCATCAGTCGCCTAGAACTTAGAACTACTTAAACCCAGCTAACCTAAGGGCAAAAAAATGGTTCAAATGGCTCTGAGCACTATGGGACTTAACATCTGAGGTCATCAGTCCCCTAGAACTTAGAACTACTTAAACCTAACTAACCTAAGGACATCACAGACATCCATGCCCGAGGCAGGATTCGAACCTGCGACCGTAGCAGTCTCGTGGTTCCGGACTGAAGCGCCTAGAACCGCACGGCCACCGCGGCCAGCTAACCTAAGGACATCACACACATCCATGCCCGAGGCAGGATTCAAACCTGCGCCCGTAGTGGTCGCGCGGTTCCAGGCTGTAGCGTCTAGAACCGCTCGGCCACTCCGGCCGGCCACGACGTACTAATGTGTTTCAGCACGGGTAGATAACTGGTACCTCAGAACCGTTTGAGCTATTAATTTGTAAATGTAATCATTTCATGTACTCCATAAGCACTCTTGCAAAATAAATCTTGAGTGGATTGGAAACTTCTAAAGGGTGTACTAAATTTTTTCTGCCAGTGTATTATTTGTCAGCTGTAAATAAAAAGTACGTATTTACAGGCTACCAGATTTTAAATAAAAATTTGCCTATGAAATAGGGGTTCTCCTGGAGATATGATTTTAGTTTAGATTTGAAAATTACTTTGCTAACTGTCGGACTCCTCACGTTATTGAGTAAGTAATCAATGATTTTTCTTGATTCGTATTGTGGTCCTTTGTGCTCCACTGACAGCTTTAATAACGGGTATTAAAGATCATTTCTACTTCTAGAATTGCAATAGCGACATGACTATTCTTCTCAAACTGTGATGGATTACTTACGACGAATTTCAATACCGAATATATGCGGGTATTTGATTATTACAGATACAATCGAAAGGGACTAGGAAAGGTCAATGAAACAAGCAAATAATCTTAATAAACATAGGTCCGGAAGCCAATAGTTCCCACGATACGAATTATACGAACGCCTTACAGCAGAGTCCCCGAGGGTGGCAAATGCAGATTTGCACTTGAGGACAAACACATTACCCCAAGAATTCCACATGACCACCGTTCATGTGAAGGCAGGCATAAGAACGTCTCCTCGTCGATGCCATGGTCGTTCAAAAATCCCAGGCGAGTTCCTACTGCGTCGACAACCATTCATAATTCGTTCATCGATACTGTCAACAAGGCTGGAATACTGTACATCAAGGCTTTTAAATATCGTCACACGAAGATTCCTACGGGGTCATGTTTGGGGGACATGGGAGGCTATGGTACGGGGGAGGCACGATCGATGCACTTGTTGCCGAAAATTCGTGCTACCTATTCCCGACCAGACATACGAAAGTTAGCCGGTGCACCATCATGCGTGTACCACATGTGCATCCTTTTATTATAAGGAACATCATCCATAGTCGATTCGATCGTGTTGCAGGAACTGATGGTACTCATGACCAGTAAGCCGGCCAGGTAGCACGTGTGGCCTGTCAACCCAACACCAACGACATCTACCCAAACGTTAACGGAAATCTAAGCTGATGTGTCGTTTCACTGGAAGCGTGTGGGTTCTCTTAAGTCCAAACGTATATGTTGTGGATGTTCATAATACCATTTCGGGTAAAGCAAGCATCGTCTGTAAATAACACATGCGTGAGGAACTGTGGATCATTCGCACATTGTGTAAAGGTTACACTGGCAGAGGGAAAGCCGGGCTGGAAATTCAGGTGCGGCTATGGCTTGCACACTTTGTACATGATGTGAGTAAAATTGTCCCTCTAGCGCCATATTGTTGAGGGCGAAACGCGTTCTGTTGGAGGAACCCTTCTGTTACTTGCACCCGGCGTTGCGTCCACTTGCAATACACGCTCATCCATTTGTAGAGTCGGCAATGTTCTTGGTCTATGTGCATGTTGCATGCTGTGTTTAAATAAACCAGTCTTGCAGGGCGCTGATGGGACGCAGTGAACGCATTGATTCAAAAATGATTGAAATGGCTCTGAGCACTATGGGACTTAACTTCTGAGGTCATCAGTCCCCTAGAACTTAGAACCACTTAAACCTAACTAACCTAAGGACATCACACACATCCATGCCCGAAGCAAGAGTCGAACCTGCGACCGTAGCGGTCGCGCGGTTCCAGACTGTAGCGCCTAGAACCGCTCGGCCACACCGGCTAACGCATCGGTGTCTGGCTATTTTCTTTGAGGATACTCTTCATGATACAATAGTGATACCTACCGTGCATTGCCATTAGCACGCCCGTACGTAAAACAGACGTCACCTATATCTCCAATTGAAAATGTGTATGGACCTACAGCAGCCGCTTCATATGCTATACGTGCACACTGCGTTTGCTATTCACTGTGGAAATTGGTAGCTGGAATGAGATATTAGTAGTACTGTGCCACTGGAATGACTGCATTTGTGCAGAATTCATACTGGAAAAAACATTGTTTCGGAACCTCTATTCGTTAGAATTATTTCGTTATTTCACTATCCTCTTCACGTCTCTTTGAATTGTATCTGTAAAACAAGGTCCCTATTTATTTTAAAGGTGCAGTTAAAATGCTAACTCCTTGAAAAGGTACGTACAAGATGATTGCAGGTGAATACCTCATATTAATCTTACTACTGTAGGGTATGTCGTTCAGGATGAGCGGTGATGGAGTGTCGGGTCATGAAGGTGAGCAGGTGATCGACTATCATGACAGTCTCTTAACACCTGTTCTCATTAGCTTTCAGGTATGATGATATGTTTCCCTTTAACAGTGATCTTGTTAAGTAT
The DNA here is from genome assembly GCF_023864345.2 of Schistocerca serialis cubense. NCBI lineage: Eukaryota > Metazoa > Arthropoda > Insecta > Orthoptera > Acrididae > Schistocerca > Schistocerca serialis. The sequence continues at coordinate 284,824,455 of NC_064640.1, forward strand.
TCCACCAACAACTTCGAATTTAGGGCCTTGTTTCCAGAACTGACGTTGCATTTCAGCCTCATGTATGTTCATTAAATTCTCTTCACTGTCATTTGTGAAACATACTCTATCATGCCCACATAACCCTTCGCACTGATGTGTAGTTTCCTGGCAACTTCTGCAAAAATTTGGAATGCCTGCAGTCCTTTTGCATTTATCAATTCTGAATAGTTCTTCACTTCCTTTGGTGCTGTCACTAATTCCTTTGTGAGCAGAGGGTTGTCACACAAATTTGCTCAGAAGGCATTATTGAAAGGAAATATGCAAAATGTGTTAGGAAATTGATTCATTCGTTTCTAAAACTACCAGTTACCTAAAGAGAAAAAGTTGCAGAACTTATTGTTTGAGCAGCTCAGTAACATGCTTCTTCCAGTTCAAGTTTTCAACAATATACTGTGAAGAATCAAACAAACTGGTACAACTGCCTAATATCGTGTAGGGCCCCCGCGGGCACGTAGAAGTGCCGTGGCATTACCCTACCAATATCTGAAGCAGTGCTGGAGGGAAATGACACCATGAATCCTGCAGGGCTGTCCATAAATCCGTAAAAGTATGAGGGAGTGGAGATCTTATCAGAACAGCATGTCACAAGGCATCCCTGATATTCTCAATAATGTTCATGTCGGGGGAATATGGTGGCCAGCGGAAGAGTATTCCTGAAGCCGCTCTGTAGCAATTCTGGACGTGTGGTGTGTCCCGTTGTCCTGCTGGAATTGCCCAAGTCAGTTGGAATGCACAATGGACATGAATGGATGCAGGTGATCAGACAGAATGCTTACGTACGTGTCACCTGTCAGAGTCGTATCTAGACGTATCAGGGGTCCCATATCACTCAGACTGCACACGCCACACACCATTACAGAGCCTCTAGCTGCACACGACCCACGTCATTACAGAGCCTCCTCCAGCTTGAACAGTCTCTTGCTGACATGCAGGGTCGATGGATTAATGAGGTTGTCTCCATACTTATACACGTGTATCGGCTCGATACAATTTGAAACGAGACGTCCGACCAGACAACATGCTTCCATTGTGATTAAAATTCTTATGGGTATTATGCCGCGGCATTGTTAAAAACTAACAACAATAATAAACTAAAACCGACGTTTCGGCCGAAGGCAGGAAACTGTAAGAATTTTACAAACAGCAAAACCACCCAGTGCCAATATCACACGTGAAAAAAGACAGGCTATAAAGGAGCTCAGGAATAACAAGGATATTGTGGTCCTACATGCGGACAAGGGAAACGCTACGTTTCTGATGGAAACTTCTGAATATGAAAAGAAGATGGACGAACTGCTAAGCGATCCCATTTACAGAGTACTAAGGAGTGACCCGACGGCGAGGATAGGCAGAAATACGAAGGCTCTCGTAAAGGACTCGACATTTGATCCTCACACACCCAAGAGACTAATCACCAAGGTGCCTGTTCCTCCTACAATCTACGGAGTACCTAAGCTCCATAAGGAGAGTTATCCGCTGAGGCCCATGGAGAACGGAATAGATTCACCTGCGTATTATATTACGCCGTCTTGTGGGACAAACAGACTCCTACGCGAAAGACTCTTCCCACTTCACCCAACCGATTAGGGAACAGCAAATAAAGCCATCAGACATTATGGTCAGTTTTGACATCAAGTCTCTCTTCACTAACGTACCTATTGCGGAGACTATACGCATTCTACAGGATCGGATTCCACCAGATATCTGAGATCTGGTGCGCTTATGCCTGTCATCTACGTACTTCACCTGGCGGGGAAAATATTGCGAACAGTTAGATGGAGTGGCAATGGGTTCCCCGCTCTCCCCTGTAGCTGCGGACATCTTCATGGAAGCTTTTGAAAACGACCCTAGCTTCTGCTCCGTTACATCCCAGTTGTTGGTTACGATATGTGGATGACACATTCGTTATCTGGCCCCACGGTGAAGCGGAATTGGGAAACTTCCTCCAGCACTGTACAAAAATATAAAGTTCACAAAAGAGACTGAAAACGATGGTACCTTGACATTTCTGATGTGGAAGTATACAGAGCTGCCGAAGGTAAACTGGGACACAAAGTGTACCGGAAACCAACGTACACTAATCGGTACCTGCACGCCGAGAGCCACCGCCACCCAGCTCAAAAGTATTCTGTTCTGCATACGTTAACTGCCCGAGCTTACCGGATAAGCGATGAAAATAACATCAAAGAAGAATTAAAGGAGGTACAACACACGTTTAGTGCCAACAGCTATGATGACAACATCATAAGAAAGGTAGCTAAAACCAAAGGGAGCAGAACACGAGAAGAAGGCAAAGAAGAGAAGCGTCCACTGGTACACTTACCATATGTAAAAGGCGTCAGTGAACGGCTAGGCAACGTCCTCCGCCGCCGAGATTTCAGACCGATTTTTCGAAGCAGTCACAGGATCCACGAAATGATAGGTTCCACCAAGGATGTAGTCAACAATCTCAACACTGCAGGTGTTTACGAACTACGGTGTGAGTGCGGAGCTGCCTACATAGGAGAAACAGGGAGACCTGTCAGCTTACGAGTAGCAGAACACGAACGCTATGTAGGCTTACAACAACATAATAAATCTGCGATAGCGGAACACCACCGTGACTTTGGACAGCCTATTATGTTCCAGGAAGCCCGAGTACTGGCAAAAGAATCGTGGATTGTCGGGAGACAATCGAAATTATTAAGCAGCCTGACAACATCTATAGAGAACACGGCTAAAAACTCCCGGCGTCCCGGGGCAGAAGCTACACGGGACACGGACGTATCTGCACAAACAGCTGTAGAGCAACTGTCAGTCTACTTCCGCGCACACCAGGAGGAAAACTTGCCGACCAGAAGCCGAACACTGATTGGCGGACAGCTATCAATCGTTGACGACATGGACATCCACGAATAGCCTCTTTCCTTCCATCTTCCCTTACGTCATGACTAGCCAATCATATTAGAGGGCCAATTAAAAGTTTTACTACAGTGACGTCAGACATCGATAGTCTGTAATAAATAGAAGCACCTATCCCCATGCAAAACCAGTCGTACCCTGAGGAAGGCCGTTGCAATTCGGCCGAAACGTCGGTTTTAGTTATTGTTGTTAGTTTTTAGCAATGACGCGGCATGATAAGCAGAAGAATTTTAAACTCTGTGACACTGGCCGCGGAAGCCTACGTTCTTATAACATGTTTCCAGTCACCAACTGTCCAATGTCGGTGCTGACGGGCCCAGGCGAGGCGTAAAGCTTTGTGTCATGCTGTCATCAAGGGTACACGAGTGGGTCTTCAGCTCCGAAAGCCCATATCGATGATGTTTCGTTGAATGGTTCGCACGCTGACACTTGTTAATGCCCAGCATTGAAATCTGCATCAGTTATCGGGAGGGTGGCTCTTCCGTCATGTTGAACAAATCTCTTCTGTCGTCGTTGGTCCCGTTCTTGTAGGATCTTTTTCCTGTCGGAGATCTGATGTTTCACCAGATTCCTGATATTCACGGTGCGCTAGTGAAATGGTGGTCTCGGAGCTGCTGTGTCCCATTGCTTGTGCGCCGATTATAACACCACGTTCAAACCCATTTAAATCTTGATGAGCTGCCATTTTAGCAGCAGTAACCGTTCTAACAACTCTGCCAGATACTTGTTGTCTTATATAGGCGTTTCCGACCGCAGTTCCGTATTTTGCCTGCTTACATATCTCTGTATTTGAATACGCATGCCTATGCCAGGTTCTTTGGCGCTTCATTGTACATAACCATAAATCTGGAGCATTCTACCTTGTTTATTGACTCGTGTTTCAAATGATGTTAAGAATATTTGTTTTACAGATATGAATAGCGAGTTTTCCCAAAATGTAGGGGGAATCAATTTTCAAAGAATCGCTTAATAATTCTTTGAAACACTTCACTAAGAATTTCTTCCTTGGCTGTCTCTCTAATGAGACTTCTAAAAACATTTGTATCTTTTACGAAATGTACCACTTCTGTTTGATGAAAACTAAGCGGAAGTTCATTCACATATACAAGGAATAGGAGTAGAGCCAAAATAGAACCCTGTGTAATTCCATTATTTCTCCCTGGCCACTAAAATTTTCTCCCCTTCCAATATTTTTTGAATATTCAGCGCAAATTTTTGCACCCCGTTCTTTAACTGAGATTCAGACCAGTTGTTTTTGAAGGCATAATCCTAAGAGATTAACATAGGTAAAATAATCAAATACTTTTGGAAGATCACACAAATATCGACTGGCGATATTTTAAGTCTTTCAATCTTTGATGAGTTACTCTAAAAGTAACATTCTCAGTCACGCAGTCCTTCTGGAAGCCAAATAGTAATATTGTAAGTAAAAATTTCTACGTACATGTTGGTTGGTTGACTTGGGGGAGGAGACCAAACAGCGAGATCATAGGTCCTATCTGATTAGGGAAGGACGGGGAAGGAAGTAGGCCGTGCTCTTTCATATGAAACATCCCAGCAACCTCCTGAAGCGATTTAGGGAAATCACAGAAAACCTAAATCCTTACTGCCGCACGCTGGTTTGAACCATCGTCCTGTCGAATGCGAGTCCAGTGTGCTAGCCACTACGTCACCTCACCCCGTACGTAAATGTAAGACTGCTTTGTAATAGATCAGTTTTTCGAATATTTTGAAAAAAAAAATGTCTGTAATTAGAACTGAAAAATAATTATTTATGTCTTTTTTGTCACCTTTCTCTTACAGATTCTTAACTATGGCATATTTTAATCTGTCTGGCAAAAGTCTCTGAACCGATGATGCGTTACATATATCAGTAAGAACATTACATACTAAGCTAGAACAACTCTAAGGAATTCTGTCTGAAATTTCATCATCATCATTGGACTTGTGTTTTTAAGAGCTTTTTAAATTTATTAATTTCAGTGAAGGATGTTAGTGCTACTTCTAGATAGCTACACTTTTGTAGAATGACATTTTTAATATTTTCCCTTGCTTCTTCAACTTAACCTTTCAATCCTAGTTTTGCTGATACATTTAGGAACTGGTTATTAAACATACCAACAGCTTGTGAATTACCAGTCACAAAATTGGCATTCAGTTTATTTTTGATAGTAAATTGTGCACTGACTTATTGGTCTGCCTCCCGTTTCGAAATATCGCACATAGTAAGAATCATATTATTTCCATTGTTTAATTCTGCCATTATATATACGGGATGATGAAAAAGTGCCACACATGAAGGACAGCATGCGATTCCTCACCCAGAGTCTAGATAAATGTTTATCTAGCTAAATCAGATCAGATGCATTTCGAAAGCACACGTTTGAAAATGTGGACCTGGCAACACTGTCACGTCGTGTAGTGCATTGGAATGTACAAAGGAAAGTGAACGACCGCGCCGTACCGTACAAGCCACCGTAGCCCACTTAATGGGCTGCTGGGTCAGCCAACCCACAATCACCATGAAGCTCTGGTTCGAAGACTCGTCCGGTTCCTTTTTTATTTTTTTGGACGTCCGTTACCATTACTCATCGTTTATAAGCAGAACATCAATTTCTCACAAGTCAACAGCCTGTCCCAGGACAGTGGGACAAAAAAAATGTTCAAACATGTGTGAAATCTTATGGTACTTAACTGCTAAGGTCATCAGTCCCTAAGCTTACACACTACTTAACCTACATTATCCTACTTAGCAATCATATACAACCGCTCGCTCACCGATAGATCTGTACCTACAGATTGGATGGTTCAAATGGCTCTGAGCACTATGGGACTCAACTGCTGAGGTCATTAGTCCCCTAGAACTTAGAACTAGTTAAACCTAACTAACCTAAGGACAGCACAAACATCAATGCCCGAGGCAGGATTCGAACCTGCGACCGTAGCGGTCTTGCGGTTCCAGACTGCAGCGCCTTTAACCGCACGGCCACTTCGGCCGGCTACAGATTGGAAAATTGTGCAGGTCGCACCAGTGTTTAAGAAGGGTAGTAGGAGTAATCCATCGAACTACAGACCTATATCATTGACGTCGGTTTGCAGTAGGGTTTTGGAGCATATACTGTATTCAAACATTATGAATCACCTCGAAGGGAACGATCTATTGATACGTAATCAGCATGGTTTCAGAAAACATCGTTCTTGTGCAATGCAGCTAGCTCTTTATTCCCACGAAGTAATGGCCGCTATTGACAGGGGATCTCAAGTTGATTCCGTATTTCTAGATTTCCGGAAAGCTTTTGACACCGTTCCTCACAAGCGACTTCTAATCAAGCTGCGGGCCTACGGGGTATCGTCTCAGTTGTGCGACTGGATTCGTGATTTCCTGTCAGGAAGGTCGCAGTTCATAGTAATAGACGGCAAAACATCGAGTAAAACTGAAGTGATATTAGGTGTTCCCCAGGGTAGCGTCCTGGGACCTCTGCTGTTCCTGATCTATATAAATGACCTGGGTGACAATCTGAGCAGTTCTCTTAGGTTGTTCGCAGATGATGCTGTAATTTACCGTCTAGTAAGGTCATTCGAAGACCAGTATCAGTTGCAAAGCGATTTAGAAAAGATTGCTGTATGGTGTGGCAGGTGGCAATTGACGCTAAATAACGAAAAGTGTGAGGTAATCCACATGAGTTCCAAAAGAAATCCGTTGGAATTCGATTACTCGATAAATAGTACAATTCTCAAGGCTGTCAATTCAACTAAGTACCTGGGTGTTAAAATTACGAACAACTTCAGTTGGAAAGACCACATAGATAATATTGTGGGGAAGGCGAACCAAAGGTTGCGTTTCATTGGCAGGACACTTAGAAGATGCAACAAGTCCACTAAAGAGACAGCTTACACTACACTCGTTCGTCCTCTGTTAGAATATTGCTTCGCGGTGTGGGATCCTTACCAGGTGAGATTGACGGAGGGCATCGAAAGGGTGCAGAAAAGGGCAGCTCGTTTTGTATTATCACGTAATAGGGGAGAGAGTGTGGCAGATATGATACGCGAGTTGGGATGGAAGTCATTAAAGCAAATACGTTTTTCGTGGCGGCGAGATCTATCTATGAAATTTCAGTCACCAACTTTCTCTTCCGAATGCGAAAATATTTTGTTGAGCCCAACCTACATAGGTAGGAATGATCATCAAAATAAAATAAGAGAAATCAGAGCTCGAACAGAAAGGTTTAGGTGTGCGTTTTTCCCGCGCACTGTTCGGGAGTGGAATGGTAGGGAGATAGTATGATTGTGGTTCGATGAACCCTCTGCCAAGCACTTAAATGTGAATTGCAGAGTAATCATGTAGATGTAGATGTAGATCCTAAGGACAAACACACACACCCATGCCCGAGGGAGTACTCGAACCTCCGCCGGGACCAGTCGCACAGTCCATGACTGAGCGCCTTAGACCGCTTTTCTTTTTTGCATTTCGTTCGTTATTGATCGTTGTGTTTGGTCGTTGCGGACGTCGCAAGACATCCTGTTCACGTTCAGTGGTTGATCCTTCCACTCAGTTTTTGATTACAGAGGCCAACCGGCTCTCTGACCGAACACGCTGAGCTACACACTACTTAACCTGAATTGTCCTAAGGACAAACACACACACCCATGCCCGAGGGAGGACTAGAACCTCCCCCGGGAAAAGTCGCACAGTCCATGACTGCAGCGCCTGAGACCGCTCGGCTAATCACGCGCGGCGACAGTGGGACCCATTCAACTGCATGCATGTGTCTACTAATCGTGCAGTGTACTGGACCTGTAAAGTTCATGTGGGCGGCTTCCCCACTGAGTACACAAAAGATGAATACGTTGACATGCTTTTGGTGCTGGGTGCATTGGACAACCAAGCTGTTGCTGCTACTTGTGCGTATGCTGTACAGTACCCTCAGAGGCGCCATTCCAATAAGAATATTTTTCGTCGCCTGAAACAACGCCTTCGGGAAGCCAGTAACCTTCCTCCATAAGTAATAGAGGTCTTCTAAGGACTAGACGTACTCCACATAAAGAGGACGCGATCTCGAAACTGCTCACCAGTCACCTCGGCGAATTACCCGTGGTACTGCAAGGCAGTTCCAGATGTCTCAAAGACCGATTGTGGAAGTGTTGCATACTATTGAGAAAGCCTTCTGCACCACGTGAAAGATAACCAACATTTTTTAAATAACATGATATGGACTGACGAATCTAGCTTCACTCGTGAAGGTATTTTCAACCTCGACAACAGCCATTATTGGTGGGAACACAACCCACCTATCACCCGTGAACGTGGCTTTCAGGCACGCTTTGGTATAAACCTGTGAGGTGGAATCGCGGGAGGAGTGTTTTTATGCCAGAGGCCGGCCGGTGTGGTCGAGCGGTGCTAGGCGCTGCAGTCTGGAACCGCGAGACCGCTACTTCTGCCGGTTCGAATCCTGCCTCAGGCATGGATGTGTGTGATGTCCTTAGGTTAGTTAGGTTTAAGTAGTTCTAAGTTCTAGGGGACCGATGACCTCAGATGTTAAGTCCCATAGTGCTCAGAGCCATTTGAACCATTTTTGTTTGTTTTTATGCCATTACCTTTTGCTAGACAAGTTGAACGCGTCCATGTATCGTACGTTTCTGTGAGGTACTTTGACTGACAGATTAGGAAACGTTCCATTTGGTGTTCAGCTACAGCTATGGTTTCAGCATGGTGGTGCACCGCTACACTTTGAAATGAATGTGCGTACCTATTTAAATGAAGCGTTTGCAGGGAAATGGCTGGTCGTGGAGGTCTGCTGTTCTGCCCTCCGTGTTCGTTGGACCTTAATCTACTAAGACTGAGTACTCCACCAATGGGTGTACGCGACATAATAGATCGCTTGGATGCTACTTCGGCAGTGGCAGATGCAGATGTCTAGCTCGCTAATGACTTATCAAAAAATGTTCAAATATGTGTGAAATCTTATGGGACTTAACAGCTAAGGTCATCAGTCCCTAAGCTTACACACTACTTAACCTAAATTATCCTAAGGACAAAGACACACACCCATGCCCGAGGGAGGACTCCAACCTGCGCCGGGATCAGCAGCACAGTCCATGCTGCAGGGCCTTAGACCGCTCGGCTAATCCCGCGCGGCGAAGTGTTTGCAAGTGCAAGGTGGTTACTCTGAACATCCTCTCTAGGGCGAAGTTTCCTCGTACGTGTACGTACCGGTTCTGTGAAGACAAGTCTGGACGTCAAATTCACAGAATGGGATTATCATCCGTAGCATTAATGTGCAATCTAGTGTAGGCTATCTATTGCGTTTTTTCTGCCTCATTGGATACAGACAGTGTAACTGTGTCCACTGTTATTTTCTATTTGTCCTTACCTGTGTCATGGACGAAACAAAGTGGTCGGCTACAAGGTGTTCATGTTATGTCATGGTTTTTCAGCAGAGGTCACTGTAACATAAATATATACAAAGATACCGCACTGTGGAGGTGTAAATTGGATCAAATTGATTCTTTAACTGAAAACAGTGTTCGTCCCAAACGTGACTCAGACATCGGCGAATCTGCATATCCGTTCCCGACGGCGTTGCCGCATCTCACTGAACTAATGGGACACCGCTGGCTCAGCGTAGAGTTCGCGCTATCTTTCCTGTCCATGTTGCAGGCAGTTACAGCCTTGCTCTAGCTTCGTTTCTTATCGTTTTTCCTTGAAATATTAGAGCACCTTTTGAAGAATGCCAGTAATGACAGATCTTACTTTTCTGGCCGTTACATAACTTTCCCTTTCCCTCTTAAATGATATTTTAATTCCTTTAGTTATCCATGGTTCACCTGTTTTTTGATGAACTTTCTGGAAAATTTCTTAGGAAAGCTACTTTCAAAAATTTACACGAATTTACTATGGAATGTATTCTATTTAACACGAACACCTCTTTCCATGTACAGCTCATCCCGTACCATTTCTTTATTACAGGGTTATCAACATTTAACACTAAAACTGTTTATAAACTGAATAAAAATGATACTGACAAACAATAAATGCTGGTGACATACCGTTAAGTAGCTCTTCGTGTCATCTGAAGTATGTACAAGTCTTTGATATTTTTGAACAATATGCAAATAATTACAAATTATTTCATGAATAATTTGAAAAGGAGGGCAAAACACATGATTTCTAGACATGTATTTTATAGATTATCGCCAGCATAAAAGCTCCATCCCACTTTCATATCAGTACATCAGTTCATTTAATGAACCTTTGGTAACTTTATTTATAAAAGATAGTCATTTGACTAACTTAGGACTGCAGCCCTAAGTTGAAGACAATCGCTTTGTTGACTAGTTTCACTGCAATTCCATTTGTGGGGCATAAAATTTTATAGAGCAATATATTATTGTTATGTCAAGAACTGAACAATGTCATAAGAGGTTGTTTATTAGTCAATAGCGTTTGTTCTGTATATTTAAAATATGTGATTATTATAAGGTGTCAGCTTTCACGAAAACTGGTCAAGTCGTATGTAGTTATATTGAGTAAGGTATGTGATCAGCTATCCAAAGTTTTAAAAAGATATGCAAGCTAGAGCTGGGAGTGATTTATCGATGTGCAGTTGAACTGGTAAGTTATTTGGAACGTACTGTGCATCCAGAGCCAAATGGGTTTGAATATGATAGTTCACACTTGAAAATATTTCTATGTCAACAGTTTGGGACATAGAACAATTTGAAACACTAAATGCTGGTGAACTTAATCACAGGCTGGTTATCAATGACTGAATGCTTCCGATCCTAGTAAAATTTATTAATGGTTACATAGTTGTGTGCTGTTGTAGACCTTTATGACTATCGCTGCAAATATTTTTGTCATTCTACGATTCAGCTCAAGCATTTAGTCTGCCATGACTTCTAACTGTACAATGCTCTGCTTTCACTACAAATTAATCATTCGGTGGAATTTTGATTTAATTGTGATGACTTAAGAATCTGTGTGAGGCCACCATTCGCATTCAAACAAGAATGTCATTATATGAATAAACATATAGTAACAGATATCTTACCTGTTGTAGCCAACAGTTTATCATCCTACAGAATCCTTTATTAACTTTTTCCTTTTAATAATCATTACCTATATTTATTTGTTTAGTTACATCACTATTTTTCGTTGCTAACTAAAGCGCTTCATGAGTAATCGATGTTCCTTTAAGGGCTGAAAGCAACAGTTCATGACCGAAAACCTTTTGAATATATGAGGCATAATAAAATCTACGGTTGTACACTTTCTCTTGGCTGGTTAGGTAGCAATGAATTAATACTGACTGCCTGTTAGTTTCACCTTATTGCTGCCTCTGCTACAGAGAAATTGCAAGCCCTTCTGATTTTTATGGCTATGCCTCAGAACTGTAAGGTGCTACACTGTTTATTTCCATTAATTGTGCATCATGATCAGATAGTCCATCTATAATTGGGTACACATTAATTGTTTCAGCCTGGACACTGTCTACTATCTTGCTGCATGCGACTTTGAGTACTGACTACTGAAATAACGCTGAAAAGAGCAAAATAATTAGTGCAGTCCATTTTTGCTGTCAAAATCTTGTAACAAATCTCTACAAACCACTGTTTCTTTTTGTCTGACAGGTATCTCAACATTAATCTAGATTTCTCACAAATAGCCGTAACTTGCCTGGAGAGTATCTGTCGATTATTACCATTAGAAGAGAAGTAATCTGCAGTAACAACTCACAAGAACATGCTTGTAGTTTCTGAGCTACACAAAGACGGTTTCACTATTTTTGCCTTTGTGTCCAGCTTTTACACATATTAAAATACCTCCTTTTTTCATGCTGACTCTACATGAAAATGATGTTCGTCATAAACGATATTAAACTTCTCTATCTCTATAGTTATATAATGTTCAGAGAGGTGCCGAAGATCTCTCACTTCAAAATTTTCCACATCTTCTAGAAATACAAGAAGCTCATCTACCTTTTTTTCAGCCCTCTAATGTTTCGATGAAATAAACTCATTTTATCTTTTTTAAAATTTACATTTATTATGGTCCTGTTCTGCTCCAGTTTCTCTCAAGACTGTCGGTCTATAACACGACTTAAATCTTAAAAAACGTCCCTCTGACTCCAGTAATGACAGGAATTACGCCTTTTGTGCTTATGGCCCCCTTACACTTTCTGCAAGATGCTCAGCTTTTTGTCTGCAATCCTATTCAGGTGCAGGCCACGATTTTTATATCCTCAACTTCTAATAGCAGCAGCAGATGCAGCGCTGATCACTGAAATGAAACTTTGTTTCAGTCGGAAGGAAGCAACTCAGTTCTTTGTTTACATTGGTGGCAGACGTGTTAAATCAGGGCTGATCGTGGCGCTGAGAAACGCCCACTAGCCCAAAATGAGTGTTTGCTGTTGTTGCTTTTGATATTATAATCGAAGTTGACAGCCAGTCAGATTCTTATTCTTCCTACATTAACTCACAGTCCTCACATGCTTCTACCACATCGACTAATCTACAACATCCACATTTATCATACACGACGCAACTTTTACAGTAATCCGAAAAAACACTAGTCCATACTTAAACTGCAATAAAGTAAGAACTGAAAATGAACTTACTTCGTACCCCACGAACGTTTTGTAGACACTTTTATCGTTCCAAGACGACTGGTTATAACTGTAACAACTAAAACGGCTTCTGACACAAATGTAACAGTTGTGTTATTAAATGTGACACTTCTGTCACTCAATGTAACTGGGTTTTCTCTTTTGATGCTGTCAATTGTCAGGATGAGCATTCTAAAGCATTCTGTCAGGGTGAAAATATTAAATAAATTAACTTTTGTCTCTTAATAACATGTGGGCAGGGTGGGTTCTTCCTTGGCTCGGGTATGAGGTCAAATGAAACATCATTTTTACATAAGATAACTTTTATTGAAGATTTGTACAACTGTATCTTATGGGATGTTCTGGTTCGGAGAGCGGCAGCTGTGTCGTTTGTGAAGTCTTCTGCTGCGGCAGCGGCGGCGGTGGCGGCGGCGGCGTCTGATTACGCGTAGCGGTGTGAATCTCGTGTCGCCGTCTCGCCCAGCTGACTGGAGACGCGCAGTGCGAGGTGGCCGGTTTAATTATTGCGAGCGAAGTCGTGCATCGGATGATACCTTGGGTGTGGCGTCCCAGTGTTTCTCTTCTCTAAGCGGCCGCGTGTGTTGTGCGTCGGCCAGCGGAGCGGTGCGGCGGGGGAAGGCCGGTGTCGCGGACTCGAACCACGGACTCCCGCTTGCCAGTCTTCGGCTGTCAGATCTTCATCCCAGCTCACAGGTGACTGCTGAGGTGAGGCCGTCTCCTTCCCGTCCTCACGAGTCACCCGGGTACATAAAAATCAGACTTCCAATACCTTTTAACTTCTGTCTTCTGGCGCCGCGGCTGCTGCATGCTATTCCATTACAGTGGCGGACTCGGTGCGTCTGTGCATGATGCAGTCTCTTCTTGCATGACGGTCTTCAGCACCGAAACTGACTGAAAACTACTGCTACTCTTCTTTTCTTCCTTCGTCTCTCGCCTTCGTCTCCGTCCCCATCTCCGTATACGTCTTCGTCCCCGTCTTCATCTGTCTTCATCTGTCGGGCCCACCGCGTCTCGCGTATTTATTCACTTAAGTTCACTGGAGGTGAACGACTTCATGGCGATTGCCTCTTCTGTCACGTTGAAAAGCTTCTCGAAGAATCTTCTTAACGTCGGTCATTGGCTCTTGGAATGTAGGCGGGGGCCTCTGATCACATGTGACGAATGAGAAACACGTGAGCCGGTCATTGCCTCTTCTGTCACGTTGAAAAGCTTCTCGAAGAATCTTCTTAACGTCGGTCATTGGCTCTTGGAATGTAGGCGAGGGCCTTTGCTCACATGCGACAACTGAGAAACACGTGAGCCGGTCGGGCGATGCCCTGACGGCTGAATCGACAGCGCCCGCTTATGTGGAACTTGCTGACTTCATGGTCATTGTCTCTTCTGTTCTGCTCTTCTGCCCGCTGAATGCCAGTATGTAACTCTCTAAACTAAACCAAGTTTTTCATTTATATTCTAATTTATAGTTCAATTTGATTTCACTAATTTATTTACTTAAGTACCACTCAACATTCCTCCACCCTTCGGAGAAATTCGCCCTCGAATTTACCACTCAACATTCCTCCACTCTTCACACCGAAAAAAGCACAAGCAACGAAAACTCTCGACTTAGAAGATTACACACGCTTCACATTAAGTATGTGGAAAATACTTTATCACTTTACAAAAGCACTGCAGGGTCAGGAATCACATAGTTCTTACATAAATGGTTGTAATAAGTGTAACAAATCTTGATGACAATGAATAAAAAAAAAATAGATTTTGCACTTAGAAAATTACAGAGCAACAGCTGTTTAATCTACCCTATACTAATGCAAGAATATCTATTCTACAGTATTGTTTATGTTAACAAGAGACTGTTTAATAAAGAATGAAGTACAGTAAACAAAATTAATACACTAATGCTCAAAAGTAACTGCTGAAGTACACCAGTTAAGAGTGTGGTATCCAGTTAACAGGGATTTGATGAACTGGTATATTATTATTTGGCTTATTTTTTCGTCTTAAATAAAAGAAAACTGTACAAAGCAGAAACACCAACACAAAGGTTCCAGATATAACCGTTCCTAGCATTATAATTTTAGTTTTGCGTTCACCTTTTAATTTTAAGACATGTTGCATCATAACATTGGCATCAATTTTGCCTTGCTGCGAGTTTATGAACATATCTAATGACTTCAGAAGGGAACTGTCAAGGGAGTAATTGAGGTAGGATAGGTTTTATGTAGGAAATGCTTGCATGGCGTTTTCTGAAAAAAGCAAACAACATGGTTATGAACCTACCAACCTAGTAAAAACAAAAATAAAGAAAAGAGGAAATACAGTGTTAACTACAAGATCTAAATGTTTCTATGTTCAACTTTTTTTCTTAAAAAATAAACCATTATAATTTATTAATTATTTACATTTGTATATTATCCACAGTCTACTAAGATTCCACTAGGACATTCGCACTCTTGGTCGAAGATTGTATGGTGCCATGTCTGTATGTTGTGCCAGCGTGGCCACTCTTCTTCCTCTTCGGGAACTTCCTCCACCCTTCGGAAAAGCAGATACTATTGTTGAAGGAATTACATCTGGAGCGCCCTTAAAAGGTTTTAAACGACTTGCATGGACAATGGTAGTTCGGGTGGGCAGTTGCAATTTAACGTTGACTGGTGACGTGATCTCAATAATTTGATAAGGACCTCTGTAGTTTGTTACAAATTTCTTCGCTTTTCCTTTCGCTATGTAAGGAGTTGAAAGCATAACCCACTGACCGATTTTGTAATTTGGATATTAGCTTGAGTATTACCTAATCTTTCCTGTCATTCCAAAGCCTTTGTATTAGATTTTTGAACCTTTTTCCATACATCCTTCATCATTCGACTGAAATCCCTTACTGTTTCTCCGACTTTTCCGTTTTTCTGCCTGATTACATCAAAAGGGGACGGCATTTTTTTTTCCATAGACCACTTCATAAGGTGACATGCCAGTTGCTTCATGCGTTTTGGCGTTGTATACCGACACGATTATTGGTAAATACGTATCCCAATTAGAATGTTGTTCGTTAATATAATAACTAAGCATCTTGCCAATTGTCTGATGAACTCTTTCTGTGCGCCCGTTGCACTGAGGGTGTAACGGAGTGGTGCGTAATTTGCGTATTTTTAATAAGTGGCATAGCTGTTTCATTAATTCAGACATAAAATTAGATCCCTGATCTGTGATAATAGCTTCAGGTACGCCAAATTTAAGTATCCAGTTGTTAACTAAAGCTTGGGCAACTGTATTTGCTTGCTGATCTGGGAGACTCACCATAGGTAGATAGCGTGAAAAGTGATCGATAATTGTAAGAACATACTTATTACCAGCAGGTGTTTTATGAAATGGCCCGTAGAGATCCAGTCCACAGATTTGAAATGGACATGAAGCCTCGGGGAGCCTCTGTAAGGGTATTTTTGAACGAGAAAGTTCAGCTCGTTGTGCGCACGCAATGCAATTACGAACGTACTGCGCAACATCCTGCTTTCTGGTTTGCCACCAAAATCGCTCTGCTACTCGTCTTTCGGTTGTCCGCTGTCCACCGTGTCCTGCAAGGATATGATCGTGGACCTCTGCCATTATTTCTTGTCTAAGGTGTTGGGGAACAACAATTCGCGGTCCAAGTTTTGTTTTACGGCATAATACACCATCTTCAAAGCAAAATTGTTTTTGAGTTGCGTATATTTTACATTCTGTATCCTCATCTTGTGCCTTTCTCCAGTCCTCAGTATCTCGGCCTGTTGCTTCCAAAAGTGCTATTTTCCGACTTAGGCAATCTGCATTCGTGTGTTTTTTGCCTGGTTTATGGATAACTTCGAAATCCATTTCGGAAAGACATAGGGCCCAACGGGTAAGACGACTAGATGGATCCTTTAATCCAAGCAACCATTTTAAAGCTGCGTGGTCTGTAATGACCTTGAATTTCCTACCATACAAGTAGCATTTAAAGTATTTGATACCATAAATAACACTTAACAATTCTTTCTCCGTTGTGGAATAATTTCTTTCTGCCTTTGTTAGTTGTCTCGAAGCATAGGCTATGGGGTGTTCCGCGCCATTACCATTCTGACTCAAAACAACTCCTACTGAATGACCACTTGCATCACAGGATAAAATAAATTATTTATTATAATCTGGGTAGGCTAATACAGGACTGTGTGTTAACTTATCTTTAAGGGTTTGAAATGCAGATTCACAATCTTCAGACCAATGAAATTTTGCACCCTTTTTCAATAATTGGGTTAAGGGTCGGGCAATTTCAGCAAAATTTTGAACATATTTTCGGTAATACGATGCGAGACCAATGAAACTTTGTACCTCCTTAACGCGTTGTGGTGTTGGGAAGTCCTTAACCGCCGAAATTAATCGAGGATCTGTTTTAATTCCTTTTTCACTAATGACATGCCCTAGGTATGTAACCTCTGTCAATGCAAAACTACATTTTTCCATATTTAATGTTAATTTAGCTTTTCTAAGTCTCTGAAAAACATTACGCAGACGCACAGCATGTTCATTAATGTCTTTGGAGAATACAATAATATCGTCTAGATATACACAACATTGCTGAGTTTTGAGTCCTCGCAATACTCCATCGAGTAGTCTTTGAAAAGTTGCTGGTGCATTTTTCAAACCGAAAGGCATTCTTTTAAATTGCCAATGGCCTCCAGGGGTGGAAAATGCTGTTTTATGCCTATCTTCAGGTGCAACTTCCAATTGATGATATCCGCTACGTAGATCGATTGTTCAAAAGTATTTACTGTTACCTAAACTGTCAATGATATCTGTAATGTTGGGAAGAGGATAAACATCTGAGATAGTTTGTTTGTTAAGGTGCCTGTAGTCACAACAAAATCTATATCGTTTCGTACCATCGGGAGACTTCTTTGGAATAATTACGATATTTGAATTATAAGGCGAATCAGAATATTCTATAATTCCATCTTTTAGATGCTGTTCTAAAAATTCATCCAGTACTGGCTTTAAGTGATGCGCAACTCTATAAGGCTTCCTATAAACTGGGGCGCTATTTCCTGTTGGGATCCTATGCTGTGTGATGTCTGTTGCTGGCAATGGACCTTCTGCATTAAATAAATCTTGGAACTCAACTAAAACTGCTTCTATCGTGTCTCTATCCTTTCCTTTCAAATGCTCGATCTTCTGGCGCAATGCAGTTTTATAGGCGTCTGGTTTCTGACCATCAGTAATATCTGACCAAATGAAATCTTCTTCTTCAAAAGTACTGACTGTAGCCACTAATATTCCCTTATGCAACTCTTTGTCCTCCACTCCGAAATCGTCAATATGTACCGGTACTTTTCTTTCTCCCTCAACGTCTTGAACCCGTACAACACTCCTACGTACAAAACAATGTGATACATCTAATTCCTCACTTTCCTCTAATGGCTCTATTAGACACACTGTATCTGTAGGTACTTCGTGGTCAACGGTCATCCAGAGAAGTTTCCCTGAGCCAGATGGTATCTGATCCCGCGAATCAACCTTCAAGGACGTTGCACGCAGTATAGTTGATTTCGCCTTCCGGTTAGGGAAATCTTGCGGCAGAGGGCCCTTTGCAGCGGTGTCACCTAGCTGAAACACTATTCCGCCAAGTTCTACAGTTTGCTGTCTGAGGTCGATTTTAGCGTGATGTTTATTCAGGAAATCCAACCCTAGGATCGCGTCGTACCCGTCAGTTACCTTTGTTAGCACTTCTACATCTTCCTGAAATTGTACACCGTGAATATAGAAAATCAATGATGTACATCCTAATGACTTCACTGTACCTCCTCCTACTCCACTCAATCTATACCTTGGAGGGTCATATTTCTTTTCTCCAATACATTCATTACTTACTATTGATACGTTTGCGCCTGTATCCACCAGTATCCTTGCCTCTTTATCCTGTATGGTAGCAGATAACCAGCATTCCGCCTTCACATTCGCCTTAATGGCATGAAATTTTATTGGGAACGCCTGGCGGCGGCTCCGACATTCCCATTTGAGTTTAACTGACTTCTATTTCCAAAAACTTTCTTAGACCTGCATTCCTTGAATGTGTGACCTATTCTTTGACAATTAGTGCATTGAGGTTGTCTGCAGTTTTTTACTATATGTCCGTGTCGATCGCACCTAAAACATCGTACTCCTGCTGAAAATATATTTCGCTTCTCCTTGTATCTGGTGGCAATGTCAATTTCTTCAAAAGCTGTCGCCACAGATACAGCTTCTGCTAAATGTTTAGGAAACTCTGCCCTGACACGACGGGACGTTTCAGGAGGTAACCCACGTAAAAATATATCCAGAGCTCTATCTTCTGCCTCTTGTAAAATAACTTTATTTGCTTCATCACTAGTTGTCAACTGATAGGTGTTAATATTAACTTTTCTAATCCTATCTACAAAGCTTTCTAACGACTCGTTTTGCCTCTGAGTGATAGTGTGTAGTTTTTCCCTATAAAATCTACAGCTGTTCTGTTTTTGAAAACGTGTAAGTAATCCTTTCTTCAATTCCTCAAATGTTGGAGCATTCCGTAATTCTTCATGGTATAAGACGTGTGCTGTAGCCTCTCCTGTCAATCTTAAAATGGTTCAAATGGCTCTGAGCACTATGGGACTCAACTGCTGAGGTCATTAGTCCCCTAGAACTTAGAACTAGTTAAACCTAACTAACCTAAGGACATCACAAACATCCATGCCCGAGGCAGGATTCGAACCTGCGACCGTAGCGGTCTTGCGGTTCAAGACTGCAGCACCTTTAACCGCACTGCCACTTCGGCCGGCGTCAATCTTAACTTTGTCATTTGTAAGAGCTGTTCATCTGACCATGATCCTAACTTTGCAGCTGCTACTAAATCATCAAAAAAGGCTGTTATGTCCTCGCCAGGTTTACCTGAAAAAGGAGTTACTAAGGCTGCTGCTGAGGAATCTAGGGTGGGAGGGATTGAACTGGTTTGCCTAACCTCACACAACTGCTTAAATAATGCATTATTATCATTTTTAAGCTGTGCTATTTAATTAACTAAGCTCTGAATAGCTTCCTCAGTAGAAACCGCTTGTGGTGCTGACTCTGACTTTGTACGATTTCGTGTCATCATTTTACAAACTGTTAGTTACACAATCTTACTATACTGAATTTAAAAGATGTTTAAATATTTCTGACAAACTCTTAAAATCATGAGAGAAAATACACTTCTAAATAAAGAAAATATTACGACTGCTATGCAAACCTCTATCCCTTCACACATTAAAAAATACTAACTGTGGACCTTTAGTGACTGTCATTCACACCTCATATTGAGCCAAGGGTTTTTTCTCTGACACCAAATGTAACAACTAAAACGGCTTCTGACACAAATGTAACAGTTGTGTTATTAAATGTGACACTTCTGTCACTCAATGTAACTGGGTTTTCTCTTTTGATGCTGTCAATTGTCAGGATGAGCATTCTAAAGCATTCTGTCAGGGTGAAAATATTAAATAAATTAACTTTTGTCTCTTAATAACATGTGGGCAGGGTGGGTTCTTCCTTGGCTCGGGTATGAGGTCGAATGAAACATCATTTTTACATAAGATAACTTTTATTGAAGATTTGTACAACTGTATCTTATGGGATGTTCTGGTTCGGAGAGCAGCAGCTGTGTCGTTTGTGAAGTCTTCTGCTGCGGCAGCGGCGGCGGTGGCGGCGGCGGCGTCTGATTACGCGTAGCGGTGTGAATCTCGTGTCGCCGTCTCGCCCAGCTGACTGGAGATGCGCAGCGCGAGGTGGCCGGTTTAATTATTGCGAGCGAAGTCGTGCATCGGATGATACCTTGGGTGTGACGTCCCAGTGTTTCTCTTCTCTAAGCGGCCGCGTGTGTTGTGCGTCGGCCAGCGGAGCGGTGCGGCAGGGGAAGGCCGGTGTCGCGGACTCGAACCACGGACTCCCGCTTGCCAGTCTTCGGCTGTCAGATCTTCATCCCAGCTCACAGGTGACTGCTGAGGTGAGGCCGTCTCCTTCCCGTCCTCACGAGTCACCCGGGTACGTAAAAATCAGACTTCCAATACCTTTTAACTTCTGTCTTCTTGCACCACGGCTGCTGCTTGCTATTCCATTACAGCGGCGGACTCGGTGCGTCTGTGCATGATGCAGTCTCTTCTTGCATGACGGTCTTCAGCACCGAAACTGACTGAAAACTACTGCTACTCTTCTTTTCTTCCTTTGTCTCTCGTCTTCGTCTCCGTCCCCGTCTCCATATACGTCTTCGTCCCCGTCTTCATCTGTCTTCATCTGTCGGGCCCACCGCGTCTCGCGTATTTATTCACTTGAGTTCACTGGAGGTGAACGACTTCACGGCGATTGCCTCTTCTGTCACGTGGAAAAGCTTCTCGAAGAATCTTCTTAACGTCGGTCATTGGCTCTTGGAATGTAGGCGGGGGCCTCTTATCGCATGTGACGACTGAGAAACACGTGAGCTGGTCATTGCCTCTTCCATCACGTTGAAAAGCTTCTCGAAGAATCTTCTTAAAGTCGGTCATTGGCTCTTGGAATGTAGGCGAGGGCCTTTGCTCACATGCGACAACTGAGAAACAAGTGAGCCGGTCGGGCGGTGCCCTGACGGCTGAATCGACAGTGCCCGCTTATGTGGAACTTGCTGACTTCACGGTCATTGTCTCTTCTGTTCTGCTCTTCTGCCCGCTGAATGCCAGTATGTAACTCTCTAAACT
This sequence comes from Schistocerca serialis cubense, assembly GCF_023864345.2. Classification (NCBI taxonomy): domain Eukaryota; kingdom Metazoa; phylum Arthropoda; class Insecta; order Orthoptera; family Acrididae; genus Schistocerca; species Schistocerca serialis. The sequence goes on from NC_064640.1 coordinate 284,845,747, forward strand.
AAACCAAGTTTTTCATTTATATTCTAATTTATAGTTCACTTTGATTTCACTAATTTATTTACTTAAGTACCACTCAACATAAGAGTATTATGCTGCCATCATCTGATCTTACAGAACTTGTTATAAACTTGCCATGTTACATTACATCAAGTCAAAGCATAATAGTCACTCCCCACATATACATGTGTTGCTAAAAATCCAGTTGATAAAACGCACACAGCTGATAAATTCCTCGTATCGTCCATTCATGTTGGCGGTGAACATGATTCTCACAAACTACGCTGCGATCGCGGCGTAAGAAGTGTGTTCATTTTCAACCACACCGATCGCCCCGCGGCACAGCATGTATACTTTACAAAGCAGGTAATAGTAAATATCTATCTTCCGAATAGCTGCCCAGCTAACTTCTAGACAGTGAGGAAACGTAGCACGAGAATATGGCATCCATTTATTAAAGTTTGCCAAGCGTTTCTATTTAAATTGGAAGTGACTCTGATTTTGTTTTGTCTGCTGAGAAGGACTAGGATAGAGAGCAGTGCATTCAGATGGGATACTTTGACTTGGTATAATTTTAAACTACTTGTAATAAAAATGGACGACAGCCCATAAAAAAGTGGGCATTATAAAGTAACTAGCAGTCAGCGAAAAATTAATTCACTTATGAAGAAACAATGTCGACCTAAAATAAGAAAAGCAATGTGCTAACCGCTTTGAAATTGCAAATTTTTTACACTACAGTAATATACTTTCGATACTTTGGAATTTCAGATAAATTTAAACCGTTATAACGAAGTTACTGATTGGAAACTACGCGTCGAAAAACTAGGGTGGATAGACTTGGGTTGTAGTGCCCTATGTTAACATAAACTTCATTATGCACTTTACTATTCAGAACGATGCAAACCTATATCCGTAACTTTAATTTCCAGCACTCAAGTCTCGATGTTTCGAATGTAAGAACGACCACAACAACGTCGATATGTCGCATTGTGAACGATAATAAGAGGAAAGTACAAAAACTTACACAGGTGCTAGTGATCATGCTAGCATATGACTTTTGAAAAACAAATATGTTGCAAAGCGACATTAAATTAATATTTGAACGAGTAGGAAATGAAATTAGGCTTTGTATACGTTAATTATGAAATATGTTGCAAAATTTGGAAACTGAATCTGCTACGTTAGATAAGTTTGCGATGCAACATCGTTATCTTTTTAGGTCAAATGCAGGATCCCAATAACGACATAGTTATTCCATGTAAATAAACCGTCACGGAATTTGCTTTTAGTACACATATTAACACAATTATTTATCTGGTCCATGCCTTCATACAGTAGAGTTTGAAACATAATTTACTTTTATCTGGTAAAGATAAGTGGAGCAATAGTGTGGTACTGTCGTCTATATCTGTCTACATTTACATCTACGTGTTATTCCATGCAACGCTTGCTCACAGTTGTATTTGGCTGAAGATTTCTCCTGAATTCAAGAAGCCAATTTCTACTACCAATCCTTCAGTGAGCTTTGGTGCAAGTTTGTATAATCTCGCAGCATCAGAGGCTGGGCATTCAAGAACACTCTGTGTGACTGCTCGTAACAGATTTCTTCCACTTTCCACTGTCGCGCGCTTAGTTCACCTCCCTCCCCCCCATGGCCTGCCAGCACCCCTAACCAAGGTATTTCCCCGAACTATGGTTATTTAACATCAGAATATGTTTTCAAGTTTACTGTACATAATAATTCTTTTATCTAATCCCTCAATAAAAAACAGTAACCATATGATGCTGGCATCTCATATATTGTGTATATTTAATTGTAATAGAAACAATTTTCGTATATAAAAACGAAAAAAATAGGTCTCGCGTGTTTTATGTTTGTTACAGACGCGAACCTTTCAACGTGTCAATTGAAATAGCAATATAGTCTACCAAGAACTCGTGCCATTTGGCGCAAACAGAAGTTTTCTAGGCAAGCCAGCACGTAACAGAGTGCATCGAGGTGACATCTGGTGGTCAGCTCCCCAAGGTCTGCTAACTGTTGCACTAACTGCTGCTATTTACGCTGCCGTAGCATTCCTATTTTAGCAGTGAGTCTTATCATAGCAATTTATTTGACATGTTTGTTTTTCTGTATGTCTTTATAAATGATTGAATGATAATGGAATAGCGTAGATAATAAGTATGAAACACTAATTGTATTTGAAATAATGTGATTTATGTTTAACACTGGCGTAAGTACGTCTAAATAATGTACTTGTAAATTATTATTTTGGAGATAAGAGTGTATAGATAATAGTTGCAACCAGCAACTCAAGAATAGGACAAAGTACATCAATGTAGGGAACTGGCAGACGATTTCACCCCACAACGGCGGAGAAAATTAGGGGACATTTCAGTACTGAATGTTCGAGTTAACACATGTATACGAAAGTGCAGTTACTATTAACTGGAAGAGTGACTAAAATTGTAAAATACGGATTTTTACAAAGTATAATGGTGTGAGTGCACATGAAAACGAATCTCTTACACAATAACCAGTCATTTGGTGACGGTAAATCGTGCGGTCGCAAGGTGCGTAATGTTTCACTTTTAAAGTGCACTATTATGGATTCAAAACGCATGGCGCAACCCTGAACAGTTTTCTAATAATCTTAATATACTATCTGTTTTTAATACATACAAAGAGAATGCTGTTTCCTTGCTAAGGATGTGCTTGTGTTTCGATACGTAACTGTGAAGACAACGTGAGTACTATCGTTATTACAGACAGTGTGATACAAAGAGTTGCTCGTCGAGTGCAAAACCATTTTAAGAAGCGAGAAAAGAACGACTTGTTGAATAAACATTTTTCACCAGATCCTTAAGGTATTTAGTAGTGGACAAAATAATGAACTTCAGAACTTTTAGGAATACAGGTGGTGAACAGTGATCGGAAGATCTGTATTCGAATTAAGATTTATCCTGACAGTAACTTTTGAATCACGCCAAAGAGAAGGAAAACGGAGGAATACGTATTCAGCAGTACTGAAAAGGAAAGACAGATGTTTAATTACGCAAATTTAAATGGGCAATATCGTAGAAATACTAGGACATCAGACTCATTTTGCTTGAAGAGAACAAATATTTGCAAACAACGTATGTTCCGCTGGTGTGAGATATGAAGACGATACGCCATTTTGCTGGCAATGAAAATTTTATTCTAAGTTAATTTGTGTGGCTAGAACACTTACATTTTTGACTCGAATATGTGTGTACCTTTATTAACCATGTTTTGGCTAACAGTAAATATTGGTGTTAATTATTCAAGGCTGTGCGATTTTTATTTCAGTTATTGATTCTCATAATCTGGGCTATGGAAATCCTAAATTAAAATTAACGTTCTGCGAATCTTTGAATGACTAGTTATCTACATAAATATGAATTTATGTTGAAGAAATTCTACATAGCACTATGTCTACGGACATATTGTGGGATGGAAACATTAGGGAGGGGATCCTGAACCAGGCTTTTCGAAAGAGATGGAGAAAATGTAGTCAATGTCTGATGCTTCCGAGTATTTATTTTACCATTCAGAAGAAACTGTATTCAGAACGATATATATTCAGTGAGTAGTCAGAATAAATAGTAACATGTTTTGTTAGTGTATTGAATTCTTAGTAGTTAAAGGACTGAGATTGTGAAAGTAAGTTCGTTTCTGTTGGATGTCCAAATTGCTGATTACCTTTTCAGTACTCAGTACAAAGTGAAGTTGTTTGTCAATAACGGTTTTCCTGTATTAAATTAGTTTCAAATAATAGAGTGTTTCCAGAAAGCTTCTCTTCCTGTTCAAAGGAGGTTTACTGGCATTTGCAGGTATACCTGCCTTTGGTGATGAAACTATAAATGTGATAAGTACTTCCCTGTTGTGTCTCATCCTCTACTTAAAAACACAAGTAGCACATTTTAGTGTCTTCTCAGCTGGACTGCAAAGCAAAGTAAATCTGCACGCTCTGACCCTGATGGGACCGACCGATAGCCGTGCGATCCTTTGCCAATGGTGTCCTGCAATTGCGGTATGAAGGGGTATGACGCCAGTACACCGCAATCCCAGCCGTTGTCGGCTTTTTGATCTTGGACTGGTACTTCTCACTCATTCAGGTCCTCAACTGGCGTCACGAGGCTGATTGTCAGTAGCACACTTGTTAAAATAACAGACCGTACATAACAATCTCAGCTTCCAGATACTGACTCTTTATCATTTGTTTAAAGTAAAGCAAGGAAAAATATAGTCTTCCATGTTAACTGAGGTATACAGGTCAGTGCTAGAATCCTCCCCTAAAAGTTAACTCTTGCTATACAGTCATTCCTCGCAATGAAACATAATAAAACGATATACTGCCAAATATGAGTAGTATAAATGCCTGCAGCAAGAAAAAGGAAGGGTAACTAAGGTTTAAGTCGGATCGGCAACGAGACTATCAGGGACGTAATAGAATGTCGAAGGCAGCAAAAATGAAGCATTCGCTTTGTGGTGTCACCACCAGACACCACACTTGCTAGGTGGTAGCCTTTAAATCGGCTGCGGTCCATTAGTATACGTCGGAGCCGCGTGTCGCCACCGTCAGTGATAGCAGACCGAGCGCCACCACACGGCAGGTCTAGAGAGACGTAATAGCACTTGCCCCAGTTGTACAGCCGACGTTCATAGCAATGGTTCACTGACAAATACGCTCTCATACGCTCTCATTTGCCGAGACGATAGTTAGCATAGCCTTCAGCTACATTTGCTACGACCTAGCAAGGCGCCATTACCAGTGTATAGTAAAATGGAGATTATATCTGTACAAGAGCGATGTACACCGATTATGGATTAAAGTTAAGTATTCCAAAAGCTACGTACTTTTCTTTATAGCATTCATTACGTATCCTGTTTCAGACCTCACGCCAGCCTGCGTGAGTTTAAGCGCGTGCCTTTCGGCTTCCTCTCATTGTGTCTAGGCTATCTTGTCTAGACACAACACGCTTTAATCGATTTAGCATAACCACAGAAAAAGTAAGAAAATTGTGGCTGTCTGTGGGTTTGAAATCGATTCCTCTCGAATGCGACTCCAGTGCGCTGCGTCTCCATTGATAATATCGCTAGATTTGGTGTAAGAAGTGTGAGAAACAGCTACCCGTATCAAGGCGGGCTATACCGGCTGTATGAAATTGTGCGACGATATTTATCTGCGTAGATGCCGGCGAGCGTCACATTGCACAGCGACTGTCCAGGTAAATGTGTTATGAAAATATGTCTTCCAGCGTAATTTCTTGTCAGGAGATCCCTTCAGTCTCGACAGGTTCATAAGACTTTTCACACGACTCCGTACTGTGTGTACGAGCTGGCCAGAGCTGCTTTCCCACTCACCACTCAGGCAACGTCTGACTCAGATATTCATGAGCAAGATATGCAAAGTGAGCTGGATCTCTATCTCGTGGGAAGCACATACGTGTGCATAGATCAAGTGGGATAAATTCCGACAACACTGTGACTACGTCCCTCACACACACAGTATTCGCTGATGCAGGTTAGTGAAGGGAAGCACATACGACCCTATTTGACTATGACCCCTCCACAAATTCACTTAAAATATCTGTCGATGGCCTTTCGCAACTGTTGCGTCGCATTTCTGCACGAGCCATAAACGTTTAGCTATTCCAACTGTTAGGCGTTGTCTCTGGTAAAACAGGCTTCATACGAGAAAATCATACATGGAAAAACTGAGGACCGAATATATACGTAGAACTATTGCAACTATGAGCGTTTCGTATCTGGTGAAACAGGCCTTTAAGAAAATCGTATTCGAGAAAAATGAGGATCGAACTTACAGATGCAGCACCCACTGTCTCAAGACGACACAAAAGTTCGAAGTCAGCGGAAGTCAGTGGAAGCTAAAGATAGCACTTCTTATGACTTGCAGGAGTGTAACTTTCTTTCACGTATTGCGTTTCACGAAGTACTGTGGGCGAAACCCATTTCATGTACAAGTTACGGAGAGCTGAGTGAAGACTCAAAATGTACGAGAGTAAGCACTGCTTCTTAGAAGTCACATCTCCCCATAGTTAGCTGTCTTTTCGATCCTTCTACCGTGGCACAATTTTCCCTGTTTATCATAACCGTTGATACAGTTGCGGGGCTTCAATATATTTGTGATCTTTGTTTAAATGTTTATAAATCTATCCCTAGGTTTCTTTGCGACTACCGCATAAGCGTGCGATATATTTTACCTAACTTGCGACAAGGCCGTTGCCTAGCCAGAACCTCCACGCTTGCACTAAAATTTATTGACGAGAATGAGGAAAATGATATACGGTTACAATTATAAATTTCAATCAAATATTGATAAAATACTGAAACTCAAACTTTTGCTTACAAGAGAATGAAACTCCGGCTCCTGGGGGTTCATACATCTTGTAGACACTTAATCAAACTAACAGGTCACAATAGAACGATGTTTCAGTAACGGGGAAATTTTTAACAACAGTGGGGTCGCCAGTGACTGCTCGCTGCTCGGCTGTGGCGGCCGAACAGTCCGTGCAAATGATAGAATAAACGTTGTATCCTCATACAGTCTTGGATATATGGTGGGCGTCTGCTCTTTTTTCGTTCACTGTTGTTTTTTCCCTCAATGGCACATGAGGGTGAAATTGGGCTTGCAGCTGTTCATTGCTACACCGCAGCCGAGAGCAGTAATAAAATACACAAACATAGTTATTTTTAACTTAAAAATATAAAATAAGTTCGTCTATTTGAGGCAGCTAAAACAGGCTGTTGCATGTTTCCAATTTCAAGTCAAATATTGTTCCCTTTCCAAAATACAGTCAGTTGGTGAAAGTCTTCATAAAAATGGTACGTTTAACTCTACTGAACGTGCATGAAAGGTGGGTGCAGAGGGTTGTTGGAGGAATTGTGTTTGGGATAGATTGTGGGATGGAAGCATTGGGGAGGAGGATCCTGAACCAGGCTTTTGTAAAGGTATGGAGAAAATCTAGTCAATGTCTGATGCTTCCAAGTGCGTATTTTGACTTCAGAATCCTTCAGCTTGTCTGCAGTTTCCCTTTGCTTGTCGGCAAACGAAAAGCGTATTTTCTAATTCTGAAACCAGGCTCAATGGCATTACACTAATGCCGATTGACTTTAAAACTTAACTGATAAACACCTACAATAGCTTTACATACCTTAAGATCAATATCAATCTCTGCAGTATACATATTATGAAATCTGCAGTACACTGAAGTGCGCGTCATTTACGACGGTGGCCGAGTTTAGGTTCGTTCTGCGCATCTGGCGTCACAAAACACAGTCAGCCAATGAACAGAGAACGACATTGCCAGAGCTCGACTACAGTGCAGAGCACCGACGAGTGTCTTCAGTTTTAGATACGTTCAGTCATAAATAAAGTAATTGAACAAAAGCAATGTCTTGATAGCAGACTTTGTATAAAAGAAAGTTTGGAAAAAGCATTCTTTATACCAACTGCTTCATATTCTATTAATTAATTGAACCAAACAAGAAATAAGCCTCCTAATTCAGACGATAGCAAGGAAATTCATTCTCACCAACTGCTTTTTCGCAATAAAGAACAGCGGTAATTGTTTATTTCCTATTGTACTTCGACGAAACGTGAGTAATTCATAGTCATACCAACAGTGTTTGTCGGTATTTTGTGTGAGTTTTTAAAGTACTTCAGGTATTCCGTTGAACGGCGAGTTGCGTTGCCGGCACGATAACTCAGCGTGTTCGGCCAGAGGGTTAGCTGCCCTCTGTAATAAAAAAAAACTGAGTTAATGGGTCAACGACTAACTGGAACGGGTGCCTTACGACGTCCGCCCCGAGCAGAGCAGATACAACGAACGAAAACAAACAAAATGAGACTAAAAAAACAAAAAAAAAAGTTGCGTTAGCGTCATGGCTAAAGTGTTTGACTGCTAACGAGAAGGTTCCGAGTTCAAATCTTATCCAGTACTTAATATTTTCTTTATTTAAAAACAATACTGAAGTGTCTTACTTCATGAATTTTATTCGTTTGAATGTAATTTTTTTAAATTTCTAGTGGCAACTAAAATCAACTATACGGAAAGTACACGCTGTGGAGTTTTACCTCTGCAGACTCTTCAAAAGTTCGTGCAATAGTTTACTACATTTAATGCTGCACAATATCTGCGTTGAACATCGAAACAAAATTAAGTCATTTATGGCGGGAAGGTACCAGTCAAGAAGATGTGTAAAAATCAAATTTTTGGGCCAAATAGTTTTTGAGAAATCGAATGGTACGTGTGTCAAAGCAGTCGGAACACGGTGTGTCTGCACAGGCGAGCAGTACAGTGATGACAAAATCGCGCACAGCGCGGAATGCGGGGAGCACGTCTCTGAAGCAGCGAAAGGGTTAATGTGGTCGTGGTGGCTTTACTTTATAAACTGCGCGCTCCCCCCGAAACGTAAGTTTGCGAACTATGCTGTACTATGCCGCTGCTTCTCTTGGCGCGTATAACTAGCAACGCAGCAATCTCCCGCGTCTGGGCGGGCATGCGTGAGCCGCCAAGATAAAAGAATTGAACTATAGTAGAGTTTATGCTATATGCCTACATGCAGATCAGGTTTATCGACCGCTCAATGTTAGCAACTTCATTCGTAAGAAATAATTTTGTTCCATCGTAAAAACAATGCTGAATGTGTTCACATATTGCCTGATAGTACAGTTCTACAAGACGTTTGGCTTCGTACCTGTCGATTTACAAGGGAACCGTCCAATCCGACATATCGAAACTGTTGTGTCTAGGAATCCTGCCTACTCGGTTCGCTAGACAAACAATCAAACTCGTATTAATGAGTTTTATCAACAAAACAATACAATTCTTAACTTTGAGGTGTTGCAAAAAAGGGCGCCATACAAATTAATCACTCTTCTTCAGAATAAACCAACACAAGTCTGTGCTACACAGAGATTCTTAACGAAGTGGGTAACCTTGAAGCTGCTATTGACGTGAGCTACCACCGGTCGGGCGCGGCGCATATGTCCTCTTCACCTAGGGGCCACTGTTGTCGCGTTGTCGTCCTGGAAGGAGTCGGTCAACGTGCGACTGGCTGACTTCTCACAGTCGTCTCTATTGTTCCCGACTGGCGTGCCGGAGGTGCCTATACGACGTAACAGAAATCTGCCCTGATATTTGTAATTCAGAAAGAATATACTGAAACGAACACAATATCAAAATTTTAGCTGCTAAGACACACTGCAATTATTTTTAAAAAAATATTGAAAATTGATAAATTTGTAGCTCGCCAGACAGCTGGACAAATTTAGATTCCAGCCATAGCTGTAGCAGCAGCAATACATCGGTAAACAGATAATACGGCATAACGCGATCGTAATTTGTAATGCGAATTTCAGTTTCAATTGATAGTTTTACTGACCCATTGGTGCACAGTTACTGTTCGCTCGACTTTGTAACTCATTTAATATCCATAATAATTAACAGTTGCCTTTGCGGCATCGCTAAGTATTAACAATGGAGGAAAAACTAAATTATTTTTCCTTGCGTTTTCTTCGTACATGCTTGTTAATAGCATCTGTCCCTGTGAAAGCTCCAGAGTTTCACAGTAATGTGTTATCCAGTTCATGTTTTCAATTTCGCAGATATGAAATAAGAAAAACGTGATATGCGTTTGAAATCATCTGTTTTTCCTGAATACGTAGGTAGGTGTTATTTATTAGTTAATATTTTGGACATTCATTCGAATGACGTCGACACTTCGTTAGAAATTGTGGAAACATTAGATAAAAGGCGGAATTCTGGTTCTAACTATGACTGTTGTGCTAATTAAAATCTAGAGCAAAAATACAGTACCATCTTAGCCCAAAAAAACTATGGAGAGGAATAGCTTTCAACCACAAAGAAAGGTTTTAAACTTTTTGGTTACACGGTAGGAGACAACGCTTAAAGTTAAGCTGTATGCAAAGTCAGTTTCGTTACGTAAAATCTGAACGTGAATTGCATAAATGGCAGAAAGGTTTACATGCACTACGAAATTGTCCCAAAATGAAACTAGCAAAAGTGTGAAAGGAAAATATTCGAAAGGTTTAGAAATGCTCATGTGAGTCAAAGCACCGTTACCGACGGAAATCTATGAGATTGGGAGGTTTTAACTGCGAGTAAATCGAACATTACTTATTTTCCGACTTCTTCGTCCTGATTAAACAGATTCAGAAAATTATGCGGAAAAGGAAGTCATGGAATTACGAAGTTTACTGCACGTAAACGTGTAAAGGAAAAAAAATGGTTCAAATGGCTCAGAGCACTATGGGACTTAACATCTGTGGTCATCAGTCCCCTAGAACTTAGAACTACATAAACCTAACTAACCTAAGGACATCACACACATCCATGCCCGAGGCAGGATTCGAACCTGCGACCGTAGCGGTCACGCGGTTCCACACTGAAGCGCCTAGAACCGCACCGCCACACCGGCCGGCAAACGTGTAAAGGAAATGGCATTAATGCACAGTACTATAAACAAATTCATAGCTTCATTTTATCCCCTAAAACTCTGTGTATAAAGTCAGTCAAACAGGTTTCGATCGAAAAAAGACAGAGTCGCTCATGCAATCGATGAATTTATGACACATTCGTATACAACAATGCCAGTGATAAATATCAATGGATCGCTTCTTCCGCAGCTTTATAGCTGTCGTTAGGAACCTCAAGACAAATTAGTGCCAAATCTAAAACTTTTTGTTGCCAATTACAGAAAATAACTCATTGTTTCTGTTGAACCCTTGGCATGGACATAACACCTCTGTCTTCAGGAGGACGAAGAGACTTAATACAATTCGGATTCCGTCCTTAACTAATAGCGTAATTCAGCCCCTCAATAAAGAAATTTTTCGACAGCGTAAAGCATTTTTCAGAAAACTGTTGGACAATATAATTCATGATAGCTGTTTATCATTTCATGTTATCAACGTAACTACTGTTAAAGTTCAAACAGTTGCACATCCTCAGTTTGAATCATCATGTATTACAAATTTGATCAAGTATGCACAGTACGCAGAACAACGGCCACGATCATTTCTTACTCTATCCCAGTTCCGTCCAAATGAAAGAAGTAAGTACTGTGTAGTGTCTGATGCATTAACGTTTGTTTTATTAGATGTACCTTTCGTAAGGAAAATGTTTGTTTTCGTCATTCAATACACACTTCGCTCTTTTGTGACGACTGCAGCAGGTATATAAGGAACTGTTTCGTTGTTAGTAATATATAGAGTATTCATAAACTATCGTAAGAACATGCTACAGGGTGTTTGAAAATACTTTCTGTCAAAAAATTTGAATCCCAAATGATGGAAAACTCTGCAAGATAACGTAATATAAGGCCTTGATTTTTGGTTCCTCTCCAGTCACTTGTGGAACAATTATATATGTAAGAGTTTAGCAGTCAATATGTACTGCAAGTTATTCAAAAATTAACGATTTCACACATTTCTGAATGGTTTAAGTGCATAAAAGTAGTTGATTTAACTCATTAGACAAATTGTTTCTCCCATATCTGTTCTTTTTCTTAACATGCCGGGTGATCAAAAAGTCAGTATAAATTTGAAAACTGCATAAATCACGGAATAATGTAGAGAGGTACAAATTGACACACATGCTTGGAATGACATGGGGTTTTATTAGAAACAAAAAAATCAAAAGTTCAAAAAATGTCCGACAGATGGCGCTCCATCTGATAAGGATAGCAATAATTAGCGTAACAAAGTAAGACAAAGCAAAGATGATGTTCTTTACAGGAAATGCTCAATATGTCCACCATCATTCCTCAACAATAGCTGTAGTCGAGGAATAATGTTGTGAACAGCACTGTAAAGCATGTCCGGAGTTATGGTGAGGCATTTGTGTCGGATGTTGTCTTTCAGCATCCCTAGAGATGTCGGTCGATCACGATACACTTGCGACTTCAGGTAACCCCAAAGCCAATAATCGCACGGACTGAGGTCTGGGGACCTGGGAGGCCAAGCATGACGAAAGTGGCGTCTGAGCACACGATCATCACCAAACGACGCGCACAAGAGATCTTTCACGCGTCTAGCTATACTTTTTTTTGGTTCTAATGAAACCCCCTGTCATTCCAAGCATGTGTCAATTTTTACCTCTCTATCTACATTATTCCATGGTTTATTAAGTTTTCAAATTTATACTGACTTTTTGATCACCCTGCATATAAAATTGTATGCGCATCTGTGTGCTGTTTCGTTTTCTTCCTCACAGTCGGTCTTAAAATTGTATGCACATCTGTTTGCTGTTTTGTTTTCTTCCTCACAGTCGGTCTTACATAAAGCAGAAAATTGTATTTATGGGTTATGGACTCATGAGCACAGTACTTCTACGGTATCTGAATCGTTCGAAATGTCGTAATCCTACCTATTTGCAGATTGAAATTAAGCGAAATACCGTCATTGAAGACACTATCTTCACAGATCCAGCAGCAGGAGAGGTCTCCCGTACTCATGTATCAATGATTCCAACTGCTTAACCATTTATTTTAAACTACTTCAATTCTCAATCAGTTTTTCGTTGTCTGTAACAGTAAAGGCTCAAGGTCAACTAGAGGGGGAACAGGACACGGACAGAAAGCGGGGAGTGGATATAGAGAGGCGGAAGGAGGAGATGGACCGAGAGACGAGGGAGAAGGATGTAGAGAGATAAGGGAGTAGGAGCAGCACAGAGATTGGGTGGAGGAGGTTATGAACATAACGATGGGGAGGAGGAGGAGATAAATAAATAGAGGGGAGGGGAGGGGATGGACAGAGAGAGGAGGGAGAAGGAGATCAGGACACATATCAAATTCCCATACCTAGATACACTCCTGGAAATTGAAATAAGAACACCGTGAATTCATTGTCCCAGGAAGGGGAAACTTTATTGACACATTCCTGGGGTCAGATACATCACATGATCACACTGACAGAACCACAGGCACATAGACACAGGCAACAGAGCATGCACAATGTCGGCACTAGTACAGTGTATATCCACCTTTCGCAGCAATGCAGGCTGCTATTCTCCCATGGAGACGATCGTAGAGATGCTGGATGTAGTCCTGTGGAACGGCTTGCCATACCATTTCCACCTGGCGCCTCAGTTGGACCAGCGTTCGTGCTGGACGTGCAGACCGCGTGAGACGACGCTTCATCCAGTCCCAAACATGCTCAATGGGGGACAGATCCGGAGATCTTGCTGGCCAGGGTAGTTGACTTACACCTTCTAGAGCACGTTGGGTGGCACGGGATACATGCGGACGTGCATTGTCCTGTTGGAACAGCAAGTTCCCTGGCCGGTCTAGGAATGGTAGAACGATGGGTTCGATGACGGTTTGGATGTACCGTGCACTATTCAGTGTCCCCTCGACGATCACCAGTGGTGTACGGCCAGTGTAGGAGATCGCTCCCCACACCATGATGCCGGGTGTTGGCCCTGTGTGCCTCGGTCGTATGCAGTCCTGATTGTGGCGCTCACCTGCACGGCGCCAAACACGCATACGACCATCATTGGCACCAAGGCAGAAGCGACTCTCATCGCTGAAGACGACACGTCTCCATTCGTCCCTCCATTCACGCCTGTCGCGACACCACTGGAGGCGGGCTGCACGATGTTGGGGCGTGAGCGGAAGACGGCCTAACGGTGTGCGGGACCGTAGCCCAGCTTCATGGAGACGGTTGCGAATGGTCCTCGCCGATACCCCAGGAGCAACAGTGTCCCTAATTTGATGGGAAGTGGCGGTGCGGTCCCCTACGGCACTGCGTAGGATCCTCCGGTCTTGGCGTGCATCTGTGCGTCGCTGCAGTCCGGTCCCAGGTCGACGGGCACGTGCACCTTCCGCCGACCACTGGCGACAACATCGATGTACTGTGGAGACCTCACGCCCCACGTGTTGAGCAATTCGGCGGTACGTCCACCCGGCCTCCCGCATGCCCACTATACGCCCTCGCTCAAAGTCCGTCAACTGCACATACGGTTCACGTCCACGCTGTCGCGGCATGCTACCAGTGTTAAAGACTGCGATGGAGCTCCGTATGCCACGGCAAACTGGCTGACACTGACGGCGGCGGTGCACAAATGCTGCGCAGCTAGCGCCATTCGACGGCCAACACCGCGGTTCCTGGTGTGTCCGCTGTGCCGTGCGTGTGATCATTGCTTGTACAGCCCTCTCGCAGTGTCCGGAGCAAGTATGGTGGGTCTGACACACCGGTGTCAATGTGTTCTTTTTTCCATTTCCAGGAGTGTAGTAATTGCGAAGCATACCCGGGTTCGCTTGTATGTTATAAATGCTCCCTGAAACAATACTGAATCATTCATAAAGTAATTCGTAAACCTAAATATTTATTGATCGTGTGAGACTGTGGTGCAAATGGTGTCATTCACCAACCTTCTTTGGTTGCTTGCCCCCTCCCATTGCCTTATCCGTTGTGATTAGTTGTTCAGTACAAGATTTAACTAGCTAATTGGGTAAATAAATGTTCGCAAGCTTCGGGGCGTCTTCAGTGATTATCAACAGCAAACACTGAATCAAAGAGGGCAGTAAGAGTGTTAGCCACTGTAGAAACTTTGATACCCACCATCACGCAAGGATTTTATATTCAATTCGACGAACAATAAAGTCATGTCAGTGGAATTTCAGACGTGCAGAAGTAAAAGTAACAAAAACGGCAGGTTTTTCACAGCAACCGGTAAATGTCTGAGACAAAATTTTTAATCCTTACTTCTGGCGGGCTACTGTTCTAATTATAAACCTTATCTGGATTTTGTCTACATTCACTTCAGTACAACACCACTTCACACATGCGCTATCGCATGATATGTCACAGCTAAGTAACACAGCTCGATGAAACTAGGACTGTATGTACAAATAGTTGCTACAGTAAAATAAAAAAAGATAACTGAAAGAGGCAATAAGACGAACAGAAACAACCCTTTAATTCAAAGACAATAATTTCAATGAAGCCACCGTTATTTATAGTGGTCTCCTGGACATTGCAAAAGATGGGACATGGGTCTTAATAGGATGTGTGGTCTGCATGGACGGCAATGTACGCTCTGCAACGTGCTTCCGGCTGGTAACAAGGTTGATAAGGAGTTCCTGCAGTAAGGCGTTCTGTTCCTGGAACAGCAAGGTTGACAGCTGCTAGATGGTCGTTGGTGCTTGTGGGCGTGATGTAGCATGTCATCTGAACGAACCAACACGCGACAGATGGAGAGTTAAGTTGGGGGAACGGACAGGCAATCCATTCACCGAATATTCATTCGTCGCAATACCTACTCCACTTGTGCCGTTAGACTCAGTCACGCATTGTAATCCATTAAAAATAAATCAGAGCCGAATGAGCCCCTGAATACACAAAGGAATGGTTACAGTGTCACGATATCGTTGACTGGATAGCGTATAGTGTGCAAAGTTTTGGAGGTTGAGATGCCTAGCAACATTATGTTTCGCCACGCTATAACACTTGGATCACCAAAACGATCATATTCGGCATTGCTCCAGGCTGCATTGCGTGTTTCTACCTCTCACCATAAGACGGTAGGTTCAGAGACGGCATCTGATCTCATCCGAGAAGAGCAGAAGAGCGTGCAACCCATCTCTCCTTTGTTCAGTCCCTGTGCCCTTTGCACTATCGCGAACGGTGCCGTCCACGTGCGGATGTCAACCGAACTCAACGTACTGGTCGTCGAGCAAATAGACTACCCCATGCAGTCGCCGTGCCACTATGGAGAGTGAGATTGCGTGCCTTGAAGTACTGTTAAAAGTGGTTACCATTGCGCCCGCTGTTTTATGTTTGTCCCGTCTTGCCTATAGCACAATGTAGCGGTCATCTGCAGCTGTATCTGACTATGGTAGACACCCCTCTTCTCCTTCGAGCAGCAGTGTCTTTGGTTCGGAACGTTCCCCATGCACCTGAGACATTGCTCTGAGCAACAGCAAACTCCTTGGCTGCACTCACCACACTACGTCTTCCTTAGAATTTCCCCATGTGTCTTCCCGTGTGAAATCATCCAAATTCTGTCTCCGGGACTTGTTGTAATAGAGGACACCACCGAAGTGCACCGTAGCTGCTCGTTGTTTGACGCACACGGTCTTATCCCGTTCCTTCATCGCCCACATTTTCCTCTGTTGTATGGTGACTTCACTCTTTTGACGTCCAGGTTTCTGTGCGCGACTGGTTTGCCTCTGGCAACATAGTCCCAAAGTTTCATTCATTTTCACCCAGTAGTTAATACGTTATTGTACTCTATCTTGTCTTTGAGTTTAGCAGAGCAGTACATGTGTGGTAGTCCTAACTGTGGTAACTGAAATGAATGTTTATAGATATTCCGTCTTTAGTGACAAAAATAACTTTATTTTAGGTAACGCACGATGATATTTGGGACCCTGTGGATCCACCTTCAGAGGAATTCAGTCTTGTACCATCCAGTAGGCAAAATAAAAGATTCAGGTTCCAAACCAAAACAAATACTTTGATCTTGATTATGTTGGTCGCTATTCCAACACACAGTGATTCGGGAATACGGAAAAATAAAATTGTACAAACTGATTACTGTTAGTGATAGAGGCAGTCCTTACCGACGTGCTAACGTAAAAGAACTTCAGAAACGCAGACAATGGTAAACTTGATCTTAGCTCTAAGACGCAACACTAAAGAACGCTATACGATATAAATATTAAAATTCACGAAACCAAAGATAAAATTTCTGAATAAAGTTGTCACAACACAAATGTTTGCTACATTTAAAAGTATAAACTTGCGAAAGATACTAAATTGTCAGCTGTTAGGATATTTACAGTCCTGTTAATTTAAAAGACTAGATGCATTTATATTTCTTATTAGCACTCTTACCATTTATTAAACAAGTGAAAAGTGTAACTGAAGTGCATAAGCAAAGCTGCTGAAAAGTGTTTGGCTGCAGAATTCAGGTTGCTCATTCTTCAAATTTCTGGCTGTCTAAATGCTTGTAAATGAATTTTCAACTCTTCAAGTGAACTGAGATTCTTTGCTCTTTATTGTGATATAGTGGACATTAATAGTTCTATCTGTTTCTTAGTTGTTATTATCTTTATCATGCATAAGTGTGACTATGGATAGCTTATAGGAATGGTACCGTCTAAATAGGTAAATATCTTTTTGAAAACATTTATAAACATTTCTTCCAGTCAGGCCTATGTAATAAAGAGAACAATTTTCCATAAAATTTGCATGTATCACCATTTCCGTTTTTATCTGTATGTGTCCTTAACTTCTATTAAATGTTGTCGCCTTTGGTCACTGATGTTGAATGACTCTCGAATATTGGCTTTTTAGAATAAATTGTGCAACTTTCTTGGATATTTTCCAAGGTGAAATTGATATACATTGTAATCGTGCAATTATACATAATTAAGCTTCGTTGACTTAATCTCTTTATTAATTCTTAACAGAGAATCCAATGGCTTTTGCTGTTGCTTTAACAGGATGTAATTCATGTTGATGATCATGATCTTTTAATAGTATTATGTACGGTCTGTGCAGCATACTTAAAAATATTACTTGCTGTTGTTCAAGAGAGTGTAGTTATTTGTCGAGAGTAATGATGTCACTGTATGATGCCTTTCTGAAAATCTGAGTTCATGTTTTAGGGTTTTATTCTGAATGTGGAGGAACAAAAAATTAATTGCTCGCACATCTCCCTGTTGTGTTGTAAACGTTATTCTTTCTGCGTAACAAACTACATTCCATAATAGCTAATCGGTTTTGCCCTTGGTTCCATCAAAAACAATAAATGTTTACTTTCGTGTCTGCACAATATGCCATTACTTGCGTAAGTATACATTTATTTTTTTAAAATAAATTCTTTAAGCGGCTGACAAAATCATGATGAAGAAAGTTAGAGATGCTGTAGTTCCTGGCAAAATCATCTTGCTGTCAGAATATCTCATTCACAGTTAAACACTTTAACAAAATAATATTTTCTGAGTATGAAACTTCAAAAATTGACGTCTTTGTATAATTTACAAGACTTCTCTGGATTACCTGTCATTATCTGTTTGACAGAAACATTTGTAATTAATATCGAAAGATACAAATGTACTCTGGATTGATATTTTCATAATTTTTTCTATTTACTAGTGTCATACGTAATTTTGAGTTGTCTTCGTTTATTTTGTAACGCTATTCTAGCAGAACATTACAATTTCAATGTTTCTAAGCGAAATTTATATTTTATTAGCTTGATTCAGCGGAAAAACCAAGAATATTGTTAACTGTTGCTTACTTATGTAATTACGATGGTGTATTAACATTAAAGACAAAGTAATAATTGCAAAAGAAATCTTTAAAATTTCATCACATCAGTGAACAATTACATGTCTTCAATATTCGCTCTCCGGAGTTGAAGGTACAGGAGAAATAAAACTTTTATGTATATATTTAAAAGAAAAATTAATACCCAAATTATGTAACGAACTAGCTGGTAGACTGTCTGTAGATCAAGCCGTACAGTGATGTTTGAGAGCTAGTCTATAGACGCTAACTAGTACAATGGGAGCCAATTAAGGCTTTAGAGGCGGTGCAATTAACCTGTCGCTTTCCGTAATATATTCCTGAAAGCTGTCTATGGTCGTACCCTAATGATCGACCTCTCGAGACCCTCTGATGGTCTGCGGTGCCGCGGCAGCTAGGGGGGGGGGGGTAAGGCATGCTTGTCTGCATATAAAAATACAAATAATCGCCAGAACAGGAGGCTAGGTATTCCGTTAGAGGGTAAATAGCAAGTAGCGTGTCCATAAAGAACTGTTCTCGTTCTAGAGATTGTACATATAAGCTTAGACTTAATGTGAAGTAAGTAGATAGTATGGTTGTGGTGGCTTATACACGTAAGTTACACTGTAATTTATGAGTAGATAACGCAACAAAACCATAATCTGTTGGATTTTACGTATGACTTTTTCGTGTAACGTCGAAACCCTCACAAGACAAGCTATACGTATAATCATGAAAGGTACGCTAAGCCGTACTGAAGTGGGACATAACGAGGTGAGAGTTCAAGTACACCCAAACAGCATCCATCTTGAGTGACCTCCGTCAACTTTTTCTAACTACCCGCACATGTAGCGTACATTAGGAAAGAAATGAAAATTTCAGTAACCCAGCCAAACTTTATTTTACCATTCCTGTGTCTTTTCCACGAGGCTCCACACATCAGAAGTGATGCGTTAGCTGCATTTGTGACTCACTTACGTAGCTTGGAGGTATTCAGCACTAATTCAGTTATGGTGAGTCACATTATGGTAAGAATTACTTGGTTGATATGTCGCCAGGGAAGAAACAAACGAACACTCTCTAGGATAAATGAATGGCAGACACAAAGCACATACATCTGATTGCAGTGAAGTTATTTAAAAAGATACAAAAATCTTTATGTTGTATATCCACAAACAGAGGAACACGCCAATATCCGAGAAATTTTCTCAATAGTCTGAATATGAATCACCTTTCAAATGTTCAGAGATACACTGAGATGACGAAAGTCATGGGATAGCTATATGCTCACATACAGACGGCGGCAGTATCTCGTACACCAGGTATGAAAGGGTAGTGCACTGACGAAACTGTCATTTGCAATCAGGTGATTCACGTGAAACGGTTTCAGGCGTGATTATTGCCGCACGACGGGCATTGATAGACTTTGAACACGAAATGGTAGTTGAAGCTAGACACATAGGAATTCCATTTCGGAAATCGTTAGGAAATTCAACATTCTGAGACCAATAGTGTGAATAGTGTGCCGAGAATACCGCATTTCAGGCATTACCTCTCACCACGGACAATGCAGTGGCCGATGGTCTTCACATTACAACCGAGAGCGGCGGTGTTTGCATATTTGAAAAGTGCAACAGGAAGTACACTCGTGGCTACAAACTACCCTCATTACTTAAATTAAGCCACGTCACATCCTCGAATCAGACATTTTAGTAGTCAGCCCTCAGGGTTTAGTATGTCTGCTTAATTATGAGATCAATAACTATCAGTGTAGCCCCCTGCCCAGTGCAGCATATTTTCTAAATTCGAATCATGATTGCTGAGCGAGATCCAGACTGTAATAATGTAAATTAGGCCAAATTTTGTATACAAGTACATAATTAAACTTATTATTTATTTGCATTGTATTAGATTCTGTTATCTTATTTTCTTTTCAAGTTCAAATGGTTCAAATGGCTCTGAGCACTATGGGACTTAACAGCTACGGTCGTCAGTCCCCTAGAACTTAGAACTACTTAAACCTAACTAACCTAAGGACAGCACACAACACCCAGTCATCACGAGGCAGAGAAAATCCCTGACCCCGCCGGGAGTCGAACCCGGGAACCCGGGCGTGGGAAGCGAGAACGCTACCGCACGACCACGAGCTGCGGACTCTTTTCAAGTGATTCGATATTTTTGAAATTGCTGGGGTAACCAGCTTCACTCAGGGAGTTGATACGAGATTGTGTGGTAACTGGAAAAAAAAGGATAAACTTTAAAGTATAAGAGGTAAGAAAATTTTGTTGAAAACTTATTCTAATTATTTACAATACTTGTTAAAGTATAAGAGGTAAATTTTTTTATTGAAAACATATTCTGCTTACAGTACTTGTTTACAAACAACATTTTTCATTTTGTCATCTGGGGTATATATGTACAAATGTTTCGAATTTCCTACTCGAGAGCAAGCTACGTGTAGTTGAGCGCGAGATAATCAAGTATCTTTGAGGAGGATACCGCAATATTTTTAAGTTTGTTCTTGCGCTTTGTTAATTGTAAAATTTTAGGCTAAGTTCATTGCAAATTTCAGTCTTTTAAACTGAAATGGGAGTTCAGTAGAGATCAGTGGTGTTCTGGGGATAAACAGTGTGTGTCCTTTGTACCTTTCAGTCATAAGTTCGACTTTGATGGTGTTATTTGATAGCTGTTTGACTATCATCGTTATTCCCTTACATAGTTTTGGTGAGTTGCGGTTTTTGACGGCTAGTACACCATATAACTCCCTTGATCGTACCGGGACTCGTTTCTGAGTTTTAGCAGCACGCGCACTGTGGACTTACTTTTATAATAAATATTGATTATATTATGTAGTATATGTGGAGAGGGAGGTGCTACACGACTATTAAGGCACACTTTCTCTTAAGAATCTCAAGGGTTTACGTTGTGGCAGATAACAAACATTACACACTTCAATGCCTTGCTTCAGTGAATCTTTCTAAGACTACGTCATCTAGTGAAAATATTCTGTGCTTTTCATGTGTTTGTCATCTGAGTGCAATATACAAATCAGAAACGAATTTAAGATACCCTTGCCTGCTGCCACGTAATGGTGTCCTTAAGTCCCGTCGAACGGCATATCTTGTTATCACTGATTGTCATGCCATATCTAGAACGATGTAGTGCTACCGTACAAGAACATACATTGCTTTGAAGTAGGCCAGCATATACGTCTTTCTCTTCCAAGACATAAACATCTGTATTTGTCAGTAACGTTACCCGTTGAAGTAAGCCCTTCGTCTGATACGATGCAGACATGTTAACGCCAGGAAAGTTGGTTACTGAAGTATCGTAATTGGCCTCACAAAGCTGTCAGGACCGATTTCCAGCCTGTCTGTCTTGACAAAAATATATAGTAATTAATTAAAACTGAATCGAAGGCTTTTGTTTCAGAACTATTGGCCACTATTCCACCGAGCGTATACATACACTCCTGGAAATTGAAATAAGAACACCGTGAATTCATTGTCCCAGGAAGGGGAAACTTTATTGACACATTCCTGGGGTCAGATACATCACATGATCACACTGACAGAACCACAGGCACATAGACACAGGCAACAGCGCATGCACAATGTCGGCACTAGTACAGTGTATATCCACCTTTCGCAGCAATGCAGGCTGCTATTCTCCCATGGAGACGATCGTAGAGATGCTGGATGTAGTCCTGTGGAACGGCTTGCCATACCATTTCCACCTGGCGCCTCAGTTGGACCAGCGTTCGTGCTGGACGTGCAGACCGCGTGAGACGACGCTTCATCCAGTCCCAAACATGCTCAATGGGGGACAGATCCGGAGATCTTGCTGGCCAGGGTAGTTGACTTACACCTTCTAGAGCACGTTGGGTGGCACGGGATACATGCGGACGTGCATTGTCCTGTTGGAACAGCAAGTTCCCTGGCCGGTCTAGGAATGGTAGAACGATGGGTTCGATGACGGTTTGGATGTACCGTGCACTATTCAGTGTCCCCTCGACGATCACCAGTGGTGTACGGCCAGTGTAGGAGATCGCTCCCCACACCATGATGCCGGGTGTTGGCCCTGTGTGCCTCGGTCGTATGCAGTCCTGATTGTGGCGCTCACCTGCACGGCGCCAAACACGCATACGACCATCATTGGCACCAAGGCAGAAGCGACTCTCATCGCTGAAAACGACACGTCTCCATTCGTCCCTCCATTCACGCCTGTCACGACACCACTGGAGGCGGGCTGCACGATGTTGGGGCGTGAGCGGAAGACGGCCTAACGGTGTGCGGGACCGTAGCCCAGCTTCATGGAGACGGTTGCGAATGGTCCTCGCCGATACCCCAGGAGCAACAGTGTCCCTAATTTGCTGGGAAGTGGCGGTGCGGTCCCCTACGGCACTGCGTAGGATCCTCCGGTCTTGGCGTGCATCCGTGCGTCGCTGCGGTCCGGTCCCAGGTCGACGGGCACGTGCACCTTCCGCCGACCACTGGCGACAACATCGATGTACTGAGGAGACCTCACGCCCCACGTGTTGAGCAATTCGGCGGTACGTCCACCCGGCCTCCCGCATGCCCACTATACGCCCTCGCTCAAAGTCCGTCAACTGCACATACGGTTCACGTCCACGCTGTCGCGGCATGCTACCAGTGTTAAAGACTGCGATGGAGCTCCGTATGCCACGGCAAACTGGCTGACACTGACGGCGGCGGTGCACAAATGCTGCGCAGCTAACGCCATTCGACGGCCAACACCGCGGTTCCTGGTGTGTCCGCTGTGCCGTGCGTGTGATCATTGCTTGTACAGCCCTCTCGCAGTGTCCGGAGCAAGTATGGTGGGTCTGACACACCGGTGTCAATGTGTTCTTTTTTCCATTTCCAGGAGTGTAGATGTACAAAAGCCAAATGTGGGCTAGACTGAAGGGTATAAATGTAATACTGTTGTTTTCCGTACGAGCCCCATGCATTAGAAGAGAGGTGTACCGCCTAGGAATCCCCATGACAGCCGGGCCCGGTGGCCGAGAGGTTCTAGGCGCTTCAGTCCGGAACCGCGCTGCTGCTACGGTCGCAGGTTCGAATCCTGACTCCGGCATGGATGTGTGTGATGTCCTTAGGTTAGTTAGGTTTAAGTAGTTCTAAGTCTAGGGGACTGATGATCTCAGACTATAAGTCCCATAGAGCTTAGTGCCATTTGAACCAATCCCCATGACATTCATCAAGAATTCCTTCCGTCGGTATTTACCTCCATCTTTCAACCATCCCGATGACTGTTATCGTATACATGCGTTCCAGACGTGCATCGTGGCTCTCTTTTGCTAATAATTATGGACATTAACAGCTACATGGCTGCATTTATGCGGCTGAATTACACTGCAAATACAGTAGCTCGCCTAGCACTCCACGAAATATTTCAAACGTCTACTGACCTGCGAACTGTATTTCATTCCTACACAACCACATTTCGTTTTCGGTACTGTATAGCGACTTTATACTTTGTGACATCTAGAGATAGATGCAGAATAGCATGCTCCTTGCACACGACGCAGATCCGCCTGTGTTTCCCTGTGGCACGATTTCTTGTGTAAGCAGCAGCGCTTGTATATTTATTCTGGCGAGCAAAGCCCCCACTGCAGCCGCACTGCCGTCTACTGCAGCCTACCTTTTGTTCCTCTGGTGCGTGTGTGTAGTACCACACTACAATATTCGTCCTCTCAATTACATCTCTGTTTCCTAGAATAATTGTGAGCATATAATGAAGTCAAAAATTTAGTTTCCAAAGAAATAACATCACTGCTCCAAACATCTTCAGTTGAAAGTGCAGACACTATTTTTTTTCCGCAGTCTATGTCTGCGTTTTGTAACGAAGCAACGCTGTTGAACGCACTAGTACTAAAATTTAGTCTAAAATTTTCTCAGATGTTTTCTTACAAATTTTGTGAAACCGATTGTGGATTTAATTTTATACTCTTGACCAAATTTGTAAAATATGTACCTTGTGACTTGTCAGGGGATGGACATGTAACGTAAAACTGTTAGGAGTAGGTCTTCTTCCAAAGCTCTTTTTAGACTGGACACGAAGGTTACGTATAGGTAAAAGTTTCAAGTAGAATTTGCATACACTGTATGAGTTGAGCCTGAAAATGTGCACGGAAGCCAGACGGATTTTTGAAGACGATCGTCACCCAACACACTACTCGAGATGTCTTCAGTTTGTAAGGAGCATCTTTTAGATTGAAACTTCCTGGCGGATTAAAATTGCGTGCCGTGCTGGGACTCTGACGGGGACGTTTGCCTTTCGTGGGGAAGTGCTCTACGAACTGAGTTACCCACTTCCGAGTCGCCACCCGTCCTCACAGCTTTACCTCCCCAGCACCTCATTTCCTATCTCCCAAACTTCGCAGAAGTTCTCCTCTGACACTTGCACAACTAGCACGCCCGGAAAAATGGATATTGCGGAGACATGGCTTAACCACAGCCTTGGGGACTGTTCACAGAATGAATTTTCACTCTGCAGCGGAGTGTGCCTAGGCTTTGACTAAGCCCTGTCACCGCAATATCCTTTCCTCCAGGACTACTAGTTTCACCGGAGAACTTCTATGAAGTTTGGAACGCAGGAGACGAAGTACTGGTGGAAATAAAGCTGTTTTTTAAAAAAAGTCCCTTAAGTTAATGACGTAAAAACGACTCAAAATTGACGGGTTTGATAGACAGTTGAAAACTGAGTATTTTTCGCAATCATATGTGGGTGCAAAAACACATGTTTTCCTAGAAAACGAGGAAATAAATTGTTACATTAAAAAATGGCTCTGAGCACTATGGGACTTAACATCTGAGGTCATCAATCCCCTAGAACTTAGAACTACTTAAACCTAACTAACCTAAGGACAAATGGTTCAAATGGCTCTGAGCACTATGGGACTTAACAGCTGTGGTCATCAGTCCCCTAGAACTTAGAACTACTTAAACCTAACTAACCTACGGACATCACACACATCCATGCCCGAGGCGGGATTCGAACCTGCGACCGTAGCGGTCGCGCGGTTCTAGACTGAAGCGAAATTGTTACGACTGTCGCTTATGTACCCATAACGTAAACGCTGCTAAATGATAGTGCCACTGATGTAGCGACTAAGGCACCTGGCTAGTAAGGAGTGAACCTATGTCCGACTCCCAGTTGCCTTCTGCAGTTTTTTCCCGTTTATATTTGATTCGTATCGTAACTGATAGGAATAAGACTTTTAACAACGTAATCCATAAGGAATACTAGTAAAATCGGAAAATAAATTTCGCAAACGACTTGAATTCGTAAAGAATCAAAATATCCATCGCCGGCCAGAGTGGCCGAGCGGTTCTAGGCGCTACAGTATGGAACCGCGCGACAGCTACAGTCGCAGGTTCGAATCCTGCCTCGGGCATGGACGTGTGTGATGTCCTTAGATTAGTTAGGTTTAAGTAGTTCAAAGTTCTAGGGGACTGATGACCTCAGAAGTTAAGTCCCATAGTGCTCAGAGCCATTTGAACCATTTGAACCAAAATATTCATCGTTCAAAAAATGGTTCAAATGGCTCTGAGCACTATGGGACTCAACTGCTGTGGTCATAAGTCCCCTAGAACTTAGAACTACTTAAACCTAACTAACCTAAGGACATCACACACATCCATGCCCGAGGCAGGATTCGAACCTGCGACCGCAGCAGTCGCGCGGTTCTGGACTGAGCGCCTTAACCACGAGACCACCGCGGCCGGCAAAATATTCATCGTGGTTGCCTTACGAGATCGGTTTGAAAAGTAATGCCTCAGAATATTTTATGTGTGACCTTTTACAGATTCTTAAGTAAAACAGGCTTCATTGACATTCTACATCTTTATTCTTTATTTTTACATATGTATTTCTCAACACGGTCACCCTGGCGACGAACGTATTTCTTCCAACGACAGACCAGTTTATTGATACCATCACTGTAGAATGTTAGACTTCATTGACGAAGCCTCATCAACTATGCTTGTACCGCTTCTTCAGTATCGAGTGCAGTCCTCGAAAGTGCTATTTAAGTTTTGGAGTCATACATACATCGGAAGGGGACACGTCGGAACTGCATGTAGGATGATCGATGACAATGAATCCAAGGCATCGAGTCGTTGCAGATGCCGCGGCGCTCGTGTGTAGTTTAGCATTGTCATGCTGAAGGAAGGAATACTCCGTGTGTGGACGAACCCTTCGAAATCGTGCTTTCAGTTTTCTGAGGGTCTCACAGTACCTTGCAGAGTTTACGTTGGTGCTTTTGGGCATGGGTTCCAAGTGCATCACGCCTTGAACATTCCATAACACTTTTGGCATGACTTTTCCTGATGATATCATGGTCTTCAACATTTTTGGTGCCACGGATCCTTTGTGGATGCTTTCTAGTTTTCTGGGTCAGAATGGTGAACCCAGCTTTTATCACCTGCCGCAGTATTGTTAAGGAACTCATCAGCCGCCGCTAAATAAGCAAAGAAATTGTTGACAGATGTACAGTCTCCTTCGTTTCACGTCAGAAGCGAGCATTCGAGTCACCTACCGTGCAAACAATTATCTGTATCGAATTTCTACAATGATGGCCTGTACACGGTCTCCTTACCTGAAAGCTGTGTCTGTGTTATCTGACGATTTTTTCTGATGAGAGCTTCAACCCGATTTCTTGTCGGTTGCCATACTCAATCGTCCTCTCCGAGATCTGTCACACACGCTTAGGTCAGTACCAGTGTTTCTTTCGCAAAGAGCACCAGCAACCAAATGTCGCACGTTACAGATATCGTTTGAGTCATCACGGTACGCAGCTTTATACCGCTTTGGATTTCAATTGGAGGCCCGTTCTCTGCGGCTAGAAACTCGATTAAAGCAGGCTGTTTCTCACACACCGACATAGTTACGTTTCCAACCATCATATTACTCGATACAATTCAGAGTCATCTAGGCGCTGAGTGTTCAACATGCATCTGCGGAACGGGAAAGTCGACCGAGTAATATGTATGGCATGTAATACCTGAACTGATTTAAGAACAGAATAAAAAAATTCAGATGGATTTTCAGGCGTCGGACAATGTTTCTTCAACTAACACTGTGGAATGTCCTCACTTTCCTTCGAAGAACTACATGGATGGTACTTGTCATGTAAACATTACACAAAATATGTACTCGAGACACCAAAAACATCTAATGAGGGCATTCTTCGAGTATAGATCGTCGTTTCCGAAAACTTGGTATACATTTTAAAATTTTTCTTTTCTGGGCATTAATTTTAATGCATAGAATGCAAACGATAACAATGCCTGAAAACTTGCTGCTGTAAGTTCCTTACGAAATTACGTTTTGAATGGTTGTTGCATCCGCGTGTATGTGTGATTCACGCTGGGTTTCCAGTACCTCACTGCAATTTTGAACCCTCCGGATAAACTTCAGTGCCACGTCTCGCTGCAAACAAGCATCGCGTGGTCGGCTGTCTGTGGTCCCTCATGACGAATTCGCAGCAGGCTTTCTCGGAACTGTTTTCATACAACGAATCTTAGAAATTTAATTCCTTACTAATCAGAGTCGACTAAGAAATTTGTCTATGTTACTATTAGTCTTCCTTGTTGATTACTTTATTAAGCCTCCTATTCCTATCAATTTGGATACGGACAAAAACAACAAAATAACCGAAAAACTGCAGAATCAGATCTCATGCTCCACAGTCCGATACTTTGATCGCTACGCAAGTGGCGCTTCCGTTGGACAGCCGTTACCTTGTGGGTACGCTTGCACCAGTCGTAACAGTGTCGAATTATAGGAAAATATACATTTGCAGACCCATTATATGATAATGAAAAATGCTCAGTTTTCAGTTATTTATCGATCCTGTCAGTTTTGAGTACTTTAGGGGTACTTTTCTCAAAATCGTTGGGGGGGGGGGGGGGGGTTGAGCCAAAATACCTGATAGTCTGATAGTCTTCCATTTTAGCTGTACACAAGTGTCCAACAAAATACAAGCCAAATCGGTTGGCTGTGTCTGAGGCGTCCCTCTCAGTAGCGCTGTGTCAGTGAGCTGCCTTCCAAGAGGATGTGTGACATACAGGGACGGCCGATATGAAGTTACCGCCGATTGACGCCAGGCTATACCCGCTGGACATGAGCGCACACCTGTATCTGCTATAACTTAAATCGTAAGGGGTTTTCGGGAAATCCGACAAATTTTGCTGCGGCCATCCTCGCCTCCGACACACTTCTGCCTCCCTCGCCATTCTACCGAACGCACAATGCCTGACTGAAAAAGCCGCTACACTGCCCTGACAACCGGAGGACTGGCTCTCCATCCCTTCATAGCGTTTCCTTCACAGCCCGACCGCTACGCTGTATTTTCAGACACAGTAAATATGGCACAAGTTTTAATACTAGATTTTCTCAAAAACTGCGCAAGAGATGTATGTCTTTACATCACAGCAAATTAATTTTCAGTCCAACAGGGAAATTTTAGCTTTATGTTTGCAGTGCGATTACGATATTTACACATCGTTTGGGTTTCGGTCGTGCTTTGGGGATTTCCGAGCTCTTACGCTTGCGATCACACCCTCATTAGTATTTAACCAACCTGGATATGGAGCTGGTAGTGTGTGTTAAACTTAAACTATTCAGACGTTGTGATATCATGCGTTGATAACGTCAATGCAAAGACGAAAATATAACAGAGTCCTGATCACGTAAGCGTCGGGAGAAGAAAATAGGGAAAGACGGTTCGTTGTGCGGAAAGCAATTCTCGACTTATCATGCCTAAATTAAATTATTTGACGAGAATAGGAAGAAAGTCTTGCTCATAGACAATTATAGGAGGCTTCACCTGAGCGGAGCTATTTATGGACTAAAGTAAATTTAATGCTTAGAAATATGATTCCATCTCTAATGACATCGTCGTCGACGAAACGCTGAACTCTGACCGTCTTTCCTTTTTAGCGATTACTTGGTAGCGTGTGTGTGTGTGGCGTAAGTTCAAAGAAGAATCGTAAAATAATCTTTTCACATTATAGCGAATCGCGCCAGGAGCGTAATTGTATGCTAGTGTGTTCGTTCCGTTAGGATGGATGAAAATAAATTCATTGACGACACGGTAAGTAAAGTGAGTTATCTGACTGTTTTAAAAGAGTGTTTATATAAAAAAAAAATACCGAGGAGATGGGCGTCAAACATATGTTCAAGTCATAACGAAATAACGACTCAAGACGTGAGTCGAAAATAGTGTTTGCAGGTACTTTGCAAGTGTCGTAACGATATGCAAGAAGTCCTCAATCTCAGTCCTATTGAGACTTTATGGAAAACTCTGGACGGAAGAATTATGAAAATAACAATTTCGTGAAATCAGGAACTGAACATTAGGTTGGAGGACTAGTGATCCAGTGTCCTATGTGAGTTCATCAGAAAAAAATTGTGAAAGAATTTTTTTTAAATAAATGATGAGAAAAATGGTTCAAATGGCTCTGAGCACTATGTGACTTAACTTCTGAGGTCATCAGTCGCCTAGAACTTAGAACTAATTAAACCTAACTAACCTAAGGACATCACACACATCCATGTCCGAGGCAGGATTCGAATCTGCGACCGTAGCGGTCGCTCGGCTCCAGACTGTAGCGCCTAGAACCGCACGGCCACTCCGGCCGGCCTGATGGGAAAAGAACGTCATTACATTTCATAGATTTTAATGTGCCCATCACAAATAAACTTTGAGAAACGACAGGATACAAAGAACATGTTCTTTTTAACTCACTGTTTTTGCGTTACGCCCATGAAACATCTGTAAAGCCCTTAAAATGAATAAAAACGACTGTATAGAATTTGTATTTAATTAAAAGCGAGCACAAATAGATTTCCAACAGGTATTCAAATACTCCCTCCTGAGCCTCATTACATACTTGATACGATTCCAGTAATGACAGTCAAAAACAGTCGAACAAATCTCGGTTCTGTTTCATTTCATATCGTGGAACACATCACTGGTTCGCGCTATCACCTCAATTCTAGTGGAATTTGGAGGAAACCAAAAACAGCGTTGTTCACGCAACATGTCCTGATCGATCTATCCAACGCTTCCCAATGTTGACAAATAGAAATACTCGCCAGTTTACATTGAACCCCATCGTAGAGGTTGCTGGGCACATCTACTGATGCTGTATGGTAAGCAAAAAATTACAGCAGGATGCTCCAGTACATCTGTAGGTTCACAACAACATTCACTATAATATGATACGATACCTCAGCGAAACCGCTATAAGAAACTTCCTCGATCTCTTTCATTTCATAATCTAAATTCTCGAAAAGAAAGTCTTTTAATTCACCTCCTCAAAGGCGTGAAGGTTCGTACAAGCACCAATAATTAACGTTGGGCTATCCTCATCAGCTGCTTAGGGAAGAATCTGAAACTTACTGTAAATCGCTGCCTCGTATAGATCTTAGAAACCAAACAGATTCTTACTCGCCTGCAGGGGGGTACTAGGAGATAACGGACTACAATTGATGACATGACCTTGTTGGAAATCGCTATATAACGGGCTTCCCAGTGTTGACACCATCTGACAGGTACAATCTTTCACCTTGCGAAGGTCTATGATTCTAACGTAATATCCACGAAAAATTTCACATGTGAGGCTTTCTGGAATGTCTTCCAACTTTACTACCGTCTATCCAATCTCTAAGCTATTTTAGATGTAGAGTCGATTACGTCCCATCAGATCATTTTATTCAAAAAAATGGTGACCGTCAAGATACCGTTTTAAATGTGAATTTTGTTAACAGTTATTAATGGTATCCATAGGAAGAATAGCTTTACGATGCTGCTTGTTTGTAGATGACTTTTCAATTTGCTGCTCTTCTTTCTATCTCCCAGGAACCACGCGGTATTTGCAACGAACTTTTAAGAGATTGTAGAAATGGGGGATAATACAAGTTTTAATGTCCTACTGAAAAGTATGTAAGTGCTTGTTTCATGTTTATAATCTTGCTTAAATAAAACGAGGGATGTAATTTTAAATTTTAACGATTCGATGTGGTACCCTCAAAGGGCGGAACATGTCTAGCGCTATTCCAAAGAGCCCTTGTACAATTCCGCTCGATTATGGTTGCCCAGTCTATAGGTCTGCCGAAGCTACTTTATGATTGCGGATACGGTTCTCCATGACGGACTGAGACTGGCAAGAGGAACATTTAGGACCTACTTTACGCCCAGCCTCCGTGCTGAGACTGGCGAACAATCACATTATACCAAACGACAGCTTCTTTTGGTGTTACAGGCATGTGAAATTCTTCCATACACCAGAGCACTGCCCGCCTACACATGGATCAATTTCTTAATAACTGTTTGTGAGCAACGAGGTGCTTTGTGATTTATGGAAAGAGAATTTCTTTAGATGTCGGTGTAGAAAATTTAAACGTTTACTCCTAGATTGGACCAAAACATCACCTTCACTTCTTAAGAGGTCCAGAATCTTTAAAAAAGCTATTGCCCCTTAGCATTGTTATAAAATCTACTTTTAGCACTATTTTACACAAACGCCGCAATATTGTTAAAGTATATGTACATTGATAGATTCAAGCAGGGGAGTTCTTTTGGCTACTTAATCGTTTTCCCTGATCATGTCTTCAGGATTCTCAGAACCTAATACTTCACCGTCTACAGCACAGAAATGTACATCACCCAGAAAGCACTAATCAAATGAGAGGTTGTAGAGAGAAGCATTATTCCGTCTGCTCTAATTTCTTCAGTGCCATCCGAGTGACTGCACATACATAATTCTTCATATGATCCTGAACTTCTTATTCCTTTACATAACCAGAGAAAGGAGTGGTATTCTGCTACGTACCAGTACGGATCGGGAGCTAGGGAAATGAGGAATCCGACATTCTAGCCAAGCTTTGCGGAGAAACAGTGCAGAAAATAGTGCTGATCTCGTGGGAGATGTTTTCTCGCTGCTGAGTCATAAGCCATCATGAGGCAGACTGGCTGGAAGCTTATGGAAATAAGCTGCAATCAGTGAAACCAGTGTGTGTGTGTGTGTGTGTGTGTGTGTGTGTGTGTGTGTGTGTGTGTGTGTGTGTGTGTGTCTGTGTGCCACATTAGACACTAGTTGTAGTAAATTAGTGACTTGTTTACCGTATAATCCTAGGAGAATTTTTAAGGCTTTTAGTAATTTTAACTAAATCCGTCTCAAAAAAAATCTAGTCTGGAATTAACGACTTCGATGTCATGCACTCACAAAATTCTATCATCTTTCTGTCTTCCTATCAGGACCATGTTATAGCACACATCCACCAGTAACAGGCTGAAGACGAGGACTCTCTGTTTCTCGAAGACGTCGATAGCGTCCAACAAAGTAATTGTGGCCGGAGTGGGACCCGAACCTGTGGCCTTTGCCTTTCGCAGGTGGGTCGTAATCCGTACTTGGAAGCTCCGTCGGCAGAGCATTTGTCCAGGAAAGGCAAGTTTCTGGTTCGAGTCCTGATCCAAAACACAGTTTTAATCTACCTGAGAGTTTCAAATCATCGCACACTCCGCTAAAGAGTGAAAATTCATTCTGGAAAGTAATTATGGCGTGTGTATCTACATTTATGAAACTGGTGCTTCTAGGTACGGCAAGTGTCTCAATCTGTCCCCCTCGACTCACTAACACATAATCATGTCCGTGAAACAAGCAAGAAAAAGCGATTGGCGACGAGTTCATTAAAGACGGATCATTATTTCCATTATTTAGGATTTACAAGGTTAAGGGAGCTAAATTAATCGTATCTTTTTCAAACGAACCATATACTGTAATCGATTTGAAGAACCCATAGAAAACTTAAAACTGGACTGCTGGACAGGAATTTGAATCCCCCTCCTCCCGAACGTGAGTCAAGTGTCTTATCCTTTAAGTCACCTCTCTCGGAGCATCATGTCGATAAGCTCACTAGGCGCATCAGTCTGGGACTGCGCGACCGCTACGGTCGAAGGTTCGAATCCTGCCTCGGGCATGGATGTGTGTGATGTCCTTAGGTTAGTTAGGTTTAAGTAGTTCTAAGATCGAGGGGACTGATGACCTCAGCAGTTAGGTCCCATAGTGCTCAGAGCCATTTGAACCATTTGATAAGTTCATGTCATTTATAGTCGATTCTGGATCCCGAATCTCATACATAAACAACAAAAATAACTGGCATGGAACTCTAAAGGCTTGCAACAACAACTAACAACTCGATGGCTACGCCGAGTGGCGTACCACGATAACTATGCCTAATTCCTATGAGTAACTCATAAGCGACGGGTGAAATAGGAAATGTGCCATGCGAAAAACTGAGTGACCTGCACCCTCAAATTTTATCGTTGAGGTCCCGACATATACTTTTTGTTAGCTTTGTGGCCCCTTTTATGTTTCTGCGTGCTTCTTGATTTTAGACATTTTTTCAGTCACCTGTAGAAGAAATGTAGAAGCACCAGAAAATCATGCAGTTGAAATGTATACGACAAATGTAATAAATATCTATACGCTGTAACAATGACCGGAAGTTTAAGTGGGAAATAATATGCTGCATGAACAGACAGAGCTTTATTGAGAGTCTTACAGTACCAGAATGAGATTTTCACTCTGCAACGGAGTGTGCGCTGATATGAAACGTCCTGGCAGATTAAAACTGTGTGCCTGCCGAGACTCGAACTCAGGACCTTTGCCTTTCGCGGGCAAGTGCTCTACCAACTGAGCTAAAGGCAAAGGTCCCGAGTTCGAGTCTCGGTGCAGCACACAGTTTTAATTTGCCAGGAAGTTTCAGTCTTACAGTACATTACGATTTTGCTGGAGTGACTATTCTGAAGCCCATACACACGAAAATAATTGTTTTCATGCAGTGTTACTGTTTTCGTGAGATCCTAATTCATAAGTGGTTACCTATGGCGTACGGGACGGTCTCTGAGCGTCTAGTAGACTCCTACTGTAATATAAAGACACATGTCATCATTCTGCATTACTGCAAAGAATGTTACATCGTAATTTAGTTTCATCTACTGGCACTAGGTAAACGCAGAATTTCCCGGAAACAAGGACTGGTTCGAATTAGTGAGGACGAAATTCCAACAACCTTAGAAGCTCGTCTGTGAAACTCCACTGCTCTGCAAAACTTGAGGCGGAAATGAATGAGCGTTGTTTATTGAACATCATGTATCCACATATTCTGTAATCTGAATAATTTATTTCCGTTGGTGGGACCACACTTATCAAACCGGTTCAAATGGCTCTGAGCACTATGGGACTTAACATCTGAGGTCATCAGTCCCCTAGATCTTAGAACTACTTAAACCTAACTAACCTAAGGACATCACACACATCCATGCCCGAGGCAGGATTCGAACCTGCGACCGTAGCGGTCGCGCGGTTCCAGACTGAAGCGCCTAGAACCGCTCGGCCACTCCGGCCGGCACTTATCAAACCAACTCTGGGCCTAAATCGCAGAGGTACATACAGACGAAGACTGTCATCACCTTTACCTTCCTTAGGAGATACCGTGTAGAGTGGTTCTTGAAGACGATCTGAACACCGACGCGGTTGACAATAGCTGGATGGTCGATAGTGCACGTCGATGTCATGGAACACATCCCTGCCCCCACCCCCACCCAATGCACCGACACATCCACTATAGGATTTAAGTCGGGGAACTGGCAGGTCAATTCATTTACCTAATATCCTTTCGTTTCAAGAGTTCCTCAACTTTTGTTGTTCGATGCGGTCGCGCATTGTCTTCCATAAAAATGAAGTTACGGCCGAATACATCGTGAAAAGACTCACATGGGGAGGTAGTACAGTGCCACGATAAAAATAATAAAGACAATATGCAATATAGTCGAAGAGGAGACATGAAGAAAAACAGATGGTATTAAGAGTAAATAGCACATTGAGAACATATGTCTGCGGTGTTGCAAAATCTTTCAATAAGCATTTCATAAATGTCACTAAAAAGATGGGATTTTCAGGTTCAGTAAATGTTGCAATGGAACTCTTAGACCAGCCATTACAAATAACTTCAGTAATACGAATATGACCCCCTCTACACCGGTAAAAGACCTTTAAAATCAAAATATTCCAGCGGTTATGATAAAATATGAACGAAGTTAATTAATGACTGTCCTTCTGATTTGAATAAAATGTTAAGTTATCTGTGTAACCATTCACTTATCAGTGGAATATTTCCTGAATTGCTGAAATATGCTGAAGTTAAGCGCTTGCTTAAGAAAGGACATAAAGAAATACCGGAAAAATCTCCTCGAAGTTTCGCTTTTCCCCCGCATTTTCGATAATTCCAGAAATAACACCAAATAACATATTCTCAGAATCAGCGTTCGGATTTCTAAAGGGTTCTTATGTTGAGAAGGCTGTTAACAGATACAGTGAGAATGTACTTAATTCATTAGACAATAAATTATGAACTACTGGTATATTTTGTGATCTTTTAACGGTATTTGTCTATGTAAGTCATAATATCTTTTTAAGTAAATTAGAATGTTATGGTGTACCAGGAAATACTGCAAAATGGACCAAAT
Organism: Schistocerca serialis cubense; assembly: GCF_023864345.2. Taxonomy (NCBI): domain Eukaryota; kingdom Metazoa; phylum Arthropoda; class Insecta; order Orthoptera; family Acrididae; genus Schistocerca; species Schistocerca serialis. The sequence goes on from NC_064640.1 coordinate 284,881,612, forward strand.
CCCTTATCTCTGATAGGAAACAAAGGCTGTCATTTGAAAAGAGACACGTATTAGGCTCTCAGGCATCATCCCACTGTGACCTATTTACGTCTGGGATCTCACAGGGTTCAGTCTTAGGGTCCTTACATTTTCTTGTGTTTATCAGTGACCTTTAATCTGTAACATTACCAGTTTGTTCTGTTTGCAGATGATACAAACATGGCAAATATATCAAATCAGTATAGACTTAGAGTGATCGGTTAAGTTAATATTCATGAACATTAATAAATGGTTGTATTGTATTGTATTGTTTTGTATGTTAACTGGGGAACTAGAAACGACGGAGAGGCTCCGTCCCCGCCGCAGCCGCAGTGGTCCACAACCCCACGACGACTACCGCAGTCCACTTCACCCCTCCGCCGCCCCACACCAAAATCCAGGGTTATTGTGCGGTTCGGCAACCGGTGGACTCCCCAGGGAACGTCTCACACCAGACGAGTGTAGCCCCTATGTTTGCGTGGTAGAGTAATGGTGGTGTACGCGTACGTGGAGAACTTGTTTGCGCAGCAATCGCCGACGTAGTGTAACTGAGGCGGAATAAGGGGAACCAGACCGCATTCGCCGAGGTAGATGGAAAACCGCCTAAAAACCATCCACAGACTGCCAGGTTCACCGGACCTCGACACAAATCCGCCGGGCGAGTTCGTGCCGGGGACCAGGCGCTCCTTCCCGCCCGGAAAGCCGTGCGTGAGACCGCACGGCCAACCGGGCAGGCTAATAAATGGTTACTACCAATTATTTGTCAATAAACTACGAAAAAATACACTACACGCAGTTTACAACTTATAAGAGATTTTTCCACAATTATATGCCATAAATAAGATGAAAAACAGATAGAAGAAGTTGACTGTGTTAAATTCTTAGGATTACAGCTTTACAATAAATTCAGCTGGTGGGAGCATACCACTCAATTGCTGAAGCGCCTAGACAAAACTTTATTTGGAATGTGAATGTTGTCAGTCATAGGTTGTATAAAAATAAAAAGACTAGGATTGTGTGCTTACTTTAATTCCTTAATTCAACACGAGATTGCCGGCCGAAGTGGCTGTGCGGTTAAGGGGGCTGCAGTCTGGAACCGCAAGACCGCTACGGTCGCGGGTTCGAATCCTGCCTCGGGCATGGATGTTTGTGATGTCCTTAGGTTAGTTAGGTTTAACTAGTTCTAAGTTCTAGGGGACTAACGACCTCAGCAGTTGAGTCCCATAGTGCTCAGAGCCATTTGAACCATTTTTTTCAACACGAGATTATGTTATGAGGTAATTGAACAAGCCAAGCTAAAGCTTCCAGGGCCCAAATACGTGTAATAATAATTACTAGTTATGTGAGTTCAAGAACATCCTGCAGAGGTCTATTTAGTGAACTGGCGATACTAATTACTGATTCCCAGTATATTTATTCGTTAGTGAAACTTGTCATTAAAACATATACCTCTTTTTAAAACCAACAGCTCAGTTCATGGAATCAACACTAAGAATTAAAATATACTTCATAAAAACTTGCTTTTGACAAACTGCCTATTGGCTTCTGTCTCGGGTTCTTCGGCCGACGTTCATCTAAAGATTTTTCTGACGTTTCGCCAGCACGAGTGGCTGGCATTGTCAAAGCTTCACCCTCCATTGCCGGTGGTGAACTGGAGCCGAGCTCGCGGGCGCAGACTATATGTACCTGGCGCGCCAACGTCCGAGGGCTTCTCCGCGGTCATTTCCGGTGCGGTTCTCCTCTTGCTACCTGCGACGGTCGTTCGCTGCAGTACGGGAAGCCAGGATCCGTTTACCCTAAGGCTTTCCTCTTTCTTGTTGAAACTGTTCACGCGTTTTCTTATTTCTACAGCTTCTCTGAACAAGCGCGTGTGATAGTGCTTATCTACAGCCAGAACTTCCGTGTCGGCGAATTTTATTACGTGGTCGGTCTCATTCAGTGCGTGCTCTGCCACGGCCGATTTCTCCACCTGCCCCAACTTGCAATGTCGCTTATGCTCTTTGATCCTGGTGTTAATTGATCGTCCAGTCATTCCGACATAAACTTTTCTGCATGTGCAAGGTATACGGTATATTCCCGACATTGTAAGTGGGTCTCTTTTCTCCTTCGCCGATCTAAGACACTCTTTGATCTTCCTTGTCGGTTTGAAAATCGTCTTTACGCCATGTTTGCGCAATATACGGCCGATTCTGTCCGTCACTCTGGGAATGTATGGCAGAAAGGCCGTACCCGACATTTCGTTTTCTGGTTCCTTACATCGCCGAGTGTTTGGCTCTGTTACTCTTCTAATGTAATTTGTGGCGTACCCATTGCTCCTCAGAACAGTTTCCAGGTGTTGCATTTCTCGTTTGAGGTGTTGCGGCTCACATATTCGTCCTGCGCTCGTTACGAGCGTACTAATCATGCCTCTTTTCTGGCTCGGGTGGTGGTTTGACAGTTTGTGCAGGTATCGGTCCGTGTGTGTCGGTTTTCGATACACGCTGTGTCCCAGGTTTTCGCCTTCCTTTGTGACCAGCACATCTAGAAATGGCAGTTTCTTGTCCTTTTCTACTTCCATGGCAAATGTTATGTTCGCATGGAGGCTGTTCAAGTGTCTTAGGAAGTCACCGAGCTGTTCTTCACCATGACTCCACACCACGAAAGTATCATCGACGTACCTGTACCACACCTTAGGTTTGCAAGTCACCGAGTCCAGTGCCTGTGCTTCGAATTGTTCCATGAAGAAGTTGGCCACCACTGGACTGAGAGGACTACCCATGGCGACGCCTTGCAGCTGTTCGTAGAAATCACCATTCCACGTGAAATAGCTCGTGGTGAGACATGCATGGAAGAGCTTTTTGATGTCTTGCGGGAACATGGAACTGATGTGCTCCAGAGCGTCACTGAGTGGCACTTTCGTAAATAACGAAACAACATCAAAGCTGACCAGGATGTCGTTTGGTGCAAGTTTCAGTTTCTTCAGCTTCTCAATGAAATGTCCTCAGTCCTTAATGTATGTGTCGCTCTTCCTCACGTGTGGCTGGAGCAGAGAGGCCAAGTGTTTTGCCAGTTTATACGTTGGTGAGCCAGGAGCGCTAACGATCGGTCTCAGTGGAACGTTGTTCTTATGGATCTTGGGTAATCCATACAGCCGAGGTGGTAGGGCTTCAGTGTTCCGCGGGTTTCTCTGTATGTCCGCAAGCAGAGAAGACGCCTTGATTAATCGATTCGTATTCCGAGTGATACGCTGCGTCGGATCTGCGCTTAGTTTTCGGTACGTCGTCGGATCTAATAGGTCTCGGATCTTTTGCTCATAATCTTCGGTCTTCATTACGGCGGTCGCATTCCCCTTATCGGCAGGCAGTACCAATATACTCTTGTCGGCGTTGAGATTCTTAATGGCTTGTACCTCTTCTTTCTTCAGGTTGCAAGCTGGCGGTTTTGCTCGGCGCAGTATCCTGGCTGTCTCCGTGCGTGACAGAGCACGCACTGGATGAGACCGACCACGTAATAAAATTCGCCGACACGGAAGTTCTGGCTGTAGAGAAGCACTATCACACGCGCTTCTTCAGAGAAGCTGTGGAAATAAGAAAACGCGTGAACAGTTTCAACAAGAAAGAGGAAAGCCTTAAGGTAAACGGATCCTCGCTTCCCGTACTGCAGCGAACGACCGTCGCAGGTAGCAAGAGGAGAACCGCACCGGAAATGACCGCGGAGAAGCCCTCGGACATTGGCGCGCCGGGTACATACAGTCTGCGGCCGCGAGCTCGGCTCCAGTTCACCACCGGCAATGGAGGGTGAAGCTTTCACAATGCCAGCCACTCGTGCTGGCGAAACGTCAGAAAAATCTTTAGATGAACGTCGGCCGAAGAACCCGAGACAGAAGCCAATAGGCAGTTTGTTAACAAGTGGCCACGAAAGCCTTAACAATTTTGTATTACTTGCTTTTGTTCAGAAGGGTGTCCATTACTTAGGAACATACATACATTTACAATAACTTTCCACCAGGCATATAAAGTTTGACTACTAATGAAGTTCAGTTTAATAGGAGGCTAAAGAATTTGTTGGTGGCCAGCTATGTTCCAAATAATATCAAATAATGAGAGGATTAGTGCAGTCTGACTTCTGTCCAAATTCAGTGCAGTAATGCGATCATTTTAAACCATTGTTGTAAACTGGCATTTCTGTTTGATGATGCAGGACTAATACAGCTTCAGTTTATTGAACATTTTCTCGGTTTGTGACAAGCTATTTTTTACCTCTCAATTAAAAATGTGTTTACGATTTTTTTCACTTATTCCGTATTCATGAGAACCATTTCACGTGGTATTTTTGAAAGGAACATTATTATATTTGTTTTTCTTTGCAAATATTTATTGTGTATTCTTATTTTTCTGATATGTTCTATGTTCTGGCGGATCTTCTTACTATGAACCTACTGGAACGAAAAGTACATCTAATCTAATCTAGTCTAATCTATTCCACAACCTGTAATTTCCATTCACTGTGCTATTCAAGAAAAAGACGGCTTATAAGAATCGTAAAAATGTAACTAGTGAATGAAAACTCTAGATTTTCGAGTTTAACCTCTGATGAAAACAAAATGTAAAACTAGGTTTCATTTTAATACATGATAACAAACAGTAAATTCAGTAAGTAACTAACATGACATATGATACATGTGCTATTGCAGCATTACATATTATTTAATGTAACACACGCAAACAGTTTTTTTGTTAAATAACCACCAAAAGTTTAAAATGAACAACAATCTTGAAACTGTCACAGGTGTCTGAATTTAGAAACATTTATTTCTTCATTTATTTGGAATCGTTAGCTGCTACTGACTGATTAATAAGCAGAAGATGTATGACTGTTGTCTCCTCTGAGCTCAGAGTGGAGTTAATGTGTTTTCTGGTATTCAATTTGTACTTGGTTACTGGGGCTACTTGGCTTTCTGCACACTGTTGTTTCGCAATTATGAATGACATGTAGATTAACTCACACGCGCGCGCGCGCGCACACACACACACACACACACACACACACACACACACACACACACACACACACACAAATTCAATACTCACAGAACACACGGGAACAAATGCACACATCAGATCTCAACATTGAAAGTAAAACACATACAAATACATTGAAATTTTATGTGAGATTGCGAGGCACATAAAAGCCGTACGAATGTAAAGTGATGAGCACATAGGAACCAACTGAAATCAAAGATAATGACGGTTTACAAGAACCGTAAAAATGTAACTAGTTAATGAAAACTGTAGGTTTTAGAATGAAATCTTTGATGAAAACAAAAAGTAAAACAAGGTTTCATTTTAATATGTGATAACGAACAGTAAATGCTGTAAGAAACTAGCTTCAAATATGATATACAGCAACATAACTGTTATTAATTCTATAATAACCAAACGTGTACAAGTATTGTGTATCCAAAATTTTTACGGTAACACCTCTGGGTGCTTTATCACCAAGGGGAAACGCTGAAATCTTGTCATTTATAGCGGGACTAGCATCTGGCGCACATGTCTCTCACCAATGGCATCTTATATATACTAGTTTCTTAGCACGTGGAAAAAATACGTTTGCTAATAATAGTCGGATCGTTATCCATCTGAGCAGCTCTGCCGCATGGCGGTACCACTCATCGATGAAACTAATATCGCACCAGACTAATTTGGGACCGCTCTATCGAATGTTCACGTGAAATTTAGATTTAAAACCCATTTTGTTCGTAACTGGAAACAAACTGTCGCTTTTCGTCGACAGTGGGCACCGCATGAACTACGTGACGATCACTATTTGTTTGGGGCGACTCCTGCTATACATTGCAGAAACGAAATTGCAAAATCTGACAATATATCAGAGAAAATGTGCCTGACGACTCTCAGAATGGACAGCCTGTATATAAAGGGTCTGGAAGATATTTCTTGTACTTTAGGTTAGGCAAACCAGTTTCTCACGTTCGGTTGCCTATGTTAGGTGCATGAAATATTTTCTGGGCTAGTTTTATCCTGCCGAGCCTGTATATGCTCTTCCAGCACAGGAGACAGGGTCATCCGCAAGAACTGCACATATGCCTCGCCTGTGAGGCGTTATGGAAGAATCATTGGTCGCATGAGGCAGTCTTGAATAATCTTCGCTTACACATACCGGTGCTGATGATTCACTGGCACCATGCCATTAGTAGTCTACATAAAATGCAGGTGGGTATAGTAAAGGTTAATGATAAAGCCCTTCTTAAAAGTGCCTCATCTGTGAGTAGGATGGACGACAGAAATCCCAGCAGTGTGACGACCTGTGTGACGAACAAGCAACAAAACCGTCGCTGCGGATGCAAGTCTTTAGGTAAATATGGTGGTAAGTGATTTCGATAGTCACAGTTGTAGTTTGAAATATTTCACATGGCTGTGTGGCGGTCTACCTATCTAGTGCTGATACAGCGGTCATACTCTACTGTGCTCAACTCCAGTTTCTCCAAGGTCTGTGTGCGTACTGAGCACACCCGACTTTCATGGTTAGCAATATCAGTAAACGAGCTTGTCTCACACAAACGACGAAACACTATTTTAAACAGTTTATGGTGCTGTTGTTGTCGGTGGGGCTAATATTTGCTGTCCAACCATGCTGCCGCCTTCAGTGTCGACCCTTGGTATAGGGGGGAGGGAGGGGGGGGGGGGATGGGAATCGTCTCTCAGTACTACACTACACAAAAGTCGTCCATACCAGAGTGAGTTGACTACAGCAGTGCAGTGGATGCCCCACCCAAGTGAGAGCGCACTGTTGTCTTGGACAACATTACTGTTTCTTGAGTGTGGAGCTAAGACGCTTGTACCCACTGAACGTCTCCACTTGCATGATGTGTTTCACATGTGCTTTCATCATTGAAACCTAAACTGTATACTTTCTTCCCCACCTTCAAGTGCGTTTACGGCATTTGGAGCGCACTTCCAGTCCCTACGACCTTTCCCTATCCTTAACCCCTCACAGATCCTTTCCCACATTTTGTCCCCGTTTAGCAAACACTGAAGCGCCAAAAAAACTGGTATGCGTATGCGTATTCAAATGCAGAGATATGTAAACAGACACAATACGGCGCTGCGGTCGGCAACGGCTATATGAGACAAAACGTTTCTGGCATAATTGATAGATCGGTTACTGCTGCTACAATGGCAGATTATCAAGTTTTAAGTGTGTTTGAAGTGTTGTTATAGTCGGCGCACGAGCGATGGGACTCAGCATTTCCGAGGTAGCTATGAAGTGGGGATTTTCCCGTACGACCATTTCACGAGTGTACCGTGAATATCAGGAATCCGGTAAAACATCGCTGCGGCCAGAAATAGATCCGTCAAGAATGGAAACAACGACGACTGAAAAGAATCGTTCAAAATGACAGAACTACAGCCATTCCGCAAATTGCTGCAGGTTTCAATGATGGGCCATCAACAAATGTCGGCGTGCGAACCATTCAACGAAACACCATCGATGCGGGCTTTCGGAGCTGAAAGCCCATTCGTGTACCCTTGATGACAAAATGACACAAATCTTTGCGCCTCGCCTGGGCCCGTAAACACCGACATTGGACTGTTGATGACTGGAAATATGTTGCTTGGTCGGACGAGTCTCCTTTCAAATTGTATCGAGCGGATGAACGTGTATATGTATGGAGACAACCTCATGAATCCATGGACCCTGCATGTCAGTAGGGGACCATTCAACCTGGTGGGGGATCTGTAACGGTGTGGGGCTTGTGCAGTTGGAGTGATATGGAACCACTCTTACATCAGGCAAATTTGGAAACCGTGACGTCAACGTGAGTTCACTATAACACACCTCAAACGACTGTAGCATTCTTCCGGCTCCGAGACCACCACAGGACCCGTGCAAGCGCAGGAGAATGTCTTCCACAGTATAATACTGCTCCCACCAGCTTGTGCCCGTGACGCGCTGCACGTTTCGCACCACCGTTCACCTCGATGAAGGCGTTTGTGGAGACTACCATCGACTTAGTGTAGCAAAAATATGATTCACCCAAAAAGCCGACACGTTTCCATTGATCGATGGTCGACTCCTGCTAGTCCCGTCCCCACTGCAATCGTAATTGACGATGTCACTGTGTCATCATGTGAACACGTAGGGATGGTCTGCCGCGGAGCTCCGTGTTCAACAATGTACGCTGAACCATGTGCTCCGAAACACTTGTGCGTGCACCAGCATTGTGTTTTTTCGGCAGAGAGGCCACATGTCACCATCTTTCCTACATTACAGAGCAGACGAGCATCTAAACGCCACGTTTTGTGCCGGCCTGTGTGGTCGAACGGTTCTAGGCGCTACAGTCTGGAACCGCGCGACCGCTACGGTCGTAGGTTCGAATCCTGCCTCGGGCATGGATGTGTGTGATGTCCTTAGATTAGTTAGGTTTAAGTAGTTCTAAGTTCTAGGGGACTGATGACCTCAGCAGTTAAGTCCCATAGTGCTCAGAGCCATTTTTCCCCGCCACGTTTTGTGGAAAGTCGTGGTCGTCCAATCATTTAGCATCTAGTGGTAATTTCACTGTCCTTCCTCTTTCCGTAGATGCTCTCGACAGTATCACGTAAGCATTCGACCGGCTTTGCCGTTTTTAAGATACTCGTTCACAGGCTCTGCGAAATAATAATCTTTCCTTCGTCGAAGTCACTTATCTCAATGGATTTCCCCATTTCCAGCCCATATCTTCGATAGAATGATCCCCTGTCCGTTTCTGCTCCATTTACGTACTTTTGTTACCGCGTCACGTGTCCACAACGCCACCAGTCGGCATCCAAACGCCGCGGTAGGTAGTGGACATAATGTTTTGGCTTATCAGTGTATATTGCTTCTTTCCATCTCGAGAAAACTATGAAAATAAAACAACAAAATCTCTTATGAGAAACATTTCACTGTTAATAAGAATGTCTTGTATGAATGGTATCCTGTAGTTTTCAAGTATTAAGTATTTCAGGTTACTCTAGAGAAGAGTTCTTTCAAAAACCTTATAACATGAAATGTATTCAATATTAGCAAGCTACGGAATATCACATGTACAAGGCATTCTTATTATGTAATACTTCTTAAAAGAAGTTTTGCTGGTTTATATTTCTCTCAGGATGGAGAAAGCATAATAATTTTTATGTAGCTGGTTTATTTCGATAGTTGTTGAAATTTTGAAAAGTTTGTTACAACACACAGTGGAATGCAAAAGGCTGTTAAATAAGCTTATCAGACAATATCTCTGTCACTCGGCTAATAGAGCACACTGGTCGCGTTGGAGTTCTATATATGGTGTAGAATCGACACAAGGCGATCATGTGGCTCTTCACTGCCGACATAAGTCATGGCAGTGAAGTGGTTGTACGGGATCAGGGCTGTGAGATGAGTCGACGCGGGGAGGTAACAGGACGGTTGAAAGGACCTATCGTGATCGAACGTGCCCATGACTACGCCGATCTGTTGCTGTATTAACGCAGACTGAACAACGTGTCTACGGGGAATGATGTATCACTCGCAGTAACGTAACAAGCTGTACGAACAGTGGTTGTTAAAAGATCGAAATCGATTCCGATGGGAGATGAGTGCCACGCTTTGTCAGTGACAGTCGTTTTTAAACCAGACAGAAACTGCTGCTGCCAGTGAATGCAGGTCCATCTCAACAAGTTTCCGAACGAACATTGCGAAGGGAACTGGATGCAATAGACATCTGAAGCGAGGTAGCTTGCAAGAAGCCATTACTCCCGGTGACACAAAAACCAGCTCACCAGCAATGATCCCAACAACACAGAAATTGGATTGACTGGGGAGGCGTGTAGTATGGACCGACTAGTTGCGACTTTGCCTCTTTTCATGTCATGCGAGACCTCAGATACACCAACGGTCCAATCAGGTGTTTAACCCGCAGTGTCCGGGGGTTGTTATTCAGGGTCTAGCTTGTTCTATGATGCCTTTGTATTGTTTCTCATGTCATAGATTGGCCTACTCATACATGTTGCCGTGAAAATGTATCATGATATTTATTTCACTTTCTCGGTGACCAAGTGTTGCTCTTTGTTCTTTCTCTGTAGGTTTGAGTATGCTGTGGACACTCCAGTCTTCCACGATGACAACAGCAGTGATGACCGGGCTGCACGCACACATTCTTGGTTTGACGAACTTTCAGACACGGTACCGCGCTTCGACTAACCGCAAAAGTCGCCTGATTTTAATGTCATAGAAAATATCTGGGACTAGTTGGAACAGAGGATAAAACGTTGCAGTTAATATCCCAGCAATGTGGCGGCTTTACGGCATCTAATCACTAATCAGTGACTGTAACTGCGCACAGCATACGAGAAGTAACTTGTGGACCCTCTTCCTCGCTGAATTGGGCCTATTATCAAATCAGAGTCGATTCCACACGGTATTAGCGTGACTTCTCCTGGGAGTGACTATTTCTTTGTCCGTTGTGCGTACAATTAAAGTGTAAGATACAACGGTGTAACAAATTTTTGAAGTAATTAATACAATTAAAAGTAGCCAGGACTGTTTGGAGTGTTAAATTTTGTCCTATTTTCTAACTTATACAAGGATCTTTCTGCCTGCACTGCATACGAGGGCGTACTGAAAAGTAATACCTCCGAACTTTTTATGTGAAAACTCTTAAATCATTTTAAGTAAAATCAACGCTATTAACATTCTATATCTTGATTCTTCATTTCTACATATTTATTTCTCAACGTAGTCTCCCAATGAGAGACTAGTTTGTTGAACCGTCACTGCAAAATGTTTGACTTTTTGACGGAGCGACAACCTCACCTCTGCTTACACCGCTTCATCAGTATCATACTCAAATCCTCGAAAGTGTTCTTTAAGTTTTGGAAACAGAGAAAATCGGATGAGATTGGGCCATGTAGGGACTGAATGGAGAACGACTGATGACAATGAAGCCAGGGCGTCGGAATGTTGCAAATGTGACAGCACTCGTGTGTGTCTGGGATTGGCTTCCTAGAGGAGTGGATGCTCCGTGAATGGAAGAAATCTTAGAATTCGTATCTTGATTACAATACGTCGTTGCTCAGGTAGCGACGTACAGTAGTTACGTTATACTCCGCCATGTTACACCATACAGTTCGGAGTTCCCTATCGGCTGGTGGCTGCAAATATGTAGACATGAAGAACAAAGGTATATAATGTTGATAACGTTTGTGTTATTTTAAAAGCCTTAAGAGTTTTCACATAAAATATTCGGAGGCATTAGTTTTCAGCAGATCCTCGTATGATGATCAAATAAAATTCAGGAATGTTGATTTGCCCATCATACAATGATTTATGAAATTCAATGGGTTTATTGAAATGCGTTTAGGCTATCGTCGTGGATTTTGTTCATTTTACGCCGCAGAGACAGAGGGATGAGAAGAGGTTTACTAGGCGGACCGATAGTGGCATTTTTCGGCCCCACCGTTAAAGACAATCTACAACTTTGTCTTTCTTGCTCAGGGCCTCTAACTCGTATTGGAAGAAACGATGGATTTCTGCATGCAGTATATGTGATGGCACTCTTAATCAGTGCATATGACTCGTGTACCCTTTTCACACACACACACACACACACACACACACACACACACACACACACACCCTGCGGTAGTGAGGAGTAATCAGCCAATATAACTAATACGCAAAACAAGTAAGTCACGGTACTTCTCAACTATAGGACCAGTTTAGAATTGGTAAAACATAGGTATGAGTGTGTGGAATAACATGCTTCCTCTTATCACAGAATACTACATGTTTCTAAATGCTATATCCCACTCATTTTTAATGTACACGTTGTTGAAGTATTTACATCAATATTCGAGATGTAATCATTTGGTTATGAAACGTGGGTACTGAAAGACAGTTTCCAAATTTCGCAATTTTTCCTATAATACCGAATGAATGATTGTATGTTCGTGCAATACTACTAAGATCGTAGCTCCTGTTCTCTTCTTGCAGTATTTTGGAGTTCTTCAGTGTCTTCCGTATCAGACAAGAAAATTGCATCATATGAAGACAATTAACGAAACCTTGAGGCAGAAGACTCGAATCGTTAGGAGCGAGGTTCATATTACAGCTAGTTAATCCAGATTCAGGTTTCTCAGTGGCTCCCAGTATCACTCACAGCGACTGCCGGTATGATTCCTTTGGAAAAGTGCGCTGTCGATAACCAGTCCAGTCTTTATCGAATACGAGTTTGTGTTCTTTGTCGAATGACCTCGTCGTCGATTGGAGGGTCAGCTCCAATTTTAATTATTTTTGTTCCGCCATAGTGCAAGATTTGATCAGAACGACCCCCGCCATTGTTAAAAACTGCTATGAACCAGTCTCAGAAAATTAAAAGCAGATTGGTCGTTCAACGAGTTCAGCTGATCACCCTACAAACTCTGAAATTATTTCAGTGAGATGGATTGCTCTTACTTTCTTACGTTACCTGGTAGAATAACGAACTTCACGTTGAAAAAAACTTCAAGTTCCGAGAGCTAAGGGGGTTCTCAGTAACCGTCATAGACGAAAAAATTTGTTCCTTTGAAATTCATACTTTATGCAGTAATGTATTACGCAATCTACATACATTGCGTTTCCCATACACTGCTCCCTGCCGCCGTTGGATAAGCAGCTGCAGCAGCAAGTCATATACTCCTAGCTCACTCGTTTGTTACATAGTTTAATTCTTAATTTCTTTGCGTGTTTTTGGTACTTGCATTGTTTAATTCATAAATTTCGGGCGTATTATAGTATTTGAGAGTTTTAGCATCGCGTTTTAGTACCTGAATAGTGTAAAATCGCGTAGTCTCCTTCCGCCGCCGAGCAGTGTGTCAGCAGTGCGCAAGTAGCAGCATTACTGCATTTACTAGGCAATCTTGTATTTTAATAACCGTTTAAATTTTGTGTCGATTTGTTTGCGCTCTCTGTAGATTAGTTCAGACGTTCTTTGCACAACAGTTTTTAGCATGGATAGGGACTGCAACTGCTGTGTTCGGATGCAGGCTGAGTTGGCATCCCTTCGCTCCCAGCATCAGGCAGTGTTGGCTTCGGTCACACAGCTTGAGGCTGTTGCCAATGGGCATCACTGTGGGGGTCCGGATGGGGGTTTGTCGGGGACGGCCAGCTCGTCCCACGCATCCCCCGATCGGACTACGACTCTGGTTGCCCGGGATACTGCCCGCATTGAGGCTGATCCCTTACCTGTAGTAGAGTGGAAGGTCGTCTCAAGGTGTGGCAGGGGGCGAAAGACATTCCGGAGGGCTGAACGGAAGGCCTCTCCAGTTTGTCATACGAACCGGTTTCAGGCTCTGTCTCAGGCTGATACTGATCTTCGGCCTGACATGGCTGCTTGTCCTGTTCCAGAGGTTGCCCCTCAGTCTGCAAGATCCGGGCAATCGCAGAGGGTGGGCTTACTGGTAGTTGGGAGCTCCAACGTCAGATGCGTAATGGAGCCCCTTAGGGATATGGCAGCAAGAGGGGGGAAGAAAACCAATGTGCACTCCTTGTGGATACCGGGGGGAGTCATTCCAGATGTGGAAAGGGTCCTTCCGGATGCCATGAAGGGTACAGGGTGCACCCATCTGCAGGTGGTCGCTCATGTCGGCACCAATGATGTGTGTCGCTATGGATCCGAGGAAATCCTCTCTGGCTTCCGGCGGCTATCTGATTTGGTGAAGACTGCCAGTCTCGCTAGTGGGATGATAGCAGAGCTCACCATCTGCAGCATCGTCGACAGGACTGACTGTGGACCTTTGGTACAGAGCCGAGTGGAGGGTCTGAATCAGAGGCTGAGACGGTTCTGCGACCGTGTGGGCTGCAGATTCCTCGACTTGCGCCATAGGGTGGTGGGGTTTCGGGTTCCGCTGGATAGGTCAGGAGTGCACTAGACGCAACAAGCGGCTACACGGGTAGCAGGGGTTGTGTGGCGTGGGCTGGGCGGTTTTTTAGGTTAGATGGCCTTGGGCAAGTACAGAAAGGGCAACAGCCTCAACGGGTGCGGGGCAAAGTCAGGACATGCGGGGACCAAGTAGCAATCGGTATTGTAATTGTTAACTGTCGAAGCTGCGTTGGTAAAGTACCGGAACTTAAAGCGCTGATAGAAAGCACCGAAGCTGAAATCGTTATAGGTACAGAAAGCTGGCTGAAGCCAGGGATAAATTCTGCCGAAATTTTTATAAAGGTACAGACGGTGTTTAGAAAGGATAGATTGCATGCAACCGGTGGTGGAGTGTTCGTCGCTGTTAGTAGTAGTTTATCCTGTAGTGAAGTAGAAGTGGATAGTTCCTGTGAATTATTATGGGTGGAGGTTACACTCAACAACCGAGCTAGGTTAATAATTGGCTCCTTTTACCGACCTCCCGACTCAGCAGCATTAGTGACAGAACAACTGAGAGATAATTTGGAATACATTTCACATAAATTTTCTCAGCATGTTATAGTCTTAGGTGGAGATTTCAATTTACCAGATATAGACTGGGACACTCAGATGTTTAGGACGGGTGGTAGGGACAGAGCATCCAGTGATATTATACTGAGTGCACTATCCGAAAATTACCTCGAGCAATTAAACAGAGAACCGACTCGTGGAGATAACATCTTGGACCCACTGATAACAAACAGACCCGAAATTTTCGACTCTGTATGTGCAGAACAGGGAATCAGTGATCATAAGGCCGTTGCAGCATCCCTGAATATGGAAGTTAATAGGAATATAAAAAAAGGGAGGAAGATTTATCTGTTTAGCAAGAGTAATAGAAGGCAGACTTCAGACTACGTAACAGATCAAAACGAAAATTTCTGTTCCGACACTGACAATGTTGAGTGTTTATGGAAAAAGTTCAAGGCAATCGTAAAATGCGTTTTAGACAGGTACGTGCCGAGTAAAACTGTGAGAGACGTGAAAAATCCACCGTGGTACAACAACAAAGTTAGGAAACTACTGCGAAAGCAAAGAGAGCTTCACTCCAAGTTTAAACGCCGCCAAAACCTCTCAGAAAATCAGAATCTAAACGATGTCAAAGTTAGCGTAAGGAGGGCTATGCGTGAAGCGTTCAGTGAATTCGAAAGTAAAATTCTATGTACCGACTTGACAGAAAATCCTGGGAAGTTCTGGTCTTACGTTAAATCAGTAAGTGGCTCGAAACAGCATATCCAGACACTCCGGGATGATGATGGCATTGAAACAGAGAATGACACGCGTAAATCTGAAATACTAAACACCTTTTTCCAAAGCTGTTTCACAGAGGAAGACCGCACTGCAATTCCTTCTCTAAATCCTCGCACAAACGAAAAAATGGCTGGCATCGAAATAAGTGTCCAAGGAATAGAAAAGCAACTGGAATCACTCAACAGAGGAAAGTCCACTGGACCTGACGGGATACCAGTTCGGTTCTACACAGAGTAAGCGAAAGAACTTGCCCCCCTTCTAACAGCCGTGTACCGCAAGTCTCTAGAGGAACGGAAGGTTCCAAATGATTGGAAAAGAGCACAGGTAGTCCCAGTCTTCAGGAAGGGTCGTCGAGCAGATGCGCAAAACTATAGACCTACATCTCTGACGTCGATTTGTTGTAGAATTTTAGAACATGTTTTTTGCTCTAGTATCATGTCGTTTTTGGAAACCCAGAATCTACAATGTAGGAGTCAACATGGATTCCGGAAACAGCGATCGTGCGAGACCAACTCGCTTTATTTTTTCATGAGACCCAGAAAATATTAGATACAGGCTCCCAGGTAGATGCTATTTTTCTTGACTTCCGGAAGGCGTTCGATACAGTTCCGCACTGTCGCCTGATAAACAAGTTAAGAGCCTACGGACTATCAGACCAGCTGTGTGGCTGGATTGAAGAGTTTTTAGCAAACAGAACACAGCATGTTGTTATAAATGGAGAGACGTCTACAGACGTTAAAGTAACCTCTGGCGCGCCACAGGGGAGTGTTATGGGACCATTGCTTTTCACAATATATATAAATGACCTAGTAGATAGTGTCGGAAGTTCCATGCGGCTTTTCGCGGATGATGCTGTAGTATACAGAGAAGTTGCAGCATCAGAAAATTGTAGCGAAATGCAGGAAGATCTGCAGCGGATAGGCACGTGGTGCAGGGAGTGGCTACTGACCCTTAACATGGACAAATGTAATGTATTGCGAATACATAGAAAGAAGGATCCTTTATTGTATGATTATATGATAGCGGAACAAACACTGGTAGCAGTTACTTCTGTAAAATATCTGGGAGTATGCGTGCGGAACGATTTGAAGTGGAATGTTTATATAAAATTAATTGTTGGTAAGGCGGGTACCAGGTTGAGATTCATTGGGAGAGTCCTTAGAAAATGTAGTCCATCAACAAAGGAGGTGGCTTACAAAACACTCGTTCGACCTATACTAGAGTATTGCTCATCAGTGTGGGATCCGTACCAGATCGGGTTGACGGAGGAAATAGAGAAGGTCCAAAGAAGAGCGGCGCGTTTCGTCACCGGGTTATTTGGTAACCGTGATAGCGTTACGGAGATGTTTAACAAACTCAAGTGGCAGACTCTGCAAGAGAGGCGCTCTGCATCGCGGTGTAGCTTGCTGTCCAGGTTTCGAGAGGGTGCGTTTCTGGATGAGGTATCGAATATATTGCTTCCCCCTACTTATACCTCCCGAGGAGATCATGAATGTAAAATTAGAGAGATTAGAGCGCACACGGAGGCTTTCAGACAGTCGTTCTTCCCGCGAACCATACGCGACTGGAACAGGAGAGGGAGGTAATGACAGTGGCACGTAAAGTGCCCTCCGCCACACACCGTTGGGTTGCTTGCGGAGTATAAATGTAGATGTAGATGTAACAGCGAGAACTAATAAGCCATTACCAATGTGCTACTACCATGGAACACCGAAAATCCTTTAAAGGAAATACTATGAGAAAATTTAGCGAATTCTACAACTAACCTAAGTATTTTATGCCTGGCGGTGCTTTTTATTAAGACAGGAACCAACAAATTTCATTCAAGAATGTGTCAGAGTATTTATGGTTAAATTCGTCGCCACGGGCTGGTAATATCAGAAGAGTATTGGCTGTACAGAAGTGCGGGTTACGATTGGCCAACGAAGAACATAGCGACCTTGCGTGTAAACGAGTTATTGCAGTTCATCGCAGGTGCAATAAAAGAGCAGCCATAAATATATTGTTACCTTTTAATGGAATGGCACGTCAATCAGTGAGTGAAATTTGAAAACAGTGACGAGTGATTCCATTTTGGAGACTATTTCCACTAGTTCACACGAATGAGTTCTTCTGCACAGAATCTAAGTGTAGAGAGAGAGAGCAATAAAACGGTAACTCAAACTGTCCACCAACGAGGACAGTGAATGCAAAGCGATTTCGCTGCAATGAGTGGTTACCAATCTATGGAACAATTAGAATGATAGCCAGCCGGAGTGGCCGAGCGGTTCTAGGCGCTACAGTCTGGAACCACACGACTGCTACGGTCGCAGGTTCGAATCCTGCCTCGGGTATGGATGTGTGTGATGTCCTTAGGTTAGGTAGGTTTAAGTAGTTCTAAGTTCTAGGGGACTGATGACCTCAGCAGTTAAGTCCCATAGTGCTCATAGCCATTTGAACTATTTTTGAATTAGAATGATAAATGCTGTAGTGACTACATGCTAAACAGCTTAATGTACTACTGCTTAAAAATTACCTGTGAAGACGCTACATTCTCAATTATGGCATATAATATTAGTGCAATTCAGCTCAGATTTAGAAACAGTCTAAACTAAAAGAAGATGCCTTGTTTTCAACCTACGGTTTTTCAGCCTTAAGTTTTTCAGTGATTTTAGTAACGTTGAAAACAACTGAAAATATCACGACTTGTTTCCTTGCCTTCTAAAACTCACTGTTTTTACAACAAAGATATCAGTGTAATAAATAAGAATCTATTCTGTAAGCTGTCCGATGAAATTATTTTAGAAGCTCTATCTGTGACGGCTTAAATATACTGAAAGGTTTCTTGCAGAGTTTCGTATTGTCTCCGAATTCTTTTAATTGTTTTTTAAGATGTACAACGCGAAATGACATGAAAATCAATCTCAAATAAATTTAGCATACGGTGCTGCTACAGCACTTATACTTCCCGTAGAGAAAACTTTCAATCTTCTTTTTGCAGGACGAATAGATACGCAAAAAAATTAGGTTTTGAAATAAATGTTCAGAAAAGATTAAATGATAGTTGCACAAAAGCGACGGTTTGAAAACTGCAGTATTCGCTCTAAGAGCGTGTATGACAGAAACAGTGTTGTAAATTAGCTAGAATACTATCTGACAGACGAGTATGATACAAAACTAGAATGCAGATCCAGCACTGGTACCGTGAAACAACCGTCCCAAACATAAAAACACCTGTGTAGCTGGGAACTGTCAGTGCTACCGTAATACACAGCAGACAGCGAAACAACTGCAACGTTAATAAGACTCTAGACATTATAACATATGCTTATATGGACCACTTGGATGGTCCATGTTACAAATGGATATGCTTATAAGGGAAAGATGTAGTCTGGACTGTTTTACTGCTGGGTGTGCCATAACAGTGCGCACATCTGTGTGTAGTAGAGACGTTCCCCACGGCAGTGCCTCCGTGCTGCGCACGATACGGTGCAGAGCACCACAGCGCCGAGTTCTTACCGTCGCAAGCATTTCTGTATTTATTCTTACCAATAAATTCATATAATAAAGGAGAGCAGGAAGGCATCTGACACCGTCCCGCACTGCCGTTTAGTGAAAACAGTACGAGCTTTTCGGGTATCGGAGCACATTTACGACTGGATTCAAGACATTCTTGCAAACAGAACTCAACACGTCACTCTTAAGGGAACAAAATCTACAGATGTAAAGGTAATTTTCGATGTACCCCACGGAAGTGTGATAGGACCGTTTTTGTTTACAATATATATAAATGATCTCCACTACTGGCCAATAAACTTGCTACACCAAGAAAAAATGCAGATGATAAACGAGTATTCATTGGACAAATATATTATACTAGAACTGACATGTGATTACATTTTTACGCAATTTGGGTGCATACATCCTGAGAAATCAATACCCAGAACAACCACCTCTGGCCGTAATAACGGCCTTGATACGCCTGGGCATTAATTCAAACGGAGCTTGGATGGCGTGTACAGGTACAGCTGCCCATGCAGCTTCAACACGATACCACAGTTCATCAAGAGTAGTGACTGGCATATTGTAACGAGCCAGTTGCTCGGCCACTATTGACCAGACGTTTTCAATTGGTGAGAGATCTGGAGAATGTGCTGGCCAGGACAGCAGTCGAACATTTTCTGTATCCAGAAAGGTCCGTACAGGACCTGCAACATTCGGTCGTGCATTATACTGTTGAAATGCAGGGTTTCGCAGGGATCGAATGAAGGGTAGAGCTACGGGTCGAAACACATCAGAAATGTAGCGTCCACTGTTCAAAGTGCCGTCAATGCGAACAAGAGGTGACCGAGACGTGTAACCAATGCCACCCCATACCATCACACCAGATGATACGCCAGTATGGCGATGACGAATACACGTTTCCAATGTGCATTCACCGCGATGTCGCCAAACACGGATGCGACCTTCATGATGCTGTAATCAGAACCTGGATTCATCCGACAATGACGTTTTGCCATTCGTCCACCCAGGTTCGTCGTTGAGTACACCATCGCAGGCCCTCCTGTCTGTGATGCAGCGTCAAGGGTAACCGCAGCCATGGTCTCCGAGCTGATAGTACATGCTGCTGCAAGTGTCGTCGAACTGTTCGTGCAGATGGTTGTTGTCTTGCAGACGTCCCCATCTTTTGACTCAGGGATCGAGACGTGGCTGCACGATCCGTTACAGCCATGCGCATAAGATGCCTGTCATCTCGACTGCTAGTAATCCGAGGCCGTTGGGATCCAGCACGGCGTTCCGTATTACCCTCCTGAACCCACCGATTCCTTATTCTGCTAACAGTTATTGGATATCGACTAATGCGAGCAGCAATGGTGCGATACGATAAACCGTGATCACGATAGGCTACAATCCGACCTTTATCAAAGTCGGAAACGTGATGGTACGCACTTCTCCTCCTTACACGAGGCATCACAACAACGTTTCACCAGGCAACGCCGGTCAACTGCTGTTTGTGTATGAGAAATCGGTTGGAAACTTTCCTCATGTCAGCACGTTGTAGGTGTCGCCACCGGCGCCAACCTTGTGTGAATGCTCTGAAAAGCTGATCATTTGCATATCACAGCATCTTCCTCCTGTCGGTTAAATTTCGCGTCTGTAGCACGTCATCTACGTGGTGTAGCAATTTTAATGGTCAGTAGTGTAGTAGAAAGCGTTGGATGCTCTCTAAGGCTGTTCGCAGATGATGCGGTTGTCTATAACAAAGTAGCAACGCCAGAATATAGGAACGATTTGCACAATGACCTCCAGAGAACTGATGAATGGTGCAGGCTCTGACAGTTGACCCTGAACATAAATAAATGCAGCATATTGTGCATACATAGGAAAAGAAATCCACTACTGTATAGCTACACTATTGATGACAAACCGCTGCAAACTTTATATGCCGTAAAATATCTAGGACTAACTATCCGGAGCGATCTTAAATGGAATGACCATATAAAACAAACAGGAAAAGCAGATGCCAGACTCAGATTCATAGGAAGAACCTTAAGGAAATGTAAGTCAGCCACGAAGGAAGTGGCTTTTAAGGCTTTTGTTCGATGCATTCTTGAGTACGGTTCATCTGTCTGGGATCACTGTTAGAAGGGACAGAGAAGATCCAGCGAAGAGTAGCGCGTTTTGTCACGGAATCATTCAGTCTGCACGAGAGCGTTACGGAGATGCTCAACAGACTCCATTGGCAGACGTTACAAGAGATGCGTTGCACATAAAGGAGATATTTACCATTGAAATTTCGAGAGAGCGCTTTCTGTGAAGATTCGGACAACGCTACTTGCCCTACATACGTCTCGGGTAATAACCATGAGGAGAAAATTCGAGAAGTTACAGCTAATACAGAGGCTTAGCGACAATCATTTATCCCATGCGCTATTCGCGAGTGGAACAGGGTTGGAGGCCTCAGTTAGTGATACAAAAAGTTCCCTCCGCCACGCACCATTAGGTGGCTTGTGGAGTATCATGTAGTTGTAGATGTGCGTTGAATATTATTTATTGTTGAAATTTCTAAAACAAGATAAGATTACAAACAAACAAATTTCAGAAAGATTCTTTGTGTGGTGTTTCGAAACTAGGCCCAACACACAGTCCTACATCACATTGCTTACAGCACTAGCGTGATTCCTTTTTTCTTTTTCTTTTTTTTCTTGATGCGTATGATATATTTCCTTAGATGCTCGATGATGATTCATTGGTGCTTTGGAAATGCCCTTCCCGAAGACGCAATGGATTTTCCTCGTCTGATCGACGACGTCCTGAAGCTTTCCTTCCTTGATGATATGTCTCTAAGCTATCATGAATGATGCTACGATGAACTCCGGTGGTTGAAGTGTTCTTTCCAGTATGAACCTTGTAAATAACATGGGAATTTAGCACGCACATACCCAAGGAGTGGAAAGAGTTTTTTGTAACACTTCAGTGTTTTGCGAGCATATTCGCTGAGCTATGTACCATGTCGTATTTGTCCACCACAATTATAGACTCATTTTAAATCAACACACATTTTAATTTTTCAGTAGCAGCTTGGCAGTATATTTTCACAGCTGACTTTTTTTGTTTTCTTTGTTTTTCTTTTTTTTCTTTTTTGTTTTGTTTTTGCAACTGTATGGTATGTCGTCAACATAGATACGCCTCTTTTGTCATACCACTACAAGTATCTGTTGACCTGAACTCCATTTCACCTCTTTGCTGTTTGGCTTCTGGTTATCGCCTACTTTGCGAAATGCTCTTTCCTGCAAGAAATGAAAGAGAGATGGGCTTGTGTACCAACTGTCCAAATACAGTGTGCGTTTTATAGTTTGCATTTACTAAGAACACCTCGAAACGTATATAATCGACATTAACACTTCTGGCACGCTCAGTTCCTGTCGTATACGTGGAGCAGAGAGAGGAGGTTAGTCTTCAATATCCCGTCCGCAACAACATAATTAGAGACCAAACACAACCTCGGATTAGGGAATGCTGGACGAGGAAATCGACCGTGCCCTTCGAAGGAACCATACCGACGTTTGCCTTAAGCGAATTAGGGAGATCACAGAAAATCTATATCAGGATGGCCAGATTCAGGTTTGAACTGTCGTTCTCCCGAATCCGAGTGCAGTGCACGAACCACTGCACTAACACGCTTGGTGCATACACAAGTGGTAGAGTAGTGGGGGCATCATTCTACTTTTGATATCAAATTAATATGCAACTTAATTAAATTGATCAATTAATCACCCCCATCCCCATCATCCCCGCCCATGACCATGCCCACCCCAGCTCCTGGATGACATCACATGTTTTTCTCAGCCTGCACATACACCCTCCCCTCCCCCTACCCCTCCCCCTTCACAAAACTACCTTATTGGCGGCCAGATGCTCTGCAGAGCATCTCCTGCCACCGGTGGTGCCACCCCCTTTGTGACCGCTGGCCGTACTTGGTCCTCTGTGGTCACTAATGACACACGGCCTGCCTTGAGGCGGCGCCTCTTAGCACAAAAGGAAAATTTACCAGCATAGCCCCACCAATCCAGAGAACAACGTGCCCCGCTGGCCGCACTTGGCCCTCCACAGTCACTCATGATATGTGGCAACCTCCATCCGCATATTCTACAGTTGCAGCACGGTAGCTCTCTTTTCTGTATGTCTGTATCTGTGCATGTGTCTCAGAAGGCTCCCAGGTCCCACAGGAGATCCGAGTTAGCACTCGAGTGTGAATCCGCCTAGCATTATATCCGGAGCGATGGTGGGATGTAGACCCACAACATACCACGTCTGGAATAGGATGTGAAGGTGGATCTGCCACACGTTATATCCGGAGCTATGTTGGGATGCAGATTCACAACATGTCACATGTGGAATAGGGCTCAAAGGTGGATCAATCATGCGTTACTCCTGGAGATGTGTTCTATGTTCGAAGTTGGATTCACTAGCACGAAGAGTATGTCATGGGAGCCTTCTGCGACAGTTGTTTGGTGTCGTTCCTCAATGCTGTAGACTGGTCCTATTTCCATATGCTGTGTTGCCCTCCATATTTTTTTTCACCAATAAAGTGAGAGTACCTCTTTTTATTTGTACTACCTCACACTTGTTGTGAACAGCACCTTCCGGTTATGGTCAACGCCGGAACAGTAATCATGTACATGGCTGCAAAATGGTGGAACAATGCTTTTAGAAATGGAGCGCCAAGACATCCGATACCCTGTGGAAGGAGAATGTGAGATTAACTGTACAGGTTATCACATTCTAATAGCTTTTGGAAGCGCTCTACAATACCGCATACTCTTACAGTTTCCATATATTGCGATGACTTCCACGTTTTCGTCAATGAGAAACATCACCTCTGTGTTTTATGTCTACCAGCCTGTGTTGTAGTAGCTGTACAGTTTATGCCATGCAATGTTCAACTTTCTGTGAGAGCCAGAGGACTGATATGTCTTCATGACAGTTTAGCAGCAGCTGACATGGATCTCTAAGTCATGGTAGAAAAAACAAAGTGTATGGCTGTGTACACTGACGGAGTGTGTTACAACCGGAAAAACACTGTATTAAACAGCTAATGAAAAAACAATACGGGAACCCTCTCGTATGATTGATAGTCTGTTGGATATGATCGATGCAGAGGGACTGCCTAAAAACAGCGCTAGAGTTTTTGCTGTGTGAGATTCTTAGCAGATAGGTTCAAAAAGGTGACTCTTTTTAAGATATGAGAGTGACACAAATATGATGCACCAGTTGCTGTAATCATTAAAAGACGTCTCTACAGGATCCAACGCAAGTACGTGGGAGAATACATAGGCTTGATTTCAAATCACAGACAGCATTTCTAACCGAAAGCGTAACACTATCAGCAGCTCGTGTGCGTGTATGTAGACTCAAGACAGCGTTTAATGCAGGATGACGATAACGCAGTCGCTATGATTGTGTTTTTAATAGCACAGCTCTTACGTGAAATGTATGGTGTGGGCTGTAGAATCCCTCTGTGGTCCCACGTGCAGGTGAGAGAAACACGTGCCGTCATCCGGGGACGAGGTGGGCGTGTTTGGTGGTGGGGGTGGCCTGAGGTGGGGACGAAATGATCAATTTAATTAATTTGCAAATCAATTTGATATCAAAAGTGCAGTGATGACCCGAGTACCGTACTACTTACACACAGGGTATACTGGTTTATCAATGTACAGGATCATTATAATTGAGATTTAACTACTTGAGCCAGTTTGGACGGAAAACTGTTTACCGTATGGCGTTCTCAATGTGTGCTACATGATTTGCGTTGTTATTCGGTTTAAATGTCATGACTTACCGTTAGGACTCACTACTGGAACGGTGACGTAGGGTTGAAACACAAACATCAATTTGCATTACAGTTGCAGACAAAACATGGGTGTGGACAAGGTGAGCAGAGCTCTATTCTTAAAGTTGTTTTCAATAAAACAACAGCAATAGCGCTACTCCTCTTCGCTATTATCAACGCTTTAAGTGAATACGAAGAGCTCCTCTTTCAGCACCTGGGTTGAAGAAAAGAATTCGGAAGTCCGAATTAACCGGCGATTTGTGAATTGCTCCTGGGAAAGGATGACGGCCAATTGCGCCCCAAATTGCTGAAGAAGTTAGTATTGCCATGGCAGGGAATGCGGCACGCAATGTGCGATCTTCAAGCTGTGCACGAGCTGTGTCACGACAGCTGAACATTCCTGGTCCACCGCAACAGTAGAGCAATCTCTAGTACGGTTCCAGGTTTTCCTGTATGTAGGTGGTCGTCACATTTAGTAACGTTTGCAACGTGAAACGTTCACATGGTACGCAATTAATTAACGTTACCCTCTCATGAGGAAATTGAAATCCGTTTCTAGGAATGGTTTGGTTATTATTTCTCTTCTACATGTCATTACAAATTTTACCACGAATTTTCATTGTCGAACGATCACTTGTTTATCGTGCGGGCCCTCTCAAGTAGCGAAACTTATAAGTATACCCACCTTGTACGTCGTTAGCACTGAAGGCACGACAACATGGATGGAATGTACAGGGTGGTGAGAAACATTCTGAAAAGCTTGTGAGAATGTTGCAGCTTAAGCTTACTGAGGATTAACTCTTAAGGAAAAAATCCGATACGTAGAACCGTTTCCGCCCCCTCCGAAAGACACTGTTGCCAAACGTGTTCTCCGTTCGGTTTCCCGAAAACCGAACAAGAGCATGAGATAAAAACTGAACATGGCACGATAGTAAGGATCGAACCCGAGACAAAGGCTGAGCAGTATCGTGCTCCATCATCTACGTCATGAGAATTAATAGTCGTTGTATGTGGCTGGCCGCTTAAATTATCTCCAGCAACGACCTGATTGCGACTTTCGTAGTTTCTTTTTTTTATTTTCTTAAATAGAGAACAGTCCAAGCAGCAAATAGTCACGTTTCTCTACGCGAAATAACGTTTTAAAGAAATTGCAGCTGGTATGTACCATTATTGATAATATGTATTCATTCATTTCTTATAAGGAAACAGAATTTCTTTCTGCTGTGAATGCTTACAATAAATGTGTGTTTGTGGGTAAGTTAATGATACCTCCAAATTTACCCATCGCCAATCGCTGGTTGTTTTTACCTGATGCTACCCTTGGTTCTCCCGTTGTTCGTTATTGTGGTTGTACAGTGGTAACTGCTGTGGTTGTGTAGATATGGGTGTTTAATATCATCCGCACAATATCGTGGTGATCACAAGGACATCTGTCTCTTTCGCATCAATGTATTTTTCAGTGGACGTTCTTCGAGATTATTCTATAACGTTCGCGAGCTCTTACGAATATTCTTGAATGTTAGCGAGTGTCTAAGAATGTTTCAAAACATTCTTGAACTTAACAGAGCATTTTCGAATGTTCTATAATACGACCTGGAAGCAACACATTTCACACTGATCCGCAGTCCGGCAAAAACCTCTTAACCGATGAGTTCTACAGTGTAGGAAAGACAGAGGAACAACTCATCGAAAGAGTGTATCCATTTATAGAAAGAAACTTACAACTGTTGAGAGTAAACAATTTTAGCAACATAAAATGATGTAGTTTAATAAACAAATCAGTGACTACAGAATAAAGAATAAATATTTAAATCCATTAATACAATTATGAACCAAGGCGAAATTGTTAACTTTCGAACGTAATTCCTAACTTTTCTAACTGTTCCTCCTATGTCCTCACAAAAGAGCTTCTCAAATATTTCACAGAAACAGAAATATTAAGTAAAAGCAGATCAGTACCAATACCATGAATTCCACTCATTTCAACTGATTTACCATTCAGTCTCCAGTTTCCGGCGACATTATCCTACAATATAGCTGTCAATAAAGCACAAGGGCAAAGATTCCCGTGTTGCAGAGTGAATTCGACATAATCATGATTCTCGCATAGACAGCTATATGAAGTGTGTTCGCGTGTTTGTCTTCTATCAAAACTTATTCGTCTTTAAACCCGAAAGAAAAGCTCCAAATGTAGCAGTATAAGAGTTGTTATGAGTAAGTTATGTGCTGTAAAAAGGGATGATTAATTGCATATGTTCCTCCTGTTCAGGAAACAAATTAAAAAAGACCAACCGAAGCGTGTCCTATACAGCTACTACTTCATAAACTTTCATGATCGAAAGATGGTTACCCATAAGTGATATTTCCAAAGGAAGCCAGTATTTTTTGTGTTGTTAAGTTCCCTCATTCTCTGATCTGCCCTTTTTTAATGAAACAACGTAAATTTTAGCTATAAGAGTTACAATTTGAAACAATAATTTTGTGTCATAATTCGCTTCAGTGCTCGTATTTAAACACTTCGGCAAACCGGCGTCATACCTGCGGGCATATCGCTTTTCCAGGTACGTTAACACCACACAGAAAGAGAGAGAGTGTAAAACTTTCTAGGAACCAGACCTCACATTTGTCAGAGGAATCGAAAAACAATGCATGTCTTTTCATGTATAACTTATATGTATTCAAAAAATTTAGAAAATATTCTGGTACCACAGAATCATGCTATCTACCTCACCACTACAAAAAACAAGTACAAGAGTTAGGAAGTAATAATTTATTATGAAAGTTCTAAGTGCCAGGCCAGGAAACTGACTTGTTCCAGACGACAATAAGAAAGTTTTTATTCCTAGTGTCATTAATACAGAGGGATTAGATTTTATTTGTGACATTACAGGTACAGAAATACAGCAGGATTGTTTTAATTAGTAGAACTGTAGTCAACGAAAGACCATCTCTCATTGCTTTTACATTTATTGACACGAGCTTAACAATTAAATTCATCAAAGAATACCTCAGTATTGACTTCTGTTTCTTGAAACACTACATTCTTGGAATCGAATACTGCAAATGCTTCAGTTTCAACATTTTGTTGACAGAGAACCAGTAACATTTTTAAATTCCTTAAAGTCAACAGTTGCAGTATTGCTCGAACAGTCCACGGGTATACTGCCGGTTCATAGTGTCCAA
The DNA here is from genome assembly GCF_023864345.2 of Schistocerca serialis cubense. Classification (NCBI taxonomy): domain Eukaryota; kingdom Metazoa; phylum Arthropoda; class Insecta; order Orthoptera; family Acrididae; genus Schistocerca; species Schistocerca serialis. The sequence goes on from NC_064640.1 coordinate 284,909,313, forward strand.
CGGGCACCATCATATACCTTTACGGGGAGGAGATGTATCGCAGCATGAAGAAACTCGACAAGCTGCGCCACCGAAGATGCCGTTTGCTGAGTGCTCTTGCATTCCTGAAGAGATGTCGTACCGAGCAGATTGTAGTGCCCGTTGGACACTATGAACCAGCAGTATACCCGTGGACTGTTCGAGCAACAAATACGCCGAGAGAAACTGAAGAATCACAGTTGCAGCATTTATTATTATGGGACTAGTTTCGAACTTTACGGGTGTATTACCAAACCTGGCCTACTGAGGCTATAAAAAGCGGTATTAATAAATAGTTTTCAGTGAATTAGGAGTACAAAAGTGGTATTTCAAGAAAAAGTTAAAATGTAACAGAAATAATTTATTTGAATACAAACATACCTGCATTGACAGTGCCTGATCTTAATAATATACTTCATAGTGGCAACACGTGCTTTATAAATATTTGCAGAATGAATGTCACAATCCGCATATGCCTCTTACCAAGTCAAAATCAAACTGGAGGTCAACATAACCAAAAGCACCAGGAAACTTTCGATGCCGCTAGAGTCATGTCTCATAAACAAGCACACGTCCGCAGCTAATGGGTGTGTCGCGTTTTAAATGTGGATGCGTCTAAGCACCGTCATTAAAGCTGACATCAATACAGTGCATGACAACAAAAAATCTATAAATATTACACAAATACAAATACTTGCGTCGCGTGCACCCCATTTCATGTTCAAGTGCACGTCCACGGCCAACTGATGCATCGAATTAAAATACGTAGCATGGCAAAGCCTTTACTAAGATCTTGTTTTGTTTCGTATTTAATTGAGGGTATGTAGGTTTCCTAGTGAAGGCTACACATAATGATATTTTCAATTTTTAATTACTGCATTAGGTGCCCAAAATAGATTATGATGATCTCACAGCGAATAAATAGGAATACTGTGCACTGTTTGGCACAGAGCACAATGTTTTGTACTAAAGCGCTTTGTAGTGGATATCATATCACTTGAGTGAAATCCGTAATGAGATGTGCATGTCAAGCCTACAAATATGTTAGATTACGATGTTTGAATTTTAAACAATATTTCATAGGAGAGCACTTAAGTGCATCTGTAATTAGATTAGCATGTCTAGTTAGTAAATTATGTCAAATCATGAAGTTTGTATCTGACTGGTAGCGTAATCATAGGGGCACTATATGAAGAAGGTTGTTCAGACGGCATGCATGACCGGTAACGCAAGATTGTTTGGAATTATGTAAAATGCTTGATTATCGCCGCGCGGAGTGGCCGTGCGGTTTGAGGCGCCATGTTACGGATTGCGCGGCCCCTCCCGCCGGAGGTTCGAGTCCTTCGTCGGGTATGGGTATGAGTTTTGTTCTTAGCATAAGTTAGTTTAAGTTTAGAATGTTTGTCTCATAGAGTATTTAAATACGTAACGGCTACACGCAACACTAGTATTTGTATTTGTGTGATACTTGTACTTTTGTTGTTGTTTTTGCGGTTGTACGTGAGACGCGACGCTAGCGCCATCGAAAGTTTCCTGGTGCTGTTGGCTATGTTGACCTCCACTTTGATATTTTTTTAATTTCTTTGTTTTCGATTTGGGTTACAAGGACCATACAGCGAACAACGGCTATGAAGAGCCAAAGAAACATATTCGCAGTAAAGCAGAACAACACAAAATTATGAAGTTAGCATACAAACACACTCTTAAAGTAAAATAAAAGCGCAACTAGACAAACACCAGACATCCGGCGTCAGCGATGACAATGACACTGGAGCAGAATCACAAACAGCACCATATAGCAACATTATGACAAACATGCATACGCTCTTATAGTAAAAGACAAAATATGAAATGGCAGACACCGTACATCACACAGTTAATACTACAATAGCTGAAGAACAAAACTGCAAATAACGCCATATAATATTGTGAGAAGTGTAGCTACAGACAGACGTACTTAAAATAAAAGAAAAACCGAAAATGACAAACACAATATAACCAACGGTATGTACAATAGTGCCAGTAGAACAGTGACATAAAATGCACAAGAGAACAATAATGAAAATTTAAAGTACAAATAGAGGTCTGAATACAAATTAAAACACAAAATTACGCACCCGATTTTGAACCAGGCTGATACCATGTGAAAATGAAGACCTCAGCAACGCATAAATTGAATTTGATTTCCGGTGGCTTTCAAATAGTCTGTGAGTAAGTTAATATTTATCAAAACGGTGGAGTAAAACAGGAACACTGGTGGGGAGGGGATAACCTCTCGCAACCAATTTTTTATACAAGTGTGATTGTGCAGTCGAATTATAGAAGTCACATGACGACTACGAAGTTGCACCGAGGCGAGCCATGGGCGAGAAGAGATGTTCTGTTATATGGCCGCCAGGTAGCCGCCCTTAGAGTGCTGAGAGATATGCCATTCATAGTTCCATGCGTGATAAGCAGCCTTCCGTATCGTCAGCGTTGGGCATAGATGGCCTTCTGTAATACACCTCTTGGTAAGACGGTCAACAGTTTGATTACGAACAATGCCATGATGTCCTTTAATCCAGAGTAATTGGGCGGCAATGCCCAACGTCTGCGCGTCTCTTACAGCCACCAAGACGTCCAGAACATACCTGTTCTGTTTATCAACCGTGGAATGTTGCAATTTCTGCAACACACTTTGAGAGTCCATAAGCATGAGGACGAACTTGAATGTCCTGGTACCATAATGAATAGCATCCCTGACGACCAGTAGCTCCGCCGTGTAGACAGAAGATTCAAGTGGAAGCGCAAACATTTGGTTGGAAGGGCAAAAGAAGACGTATCCCACACCTGCCTCAGATTTAGAACCGTTCGTATAGATGTGAGCGTACTGGGGCCATTATACGCTGAGAAAATGTTCAAGGTCGCGAGTGATGTTGGTCTCCAGCTTGATTCTCGTGGTCTAGTGGCGTTGCTACCTCTGGATGACGGGGTCCTGGGTTCGATTCCCAGCCGGGTTGGAGGTTTTCTCTGCCCTGGGACTGGGTGTGTTGTCCTCATCATTTCATGATCATCATCATCATCATCATCATCATTCGTAACAGTCCCAGAGTAGATTGTGTAAAAATTGGACTGTGTAGAAATTGGGACTTCGTACGGGCGCTGATGACCGAGTAGTTGAGCGCCCCACAAACCAAACATCATCAGTTTGATTTTGGTCTGGTAAGAGGTATGTGTGGATTGTGGCATTCATTCTGCAAACATTTATAAAGCATGTGTTCCCATTTTGATGTATATTATTAATATCAGGCACTGTCAGTACTGGTATGTTTGTATTCAAGTAATTAATTTCTGTTACGTTTGAACTTTTTATTGTTATACCACTTCGATATTCACTGCTCACCGACAACTATGTTCTGCTTTTTGTAACCTCAACAGATCAGACTTGAAACTATACCAGTAAGGTTAGAAACTAATTGCCTAATATAAATACTGCAACTGTTGAAATAATCGTTAATAGTCGCTTTGGGGAAGATATTGCAAATTTCCTGTACTGCTGAGAAAGGAATGGCAACACCGTCAACAAATCTTTCTGTTTTGCAACTGATAAATATGGTTGGTCTTTCAGATGAAGTGCGGCTTTGTATAATTCTGCCACGGTCTTCCCTCTTTTGAGTACACTCACATTTTCCTATTCTTCTGTTTCAGAGCAAGAATTTTTGATAGCTATGTGCGATGGATGTGTATGGGACACGTTGATCATACTGTAATAACAACAATGCATCTGTAGTACCTTCAAAATTAAATAAGTCAGTTATAAGTATTGGAATTACATGGAATGGGCTCATAGCTTTATCTGATGCAACTCCTGAGTGAAACTCTGCTTGTTATAGAGACCATGCAGCCTCTATTAATGAATGTCTGAGATATTTTCTCCATGATTTGACACTTAGAACAACTCCAGAGACATGCAACAAACTACCGAGAATATGATAGCACTAAAAACACGTTTTTAAACGAAAAATGGCACTTAGAACGTTTTCAGTTTCCATTCGCCAAATTTTTAAGTCGCATTGCACGTTTCACTATCATGAATGACGATCGGTTCACATTTAGCACATTTTCCTGTTGCTTTTTTTTGTGGAAGATTAATTGCAAACGTTAGTAAGCGATGCATCAATCTGTTCAGCATTTCGAGAGCTACTGACTCATTAAAAGTGTATGGTGCTCCAAAGGAAAAGTAGGTGGGGTCAAAAAATTGCGAGTACTAATCATACAGTGAAATGCTGTAGCATACTACTGATAGCAAAAGAACTTACTGAGTCATCAGTGTGAATTTTTTGAGAAATAATCCACTATACACTAGCAGGGACCAACATTCACCGAAAAGAGCGTGATTCCTCATATATATTATCGTCTGTACGGCAACACTTCAACATTCGCTATAATCTGCACTTCATTTACGGTAACTTTTCTCTGACTGTAACCATCTGGTGACGAGCCTACTAAGGACTGAAGGCTAGCTACCAACTTGAAAATTAAATATTCCAACGTATAAAAGTAACTCTGGTTGTATTCTACAGTTATCCACAAATTACACTATAATCACAGTGTTGTGTAAGATCTATAATGGATGTGATAAATAAATATATTTCTGAGTCAAAAAGTATTGTAGGATTACGCTATAATTTCAGTCATTGCTAACACGAAAATTACTTAAAGTTCACCCTATATCATAGATCAAATTGCTAACTTAAAGAGCTCTCAATCTTTCCCAATTTCATTGCTCGAAATGACACTGTTAGAGTGGTTGGTCCCAGTTCCAGAATAACTTGAGAATCGAACTTGCCCAGTGCTGTGACTGTAAAGAAAGAGGAAACGGCCACATTTTACAACAGCGTTCAGGGTGCAGACAAAATTGGCTGCAGCGCTTGCGGCACTAAATGTATAATTTACAAGGCGCTCTGAGGGCTGATAGTGTGCCGCCTTCTTGGCGTCCACCAGGCAGAAGCCAGGGAAGCTGCTGGCGCCATCCTCATCCTCTTCTCTAGCTGTTGATGGAGCGCTTCATCTCATAAACCGTAAATAACGTATTTTATCTGCAAGTAGAAATCGTGTAGTATTTAGGGCATCATGATCTTCCATCAGTTTTTTTGAAAATAGAGGAAACGAATAATTTTTTCTTGATGTATGACACATGACAGTTTTAATCTATTAGAATCCAACAGATACCGACCTAGGCTTCGCATGATATGAAAAAAATAGAACAAAGTAAAAAATTTTATAACGGCTGTGAAAAATTGATATTTGGCATGCTCTGTTCACAATACATAGTGTTCTTCGTTTTTATTTACGATTGTAAATCTGTAGCGCTAATGGATCTCATGTGGATCACACAGTACATAAACGAAAATTATCTGTAAACGAATAAAACGCATGACAATAACGCAACATATCAATCTAAGCTGAAGTTGCTGATACGTTGTAACTTTACGTGTATCATATGTCCACGTTGTGTGTACTATGCAGTACGATACTGATGTCGTTCCCATAATAGCAAGAATATACATAACATAATACCTCTTATTTGCATTATATAATTCCATGTACAAGTCACACACAACTCAAGCGTTAGACATGCTCCAACTGGCCGACTGCTACCTACAAGACAGTACGGCGAACGATTTGTGGTCTTGGGACATGTGATCAGCATTCCGCTAATCCCTTCAGCCAGTAGATAATTCCTGATGATTCCCTTGCTTTTTTTTATTCAAGCAGCCCCTCATTTGGCCTTACAAGGGCTAAGTGTACCCCGTAACAGACCTCCCTACCTAAGGAAAAAAATCTGAGGACGTACCGGGAATCGACCCCGAGTCGTTCCGCACGAGAGGCAGCGACAATCAAATTTGTAAACCAGTATACTGACTGGTTATGGCAAATACTTTCTCACTGATATAGATTACAGTCGCCTTGTGAAATCCATCGTGGTATCAGTCCTGTAATACGGTTCTCACAGTTTACTGAGTTCGGAGATAACCGTATATAGCATGTTTTTTTTTAACCGTATGAAATTTCCAGTTTTGCATAGTTCGCGCAACAGGTGTCGACAGTGTAAATAGATTCTACAACTTATTCTTAATATAACGTTAATGTGTTTAGCGTAATGCGCTATTGAAAAGTGTAAAAACTAATTCTAAAATAGTCCTGTACGACTGACAAATGTAAAAGTACAATGTACGATGTTCAACCAAAAGGTTCATCCATCAGTTATGTTCTCCATAATTCTTACACAGAACGTTTAGGACAACTGCTTCCAGTCTCCTGATACAGAACCCGTTTACTCACTAGCATACTGAAGTGAGCTTTGCAGTGGTTAGGTCTCGTTCCTTGTGCTTTTTCTTCATGTTACAGGTACAGAATTATGATTAACAGTACTATTCAAATCTTTGTACCAACACAACGTTTCATGCAGCAATATGTTTTAGATATAATATATGATTTTATGCTTCAAAATCATTATTTTGATGAACTTCATAATCGTGTCCGGTCTACCAACAAGGAATGCCTATAGTGGTATGCTCTACAGCTGACTGTTGTTGTTTTGTTGGGCGCTGAACTGCAGTGTCATCACACAATCTAATCTAAGCACTGTCACGAATGATGATGATGGAATGATGAGTACAACACAAACATCCAGCCCCCGGACAGAGAAAATCCCCAACCCAGCCGGGAATGGAACCAGGGACTCTGTGATCGAGAGGCAGCAACGCTAGCCACTGGCCCACCAGGTGCGGCTAACAGCTGACTGTGCCACAAATTCAACCAATCAGCTCAGAACAGTAGACGTAAATGATAGAACAGCTGAAACTTTTAAACGCAAGTCGTTCCACGTTGTGGGTTTTATTCAGATATAAGGTCAACTGGAAGCTGTACTTATGCATTTTCTGCTCAACGGTATCTGGAAACCTCTATGTAATTCGGAATTGACCACTAGATGTCACGACAGGCGGACCAGCTAGTTTATAAAGAGGAAGGGGGTATTGTGTTGTCAACTGAGAAACAATAACAATAGAATGGGTAGATCTGGAGAGCTCACTAACTTCCAATGTGGCCTAGTCATTTGACGTCAGCTAAGTAACAAATCCATTAGGGTCATTTCCACCACTGTAAAGCTATGTAAGTCGAATATTAGTAATGTGATTGTGAAGTCGAGACGCGAAGGAACAATCACAGCTAAGCTAAAAACAGCCGGACCTCATACACTAGTGGACATCGACCATTGGACACGGCGTATGGTAGTTCTAAAACATTACATGAAAACAGCGGGAGGAATCAGTCACAAGTTCCAAAAAGCTGCCCAGCATTACTGCTATCACAATAACTGCAAGCATGGAGTGAAAAAGAATGCGGTACAATGGTGAGCAGCTGCAGCTAATGCTAAGCGACGCTTGAGAAAGCGAAAAGAGTGACGCCACTGGAGTGGATACGAGTGATTTGGAGTGATGAATCACACCAACGCATTCTTACCGAGGGCTGTTGAGTGGGAGGCGGCTTTTCCTGATTCAAGGTACTCACGTAGACACGTGGTACGGCAGCACGCTCAAACTACTTTATCTGCTCGACCTCTGAGGTTAAGACTACATGCGTCTCGCAGCCATGACGAAATATGTTCCTATCGCACGTCTTGCCTGTTCGACACTCGACTTCTATGCTGACGCACCGTACACAACTGACTACATAGTCACAGTTCAAAATTTTCAATTATCCATGAACGCAGAAGCATTCCCTCTTTCTAGAACACAGGAGATATCTTTGAGTCACATAATAACATACTATATCTATTCAAAGAACGTATGCCTAAATCTTTAACTCAGACCCGCGGGAGAGCAGCGCACGTTAGTACGCAGCTTCAGCGATTCGGAAAGGCTCGACGGCCCTGATCGAATCCGTCCGGCTGATGACGACGAGGACCGGAGTGCCGAGCAGTCTGTGTGTGGTTATTGGCTGTTTCCTACATCCGACTAGGTGAATACTAGGCTTACCTGATGGCTACATCTTCCATAGTGCCAAGAGACGCTTCCGTGCGAAGTTTAAACGTCAATCCCTGATACTGCAGGCTCGCAAGAGAACGCAAAGCTATCCGTTCGGTGTTTCGGAGCTATATGGAGGTCTGTGACCTTACCTATTACCAACAAGGATGTGAATACATTTCCGACAGTTTAAGATAAAATTCCTGCAGTTAACATTACATTTTCAACAATTTACAATATATTTTAAGTAGTTCCCAATAAAATGAAACTATATGGTTTCAGAGACATTTTCAAGCCTCAAATATATATATATATATATATATATATATATATATATATATATATATATATATATATATATATATACTACTGGCCATTAAAATTGCTACACCAAGAAGAAATAGAGATGATAAACGGGTATCATTGGACAAATATATTATACTAGAGCTGACATGTGATTACATTTTCATGCAATTTGGGGGCATATATCCTGAGAAATCAGTACCCTGAACAACCACCTCTGGCCGTAACAACGGCCTTGGTACGGCTGGGCATTGAATCAAACAGAGAGAGCTTGGATGGCGTGAACAGGTAGAGCTGCCCACGCAGCTTTTACACGATACCACAGATCATCAAGAGTAGTGATTGGCGTATTGTGACGAGCAAGTTGCTCGGCCACCATTGACCAGACGTTTTCAATTGGTGAGAGATCTGGAGAATGTGCTGGCCAGGGCAGCAGACGAACATTGTCTATCTTCAGAAAGGCCCGTACAGGACCTGCAACATGCGGTCGTGCATTACCCTGCTGAAATGTAGGGTTTCGCAGGGATCGAATGAAGGGTAGAGCCAGGGGTCGTAACACACCTGAAATGTTACGTCCACTGTTCAAAGTGCCGTCAATGCGAACAAGAGGTGACCGAGACGTGTAACCAATGCCACCCCATACCATCACACCAGATGATACGCCAGTATGGCGATGACGAATACACGCTTCCAATGTGCATTCACCGCGATGTCGCCAAACACGGATACGACCATCATGATGCTGTAATCAGTACCTGGATTCATCCGATAAAATGACGTTTTGCCATTCGTCCACCCAGGTTCGTCGTTGAGTACACTATCACAGGCCCTCCTGTCTGTGATGCAGCGTCAAGGGTAACCGCAGCCATGGTCTCCGAGCTGATAGTACATGCTGCTGCAAGTGTCGTCGAACTGTTCGTGCAGATGGTTGTTGTCTTTCAGACGTCCCCATCTGTTGACTCAGGGATCGAGACGTGGCTGCACGATCCGTTACAGCCACGCTGATAAGATGCCTGTCATCTCGACTGCTAGTGATACGAGACCGTTGGGATCCAGCACGGGGTTCCGTAGTACCCTCCTGAACCAACCGATTCAATATTCTGCTAACAGTCATTGGACCTCCACCAACACGAACAGCAATGTCGCGATACGATAAACCGCAGTCGCGATAGGCTACAATCCGACCTTTATCAAAGTCGGAAACGTGATGGTACGCATTTCTCCTCCTTACACGAGGCATCACAACAACGTTTCCCCAGGCAATGCCGGTCAACTGCTGTTTGTGTATGAGAAATCTGTCGGAAACTTTCCTTATGTCAGCACGTTGTAGGTGTCGCCACCGGCGCCAACCTTGTGTGAATGCTCTGAAAAGCTAATCATTTGCATATCACAGCATCTTCTTCCTGTCGGTTAAATTTCGCGTCTGTTGCACGTCATCTTCGTGGTGTAGCAATTTTAATGACCAGTAGTATATATATATATATATATATATATATATATATATATATATATATATATATATATATATATATATTCATCAATTTCTGAAGGCCTTATTCCCGCTGCAGTGGGAGGTCAGCCCTAGGGCGTTACGGGCACTTGACACGATAAGGAATGTATAGAAGCGGAGCAGAGATGAATAAGGAAACATTTTAGTGATGTTCTAGCCGCAAGCGGGGAAATCCACTGACATAAGTGAATTCGAGAAGGGCAGATTGTTATGATTCCTGCAAACGACCGTCTCCAAACTGGCGAAGCTGCTCGGGTAGTTGCGTGCCACTGTCATGAACATCTATGGAAAATGGTTGAAGGACGCTGAAACTACGAAAAGACGATAAGGTTTTGGAGTCCATTCCTTATTACACGCTTGTCCACTCTGTAAAGTAGGATAGGTGGCGGTCTGTTTCGGATCTGACGGAAGAGTACATCGCTGATGCTGGAACAAGTGTTTCGGGGCACATAATTCAGCGCACATTGTTGAAAATGTGGCTCCGCTGCCCCGTATTACATCGTATATCAGTGAAATCGTGTAGCCTAGTCGGATAACTCATGTTTCTTGGCACATCACGTCGATGGTTGTGTCAGGATATGCTATCATTCAGACGTACGGCTGCTCGAAATACCCTCCGCACCAGAAACGCAGGACGGATGGGGCAATATTTCATTCACCTGGGCTTCCATGAAACGTATCGTAGTTATCGAAGGCACAATGACAGCCGAAGATAAAGCAAAGGTCTGCGTTATCGTCCAGATGAACCAATCAGGGCCAACTGGCTGCCGTGTCAATCTCTGCCAGTGACGTCATCTGGAAGCGGGAGAGGGGTGCATAAGGTTAGCACACCGCTGTCCCGGTCGTTGGCGGCCTTCTTCACCTGGGAGCCCCTACTTGACAATCAAATAGCTCCTCAACTGGCCTCACGACGCTGAGTCCCCCACATTCCAGCCCTCCCACCAAGGAGAAATCCATGGCAATATCGTGAATCGAACACGTGTCCTCTGCATTCCAGCCCGACACGCTGACCACTTAGCTATGGAGGCGGATACAGATGCGAAAAATGTAAACATTATTGCGGACCACCTGCATCGCTTCATGGGCGAAATATCCTCTGATGGCGATGGCATCTTCCTGCAGGGTAACTGTCCTCGCTCGACACACGCTTCAGCCCCTGAAACCACCGGCCAGTAACTTCCATCAGGAACTTGTTGAATACATACACAGAGTCGGTGCTATGTTGCGGTCCAAATATGGACAAACACGCTGTTAATCACGAGGTCACAATCAGTTTAATTTACTCATGAACCCATTCCCATTCCAAAGATGTGGTTTATTTGTAGTTACAGGTAAAGGTAAATAACTATAGTTTACATAAAGCCAATATGCGAAGAAAATTGTGTGAGAAAGTTGTTCCTAAACCAAAGTTCAACACTAATGCAGTCTTCAATAACCACCATGCAAATCTACATGTTCATTAGACATAAGTGATATTTAATGAAACAATATATGTAATTCGTGGAATCCTTAATGTTAATGAATAATTAATTACATGATTGAAAACGACCTACAGGCTATCATTGCGTTGTTATGTTGACAAGGTGTATAGTGCTGGAAGCAGAATTACAGCAACGTCCGAAGAAAATCTAGCACACATGCAGTGAAACGTCAGCATATACCACTACTGACGTTATTTTAAATACATCAAGGCAAAATGGAAGTCGCATAAAATGGATTGCATCTTCAATTGTACACGAAAGAAATATACTGAAGGCATTTACAGTTTTGATTACAACGATATAAATCTAAGAATAGGTACAACACTTTCATTACTTATCAATATATAGGGTGAATCAGCAAGTATTGTGGAAATGGGAACTGCTATTGATGTGCGATTTTATCAGAATGGATTGGTAGTCAGGAGCTCGTATTGCTAGCCAATCAACACATTCTGATAAAACTTAAAAAGTCTAATTTTATGCATACATACATTTTTAAACAGAATAGTGTCTATTAACATTAACAAACTAAACGTAGGCTGAAGCAGAACTCTATTGCTAGTCGTTTACGAGATATCGTTTCTTGATAAGTTTCCACACCGGCACTTGTACAATAGCTATGGTAGGACACACTAAAGGACAACACAGGTGCATACACAAGTTATGTGAGTCCAGACCAGAAACGATGCAACTGTCCACACTGGTTGTGTTCAAGACGGCCCCCGCCAGCGGCATTACCACGCTTCCAGTCTGGTATGGAACGACTACTGCACACGTGGTAGAATCTCAGTGGAAGACGTCCAAGCAGGCTGCAGTAATACGTCGTTGCATACAATCAGCTGCAGTTAGTATGTCCTTGTAGACAGTGTCTTTCAGCTTGTCCCACAGAATAAAGTCTGCAGGCATCAAATCCGGGGAATGGGCTGGCTAACGTACAGGTCCTCTGCGTCAATTCCAATGATTTGGATAAAATTCGTGGAGATATGCTGTAGTACTTCGTGTATTGTGGGCTGCACAGGCATCATATTGGTACCACAGGTTCTTCCTAGTCTTCAGAGGAACGTCTTCTAGCATCTGTGGAAGATGACCTGTTACGAGGGTACGATACTTATGCGTGTTCAGTGTTCCGTCTACGAAATATGGGTCTATGACCTGACGGTTCCCTATCCAATAACACACTTTTACAGTCCATGGGCGCTGACGTTTCACCCGATGAAGCCAACCGAGATTGTCAACAGACCGACATTCCATGTTTTTGCGGTTTACCTGGCCCTGATTGGTTCAAATGGCTCTGAGCACTATGGAACTTAACATCCGAGGTCATCAGTCCCTTAGAACGTAGAACTACTTAAACCTAAGTAACCTAAGGACATCACACAGCGCTCGACCACAGCTGCCGGCTAAAAACTTTTCAGAATGCCATATCTCGTTAACGACTCACGCTAGAATCCTGCAACAAATACCACTGACATTCTAATTTAACCCACTTTTAGCTAGTTAATGTGCTCCGCTCTGAGCTATTCATACAGTTATTAAGGGCCATTAGACTCACCTATCGTACATTTCTAAAATCAGAATTTGTACACATGCAAATTAATGTCATTTCGCTACTGTATTACACTGTCATACAAACTAGGTAATTGGATGCTACGCACCAGCATGTACATGGTCAGGAGGAGGATGCATGCGTATCATAACTCTGTTCATTTCACGTAGGAGATGAGTCGAAACTTTTGGGCTGTGAGGAGGCCAACCGCTTATAATAATGAGGAGGTGGGAGCATGCGGACAGAGTCCTGGGTTCTGGCTGGTGGCTTTCTCTTTTGACGTCGTGCTTCAGGGGCCGGAGGGACCGACACGCTCTAGTTTCAGAGTGACTGGGGGCAGTTTTCTCACGAGAGACTCATATTTAAGGCAGGAATGCGCCATCTCGGCACAATGGCAGTGTGGAGAAATGGTCGCCGAACTCCGCGGGGATAGCTAACAGAACGGCGCCACATGAAACACAGCAATTATCATATTTCGTTGTTACCCGTCACCAAAAATCTTACCGTACAAAGTCCTGGCTGAAGCTAAGATAGGCTGTTCGACTGTTACACCAACACACGTTTGCAGCCTTCATTACGAATTGGTGGGAAGGAACAGTATTGGTGCCTAGGTTGACAGAGAATTTAAGTGGGAGTCAAGACGAATTTGTTGTAAGGTCAGTATTGCCGAAAGATTTGTTCATTGGCGACGAGTGGTCGAGTTCTGGTACAGCATCGCGGTCGCTCTCTGGACGTGGGGCGAGAGAGAATTGTGAGGACTTTGTTCCTGGCCGCCCCCGCATGCGGTTACGTATAAGAATACTTTGGCACGGTTACTGCAGAGTAATTTCACTCACAGTTTCATTTCAAACTTAGTTTTCTTTTTTCGCGCTCGGTCCTCAATCAAATGGCTCTAAGCACTATGGAACTTAACATCTGAGGCCATCAGTCCCCTAGACTTAGAACTACTTAAACCTAACTAACCTAAGGACATCACACACATCCATGCCCGAGGCAGGATTCGAACCTGTGACCGTAGCAGCAGCGCGGTTCCGGACTGAAGCGCCTAGAACCGCTCGGCCACTGTGGTCGGCCGGTCCTCAATCGGTCTCCAAGTCGGGGCCCAACTCTATCCAGCGGACGACCATGAGTAACAGATGTCATCAACACGCCGCCTTGCGCGTACTTTCGGTAATATGTGCAGCTCCGGCCTGTAGGGTTTCAGGTGATTTTTCAGCCGCTCAAAATTCGAATTGTGGTTTCTCAACGGTGGCGTCATTAGAACGACTTTGCTTCCTTAGGTGATATCATGGTACTGCATCAGGTTACCCTACTGCTTTATCGATATTGCACATTTCACGTATTCTCTTTGCTCCCCCTTCTCGAAGTAGAGAAGCAGACTAGATTTCATGCAGTGTCATTTTTACTCGGTTCTTGCCAACATCTCTAACATGTGAGGACTATTTACATGTTTGGTTTACGTTAGTACACCTAATTGTTCCTTGGAAAAATTTACGACGAATTTTATGTCTCATTTAAAGAAAATGTATGTAATGGTAAACTCTTAGGATAGCATTTATCTGTTAAACAGTCACACTTACCACAATCATTTCTGGTGAGATACTTTGATCAGTTATTTAATGAATAAATTATATGAGAGGCTAGCCACCCCACGTAAGATTTATAACAGGGCCATTATAAGATCACGTAACACACCTTGTTCTGAGTCAAAATGCCGCGCAGAGTGGCCGCGTGGTTTGAAGCGCCATGTCACGTATTGCGTGGGCCCTCCCGCCGGAGGTTCGAGTTCTCCCTCGGGCTTGGGTGTGTGTGTTGTTCTTAGCTTAAGATAGTTTAAGTAGTGTATAAGTCTAGGAACCTACGACCTCAGCAGTTTTGTCCCTTTGGATTTCACACAAATTTTGAACATCAGAGTCAAAATAAATCCACTTGGGTGGGATTTGGGCAACATCGTGATTCTGCGCCTAACTTGCATATCAGGGTCTCACAATAGCAAACACGCTGCCATTGGGTTTCGTAATCAACGGATCCCACGGATACAGTTTAATTCGTATTTCTCTTCCTCATCAATTACCCGAATATTTTTTTAGATCCGCAGCAGATTTAAGGTGGCAGTGCCTATGTGCTAATCCTAATGTTTTCTGTATCTTTTATTTACGGAGTTACCTAATTCAGTTTGGTTTGTTTTTCTCTTCCTCATCAATTACCCGATTTTTTTTTTTTTAAGATCCGTGGCAGATTTAAGTAGACGGTACCTATATGCTAATCCTCATGTTTTCTATATGTTTTATTTACGGAGTTACCTACCACGGTGACTCAAAGTTTTGTGGTTTCCTCACCACATTCATGATGAGTGACGTAAATCAGCATAGTGAATAGTGCCGTTCAGTTGTATGATTTTTTTTTTTTTTGTATATGCCATTTATGAAGAGGAAAAGTTTCTTGGATTATTGCTCCAGACCACAATGATACATTATTAGATTGATTATCGCTTGAATAGAGTGTCGTTGTTGTAATGTCATTGAGTTCTGAATCCTGAAAAGAAGTAACCGAGATTATTAAGAAACGCGAATCTTACAAATTCTAATTACATGATGAAGCAATTTGACCGAAGGGGCGGCAACCTTCCGGGGTGTGCTCGAGAACACAGAGCAGACAGGTCCAGATTCCAGTGTTTTTCACCGTTTTGAGATTGATCATGAATTAGAAACACACTCAATTCAGGATAATGCGGTTTCGGTTGAGCCATACCACAAGGAAGCTGTTGAAGCCATTGTAACAATCCGGAACCCGTTGTAAACAGACAACAGATCAGTCTGTGGGTGTCTACATAATAGCGGGTGAGAATCCAGAGCTGCATCCCCTGCTAGCAGTATGGCATATCAAGTAGTGAAGGATGCTAATTTAGCTCCTCTTGGAGAGATGGAAAGGAAAAGAGAGGAAACAAATAAAATAAGGGAGGAAACAGAAATAAAGACGGCAGAGAAGGCCGAGGAACTTACTAAGTGAATTCCACTGAAATTAGTGAACTGGAGGAATAAATGTTGAAATAAGCCAAATCGTGCGCACAAGTAAAATAAACTGCAATTGGCTCAAAAGCAGACACTCGTTTAGCTAAATTAGAAGCAGCAGGAACTAAGAAGATAGCGATCGCTGCAGACTGGCGAGCTAAGCACGCGATTCAAACAGCGAATCATAACATACAGACATTCGCCAGTCGGCTAAGATACGGTGAGTTCGTCGTTGCGTGCGTGTCGAATAAAGTCACAAAAAGTAGATGGTCGACTGGATCACCTTCAGCAAGCGTTCAAAACACACAGCAAGTGAGGATGTACAGCAGCCTGTATGGTTATGTGAGTCACCATCGGTTCAGTGTTTACCGACGGGTTTCGGTTTAATCGGAGCCCTACATCGTTTAAATGTTTGTTGTCCGAACTAGAACTTGTGTTTGACAAACAAAATGCAAGGGAAAGAAGAAGGTGAAAGCCGGCCGCTGTGACCGAGCGGTTGTAGGCGCTTCAGTCCGGAACCGCGCTGCTCCTACGGTCGAAGGTTCGAATCCTGCCTCGGGCATGGATGTGTGTGATGTCCTTAGGTTAGTTAGGTGTAAGTACACTCCTGGAAATGGAAAAAAGAACACATTGACACCGGTGTGTCAGACCCACCATACTTGCTCCGGACACTGCGAGAGGGCTGTACAAGCAATGATCACACGCACGGCACAGCGGACACACCAGGAACCGCGGTGTTGGCCGTCGAATGGCGCTAGCTGCGCAGCATTTGTGCACCGCCGCCGTCAGTGTCAGCCAGTTTGCCGTGGCATACAGAGCTCCATCGCAGTCTTTAACACTGGTAGCATGCCGCGACAGCGTGGACGTGAACCGTATGTGCAGTTGACGGACTTTGAGCGAGGGCGTATAGTGGGCATGCGGGAGGCCGGGTGGACGTACCGCCGAATTGCTCAACACATGGGGCGTGAGGTCTCCACAGTACATCGATGTTGTCGCCAGTGGTCGGCGGAAGGTGCACGTGCCCGTCGACCTGGGACCGGACCGCAGCGACGCACGGATGCACGCCAAGACCATACGATCCTACGCAGTGCCGTAGGGGACCGCACCGCCACTTCCCAGCAAATTAGGGACACTGTTGCTCCTGGGGTATCAGCGAGGACCATTCGCAACCGTCTCCATGAAGCTGGGCTACGGTCCCGCCCCCAACATCGTGCAGCCCGCCTCCAGTGGTGTCGCGACAGGCGTGAATGGAGGGAAGAATGGAGACGTGTCGTCTTCAGCGATGAGAGTCGCTTCTGCCTTGGTGCCAATGATGGTCGTATGCGTGTTTGGCGCCGTGCAGGTGAGCGCCACAATCAGGACTGCATACGACCGAGGCACAAAGGGCCAATACCCGGCATCATGGTGTGGGGAGCGATCTCCTACACTGGCCGTACACCACCGGTGATCGTCGAGGGGACACTGAATAGTGCACGGTACATCCAAACCGTCATCGAACCTATCGTTCTACCATTCCTAGATCGGCAAGGGAACTTGCTGTTCCAACAGGACAATGCACGTCCGCATGTATCCCGTGCAACCCAACGTGCTCTAGAAGGTGTAAGTGAACTACCCTGGCCAGCAAGATCTCCGGATCTGTCCCCCATTGAGCATGTTTCGGACTGGATGAAGCGTCGTCTCACGCGGTCTGCACGTCCAGCACGAACGCTGGTCCAACTGAGGCGCCAGGTGGAAATGGCATGGTAAGCCGTTCCACAGGACTACATCCAGCATCTCTACGATCGTCTCCATGGGAGAATAGCACCCTGCATTGCTGCGAAAGGTGGATATACACTGTACTAGTGCCGACATTGTGCATGCTCTGTTGCCTGTGTCTATGTGACTGTGGTTCTGTCAGTGTGATCATGTGATGTATCTGACCCCAGGAATGTGTCAATAAAGTTTCCCCTTCCTGGGACAATGAATTCACGGTGTTCTTATTTCAATTTCCAGGAGTGTAGTTTTAAGTCTAGGGGACTGATGACCTCAGATGTTAAGTCCCATAGTGCTCAGAGCCATTTGAACCATTTTTTGAAGAAGGTTAAACGAAGGGATTGATCAGCATCTCACAAGAATAACAGAAGGACGAATGAGCGAAACGAACTGCAAGGTATGCGATAGGATAAAGTAGCACATCTTGAGCACAGGAATTACAGGGACCAGGGCTACAGAGCTGACAATGGCTGTAGGTTTGATAGAAATTGGCCGAACCATGGCATAGCCAACAAGAAGACAACAGATGGGGCAGACAGAATCATAATAATAACAATGAGGACATAATCGAAATTATGAGTCCGAACCCGTCCAATGTACTACAACAGCGAAGTGGCAGACATTACTGATGTCAGATGTTAAACCATTTCTAGAATGGGAACTGTGTCATTTATTGTTTTCATATTTTCATGTTAGAACTAGATTTGATCTTCTCATTTTTTTAAATTTCTTTGTATTACTATGTGCAGAATAATGTACATATTATTCTCTAGAACATCTATTTGTTTTGTGCGAATGACAGCTGCGACTTAGACACTGGCCCTGGATATATTCGTGCATATATCAGCACAGGTTATCAAAGTCATGATTTTCCGTTAAAATATCTCGAGGCGTTCGTTACCTGTCTGCCCCGTTGGGATCGGCACCTTTATGTTTCCTGAGACCTGTCGTATTAGTAGTCAATCTGTCTTTGGTTTTGTCAGAAGTTTTGCTTCAGTACTTGGTTGTTTTCTATGTGAAAGGGTAAATGGAGAGAGATTGGCGCACGAATTGGTAGTGTGAAGCCCTTCTGGTTTTGTTTCGGATGAATACGGAAGCACAGTAGTGCATAATTCCGTCCCCAGAATATTTGTTATATGTTAAGGATACTAAGGTGGCTATAGTGCCAACCCTCGCGACAACTACGTGGGGCCATCGGGAGTTGTTTTAGATAGGAGCTCAACGCCTCGCCGGTTTTTTGAGCGCTACGTTCCATAGCCATACGCTTAAGGTGTTAAAGGGATCATAGAGCCCACCCTCGCCTTAAATGTGGAGGGTCACCCCATCGTTTTGTGATTGTCACAACGTCACAACAACCTTCGGCACGTGCATAATTTATCGTGACCGATAGTGACGTGTTCGTTGTGCAAGTACCACATACTGAAACGAGAACTGTGACTCGATCAACTCACGCCCTCTTTATTTACTTGCAAATTTCGTGAACACTGGATCTGTAATAGGATCTAGCAGGTCTTCAAGACTAATGAAATCTTACGCGATTCAGAGAAATCAAATCATACTCATTGGCAGCAGCGTGCAGACCAAAGATAGATCTACAATTTGCAGTAACCAAACACTAGATACGTCATCTCACGTAATTACCCATTGTTATGGCTACGCAATGGAGACATGGAGCTGCTCAATAACATGGAATGAAAAGTATACGGCTTGCGTACATCAGATACACCTACTCATTTTTAATCACATCCTGTCTGATCACCTGTATCCATACACACACACACACACACACACACACACACACACTAAATGACAGGAGGAATTATTTATCATCTACTCATATATTTATATATACATGCATACACTGAAGCGCCAGACAAACTGGTATAGGGATGCGTATTCAAATACAGAGGTATGTAAACAGACAGAATACGGCGCTGTGGTCGGCAACGCCTGTGTAAGACAACAAGTGTCTGGCGCAATTGTTAGATCGGTTACTGCTGCTACAATTGCAGGTTATCAAGATTCAAGTGAGTTTGAACATTGTATTATAGTCGGCGCACGAGCGATGGGACACAGCCTTTCCGAGGTAGCCATGAAGTGGGGATTTTCCAGTACGATCATTTCAGGTGTGTACCATGAATATCAGGAATCCGGTAAAACATAATATCTCCGACGTCGTTGCGACCGGAAAAAGATCCTGCAAGAACGGAACCAACGACGACTGAAGAGAATCGTTCAGCGTGACAGAAGGGCAACCCTTCCGCAAATTGCTGCAGATTTCAGAGCTGGACAATCAACAAATTCCAGCGTGTAAAACATTCAATGAAACGCAATGAAATATCATCGACGTGGTCTTTCGGAGCCGAAGGCCCAGTCATGTACCCTTGATGACTGCACGATGCAAAGCTATACGCCACGCCTGGGCCCATCAACACCGACACTGGACTGTTGATGACTGAAAATATGTTGCCTGGACGGACGGATCTCTTTTGAAACTGTATCGAGCAGATGGACGTGTACGGGTATGGAGACAACCTCATGAGTCCATGAATCATCCATGTCAGCAGGGGACTGCTCAAGCTGGTGGAGGCTCTGTAATGGTGTGGGGCGTGTGCAGTTGGCGTGATATGGGAGCCCAGATATGACTCTGACAGATGACACGTATGTACGCATCCTGTCTGATCACCTGTATCCGTTCGTGTCCATTGTGCATTCCGACGGACTTGGGCAATTCCAGCAGGACAATGCGACACCCCACATGTCCAGAATTGCTACAGAGTGGCTCCAGGAACATTCTTCTCAGTTTAAACACTTTCACTGGTTACCAAACTCTCCAGACATGAACATTACTGAGGATATCTGGGATGCCTTGTAACGTGCTGTTCAGAAGAGCTCTCCACCCCGTCGTACTCTTACGGATTTCTTGACAGCCCTGCAATATTCATTGTGTTAATTCCCTCCAGCACTACTTCAGAGATAAGTTGAGTCCACGCCACGTCGTTTTGTGCCACTTCTACATGCTCGTGGGGGCCCTAAAAGCTATTACGATATTAGGCAGCTGTACCAGTTTCTTTGGCTCTTCAAAAAAAAAAAAAAAAAAAAAAAAGAAGGTTCAAATGGCTCTGAGCACTATGGGACTCAACTGCTGTGGTCATCAGTCCCCTAGAACTTAGAATTACTTAAACCTAACTAACCTAAGGACATTACACACACCCATGCCCGAGGCAGGATTCGAACCTGCGACCGTAGCAGCAGCGCGGCTCCGGACTGGAGCGCCTAGAACCGCACGGCCACCGAGGCCGGCTTTGGCTCTTCAGTATATATATATATATATATATATTAAGATAATTGCAAAAGCATGTTTAATTTTATTATTTGCATGTCAGTTTTTTTATGCATGATAGGGTTTGCTTTAGATGTAGGTGGAGACAGGTAACATTGGCTGTCTGACTTCGTTAAAGATAAACACTACTACAAGTTAGTCCACAGATGCTCCCCCCTCACAAACCATTCACCTCTATGTCCCTTAACTTGCCCAACTTAGAAATTGATACACAACCTAGGATTAAGCTTCATATCACGTTCATTGTTAAGAATCAATGAGTGTAGAAATTAGGTTATCCTTGTCTCGTGTTCCTTTTTGCATCTCACAAGAATGAGAAATACTGAGGTACATAATATGTGTAATTCTTTGCTCTCATGAACTTGTAAATTAATATTAGTGTCTTCAACAATGTTTTAACATATTTGTAAGGGTTGTGCGCAATGCACCAAAGTCACAATTTATCACTGTTGCACAATGACCCACAATGCAGCTCAAGAAGCGACATCGTATAGCTCAGTACCCAAGCGGTTGACAGACTGGTGAGATGAAGGGAGAGAATAGCTGAGGGGGTGACGTGTGCAGCGCGAGGCTGGGTGCCTGTAGCAGCCAACATGCCTCGCCGGCCTGTTGACAGACAAGGCTTGGCAGCAGCGTCTGAGGCACACTCACGCATCTGCTGGTGTCCAGCTCACGGAAGAGGACTGAATTGACCCAATGAACGTCCACACAGCGGAGCCAACCAAGGTATGCCTTGCTACCAACTCGTGTATACGGCTAATAGTGTACCACACGGAGAACGCACGCATCGTCATGCGGTGCAGACGACACTAATCAACGCCACCTGTTCCACAATATATGGCCATCAAAGTAACCTCTAATGGGCACCTGACGAGAGTGTGTGCGGTTGACAGCTGCAACTCTCCCAACTGACTCCAGTGGAGGTGGTACATGCGACTGCACACTATCTACTATCTCCTCTCGCTATCTTGCCACACTCCACCCAAGACACTATGTGTGACAAATGTTTTGTATTAAGATAGGTGTGTGAAACTTTCTTTACTTTACCGTCATTACGGTAGGCATTTGATTGGTGCAACAACTAAAACACAACCTAATTTTAAATACATGTGTACAATCTCGCTGGCCGGGGTGGCTGAACGGTTCTGTGCGCTACAGTCTGGAACCGCACGACCGCTACGGTCGCAGGTTCGAATCCTGCCTCGGGCATGGATGTGTGTGATGTCCTTAGGTTAGTTAGGTTTAAGTAGTTCTAAGTTCTAGGGGACTGATGACCTCACCAGTTAAGTACCATAGTGCTCAGAGCCATTTGAATCATTTGTACAATCTCTAATGGCACATTTTTGTTGTATTTTGTTTCCTAGTATGTCTTTCACTAATCAACTCAGCATTTTTCTCATTGCAACAAGTCGCTCTTTATGTGCATTTTATCACTTTCTCTTTTTATGAAATTAAAATGTTTATAAGGCATATGTGGTAGGAATACATTCAGTTCACGACTTTTCGCTGATAAACAGTTTAATTATTTTGATAGGTAAATACAGTTTTATAGTGGATACCTTCAGCTCATTCACACTAGAAATATCTTCTCAATTACTGACAGTTTACGCATTATCTGATCAACACTGGAATTTGCTCTTTTTGCCTTGTTAACTATGCATTGTTTTATTCATATAATGTTTAAATGACTTTTCTTTGTGCATATTCTACATGAAATACGCTGATATTCAATTTTTTATCTATTTGATCACCTTTGATATTATTATATATGATCTTATAGGTGTAAACTCTATCATACTAGACATTGACTTACGTGGTAATTGACATCTCTATGTATATCATCCTACGTTCACTCTGAACTAGATTGTTTTCCACCAATACGCATTTTATTTTGTTGAAAGGTTCTACTTTTATTATTTGCATGTTTGGTGTTTGACTCTTGCTCTGCGCATGTTTTCCAAATGAATGAACACTTTCGAGTTTATCGTTGCACCATGAGAAAGGACGGAAACAGAATAACCTCTTCAGAGGCGAAGAAACCGTCGCCTTACTTTACCGACCGATTATGCGCTTTCGAACATTTTCTTCGGTGGGTGGGTGGTGCGGTGCCATTCCATGTATAGCCGTTTTGTTTCTGGTTCGAAATGATGAATCCATGTTTTATCTCTTGTGACGATGATCAATAAAAACAGTCATGATCAACCTTGTAACGCGCCAGCAATTCCACACAGACTGTCTTTCGTTGCTCTTGGACGCTGATGACCACGCTGTTTAGCGCCCGAAAACCTCAAACCACACACACACACACACACACACTCGTTGCTCTTTGTAGTCTTCTGTTATGTGGCAAGGAACCCAGCGTCGGTCACCTGAAATGGGAGTGTCCGCACATTGCAACATTGCAGGAGTCACAGCTGTGTGCCGCCGGCCGGCCCGCGGGAGAATGAATGGGTTTTCGTGGCCTTGTTGCATTGATGACAGACGCCTTCTGACTTGAAACTTCCTGGCAGATTAAAACTGTGTGCCCGACCGAGACTCGAACTCGGGACCTTTGCCTTCCGCGGGCAAGTGCTCTACCATCTGAACTACCGAAGCACGACTCACGCCCGGTCCTCACAGCTTTACTTCTGCCAGTATCTCGTCTCCTACCTTCCAAACTTTACAGAAGCTCTCCTGCGAACCTTGCAGAACTAGCACTCCTGAAAGAAAGGATACTGCGGAGACATGGCTTAGGTTCAGCCTGGGGGATGTTTCCAGAATGAGATTTTCACTCTGCAGCGGAGTGTGCGCTGATATGAAACTTCCTGGCAGATTAAAACTGTGTGCCCGACCGAGGCAAAGGTCCCGAGTTCGAGTCTCGGTCGGGCACACAGTTTTAATCTGCCAGGAAGTTTCATATCAGCGCACACTCCGCTGCAGAGTGAAAATCTCATTCTGGAAACATCCCCCCAGGCTGTGGCTAAGCCATGTCTCCGCAGTATCCTTTCTTTCAGGAGTGCTAGTTCTGCAAGGTTCGCAGGAGAGCTTCTGTAAAGTTTGGAAGGTTGGAGACGAGATACTGGCAGAAGTAAAGCTGTGAGGACCGGGCGTGAGTCGTGCTTCGGTAGCTCAGATGGTAGAGCACTTGCCCGCGGAAGGCAAAGGTCCCGAGTTCGAATCTCGGTCGGGCACGTAGTTTTAATCTGCCAGGAAGTTTCATATCAGCGCACACTCCGCTGCAGAGTGAAAATCTCATTCTGGCCTTCTGACTTGTTCCACACCCACGGAAATAATCTCACTTTTGGCTCTATGGGACGAAAACTGAATCCAATCAAATCAAATCTAATGGTTCACCGTGATTCTGTTCACTTCCACTTCTCCGTAGAAATTATGTAAATGCCTATGAATATCTCCGATGTTCTGGTTTTCCTCCAAAACTCAATGACAGCTCTCTGCTTTCGAAGCACGTTTGTTGCAGACGTCATTTTGAAGGCTACGTACAGCCCCGCCACCTATCGGAACTTCATGAAACTATAGGGACTGAAGCGGCAATACTCCACAATGTTCCACAACAAATTCCGAATTTTTGCAACCAAAGTTGACAGACATAAAAATGTATTGCAATATTTACTAAAAGCTCGTCATACGTCAAGTCATGTCTATAAAATGTTAGCGACTAAACTTAGAGAAGCTAAATCATCATTTTCAATGTGTGAATGATTCCATCGTCCTCCTCTGTCACCTTCGCCAGGTCCTCATAAGGCTGGAACAACTGATACTATGCATGTGAACCTATTTAACTGTACTTTCCTCTTCAGATGTCTTGTGCTAGAGTTGCGACGCAAACTTTTTCGATTACCTGTAATTCGGCGAGCAGTGCCTGAAGTGATAATGTGCAGTACATTTCTTTGAATTAGAATTAAGTAGCCTCTCAACAAATTCTGACTCATTATGCTTATATCTCACAGTCAGTGGTGTATCCTCTTTAGTTTGCTTTTAAATATATTCAAATATCTTTGCACATTATATAGGTTGCACACTCATGGGCTTTACATGAATGATTCCTGTAAGAGAGAATTCAGTTATGTTAAAGTATGTAGTTGTAAATTTTCAGTGTCTAACCATTGATGTGTGTAGTAGATTGATATAAATTTGATCTATCACAATGTAAGGGGATACATAAAAATGTTGTTTGGTAATTCTTTTTTGTGAAAAGTAGTTCTAAGGTGTAAACCAAGTCAGAAGCATAGGAACTTTGCACGAAACTCCAATAATTCACGAGAAACATATCCACAAACATGATACAATTTACTGTGTAATTTAATACAATACAGAACAATGAATGAAATCGAGACGACAAACATGGAATGTATTCTGCAAAAGTGAATATAAAAGCACATAGTAATAGCACAGAATAAATATAAAATAAAAGTAGACAAATATTTATATTTTTCATACAGAAATTTTATGTTATGAGTTCCTTATACACATAAAATTTTAATTTTGTCCTCAAGTGATTACAGACTATTTTTATTACAGTAACATATTTATAGTATTCCCAACCCATTATTCTGTTATATTTATGTGACAAAATTAATATTACCACGTATTCTACTCCAGGCTTAAATAATATTTTATTACCTCTCTTACAAATGTAAGTTGTAAAATATAATTCATATTTTTACTCAGATCATATAAATTTATGCATAATATGACAAACAGTAAGTTATTTTCTATTGCTGGATGCATTCAATTTGAACAACATTCAGTAATGAAGTTCTGTTGAAAAAATGTTAGTTTAACAGTATCAGTCAACACCATTTACTTTAAGGGAAATCTGACAAGTTTAGCATTAATCTAAATAACTTCATAAAACACATTCACCTTCAGTTAGATTCTGAACACTCTAGTCCATGGAAGGTTACATATTCCCCTAAAATAATCACAGAATAATTAAACTCACTTTATTCAAATAATGCACATCTTGATATTAACGAAAATACATCATATTTAACAAAATGCAATAGAAAGTTTTTATATCTAGACAATCATTAATTGTAGACATTACAAATATTTCATTAATTATTCAGCCATATTTTAGTAAACTGTGTTAAACTCCATATTTTACATGTGATACGCTTTAACTATGGAGATGAAATTTTAACAAGAATATTTGTATGTGGCAGAATGATGAACATCAACACATTAGATTGCAAGACAGCTCATAACAATTTCCTGGAAATAACAGTTCCACAGATACATTTTAATTCTCTTCTTTGCTACTAGATTTAGGGTTACAGCTCTATACTAAAGTGTTCATTCTCTTTCATATCAGCCAAGCAGTCATTCTACAACTGGGTACCATCGCTGCCCAGTGAAGTTTGTGGTTGCTATGTTGGAAAACAATGAAGTGGCAAATTTTGATTAAAGAACCCTGAGAGATGGAACAGACATGATGTTGGAATGAATATACAAAATGATATGTGGCAATAGAGGTGGTAAAGCAGGAAAGGAATTTGAAAAGCAGAACAAATTGTTAAAAAATAAAAATCTTCATTCATAACAAATATAGTTGTTTTTAAGAATATCTGATAAAAATAGTGGACATGATAATTATCTAATCACTTACTAAAGATGAAATTTTCTCCATAAAGTACATATTATCTAAGATATCACAGTGTACTAAACAAATTAACATTGGTATAAAATAAAACCTCACATCATTTGTACAATTGAATAAAGTATGAACTTCAAAATGTTATAATTCCAGTTTTTTCTTTAATTAACATGTGGAATATATTTTAGACCCACAAATAAGATACAGTCAGTGTTTATCCAAATGTAGGGGGATTGTACAAACCAAGCCATTTAACATAAATTTTCTTCCTCCTATATTCAACCAATTTCTGCGAATATACATTAGGATGCATAATTTTTTTGTAATCAATACAGACAAAATAAACTTAACACATTCTTTCTTTAGACTGAATTATTAAAAATAAAATCATCTATCATATCATGTATTTCACTTAAAGAATCATTCATAAACACCTTTTCAGAAATTTTTTTTTTTGAGTTGCGAAAATCTATATTTCAGTGGTAGATGTATTTTTCTCAGTACAGTTATTAACATTCACAGATTCAACTACATCTATTCATCTATAATTACTTCAGAGATTACATTTACACACTTTTACTGCTCACTAATTGTTCTACAACTACAGGGAGATCAATGGTCAATTTTATACTTACAATATGAATTTTTCTATGAAGACCCTGAGGAACTAAGGAATAGCTTTATGGTCTTATTTTCTATGAAGAGGAAATCCAAACATACCCACAGCTGAGAGAGGGTAAAGGTACTGTAATGCTATTACATATAGGTGGCTGATGAATGATGGGACCAGATGTCTTGCAAGATAAAGGGAACACCAGCTAGTGACAACCCTCTCTTTGGAGGGTGGATGAGCGGGTGTAGGTCATCTGAATCATGGTTGCACCATAACTTTTCCACAGTCTATTTGTACAAGTTTTTATGAAAAATGACATATTAAGTTTTAACGTATGTCCCACATACACTCTCTCAATCATTCTCACGCACTCACACAACAAAAGACAATCAAATAATAATTTTGACCGATTTTTGTATTACATAATGCCCAATGACTGAAGTGTTGAAAAAAAATTCCCGTTAATTGATTTTTATGCACTGGTAACTTTGAAATGGCTTCAAATGATAATTCAAGTCAATCTGTATTTGTTCCTAATATGGTTTTAAAAAACATGCATTGGTTTTAGGACTTTTAGGTAATTTTCTTTATCTCTGGCACTAAATCAATAAAAAACTGAAATTTTGACATCATAATTCCATTAATAACAAAAGGCTGTGTACCAAATTTCAACAAAACCGAATAATAACTAATATGGATTATCTAGATTCGTAGAGGGTATAAGTCTTCGTATTGATCGACTGTTACACTATGCAGTTCTCACGGCAGGCAGCGTCAGCTGCGCTGTGAACAAACCGCCAAAAAACATAGCCATCCTGCAGCCACCGTACCAATCGGCTGCGTGCCTTACTGCAACGAATGTCATCTCGTAATAACTTGCTACGTTACATGCTGAAAATTCGAAGTATGGTTAACTGATCCAGCCTGCGGATACACCTGAATGGTTTAATTTTCTGATCAAAATAAAAAATATATCTTCACATTGTTTCCGTAAGTACTCACTAATCACTAGCATCAGTATCATTCTAAAACAAATTATAGGCCTTCTGTGGTATCTGTCTATGACAGTCAATAGACAAAGAAAGAAATAATCAAATAAGAAATTATAATCTTATTGGAATAACTTTTTACTTAAAAATTGCAGTTACACATTCCATCATTTTCCAAGAAGTGTTTTTAAAAACACTCTATGAGCGATATTTTCAGCTGTTTGGCTGCTGCTGTTATTTGGAATTTGGAGATTCAGTGTCAAAGCAACATGCGTCATCTTGCTTTCTGCCTAGAATTTAAGGGTATTGAAAGATCTTGAAATATTAGGCCAATCTAAACATTGCATCAGTTCTGCTGCCATAGTACTAAAATTCTTGCTTGGCATTTCATTTGACATATTTTTAAGAGTAATTGCTCACATCTATCCCAAAGGTATGAGTTAATTTCTTCCACCCCACAGGGAGTAGCTCATGCAGCAAGTAATATATTTCCTTTCCTTTTATGTTCCATGCTAATTTCAGTGGCTAAATCCGAAACGGCCCCGGAATCAGCTATTGTGGAACTGAAGTGAAGTGCCTTGAAACGTGGATCCATTACAGTGACTTTAGCTAATGGCATGTTGTGTTCCAAAGGTATTAATCGGTTAATTATGCCTTTCAATGGGTCGTTTTGCACAAATATTCCCATCACTGTATGTGGGCCGCCACGACCTATCCACTGTTGCCCAGTTTGTTGGCCCGGATGACCTCGGACCACTCGTGAAAAACGAGATGGGGCGCCATCGCGCTGGAATCACGTGTTTTCTCATGTCACATGTTTTCTCGTGCATGCAGTGGCACATTTTCCATGACGTACTCAATACACTGGTCGGTGGCGTCGAAAATGCAGGAGGTTTGAACATGTGTAGGTCAGGAGTCCACTACACGCAACAAGCGGCTACACGGGTAGCAGGGGTTGTGTAGCGTGGGCTGGGCGGTTTTTTAGGTTAGATGGCCTTGGGCAAGTACAGAAAGGGCAACACCCTCAACGGGTGCGGGGCAAAGTCAGGACATGCGGGGACCAAGCAGCAATCGGTATTGTAATTGTAGACTGTCGAAGCTCCGTTGGTAAAGTACCAGAACTTCAAGCGCTGATAGAAAGCACCGAAGCTGAAATCGTTATAGGTACAGAAAGCTGGCTTAAGCCAGAGATAAATTCTGCCGAAATTTTTACAAAGGTACAGACGGTGTTTAGAAAGGATAGATTGCATGCAACCGGTGGTGGAGTGTTCGTCGCTGTTAGTAGTAGTTTATCCTGTAGTGAAGTAGAAGTGGATAGTTCCTGTGAATTATTATGGGTGGAGGTTACACTCAACAACCGAGCTAGGTTAATAATTGGCTCCTTTTACCTACCTCCCGACTCAGCAGCATTAGTGGCAGAACAACTGAGAGAAAATTTGGAATACATTTCACATAAATTTTCTCAGCATGTTGTAGTCTTAGGTGGAGATTTCAATTTACCAGATATAGACTGGGACACTCAGATGTTTAGGACGGGTGGTAGGGACAGAGCATCGAGTGACATTATACTGAGTGCACTATCCGAAAATTACCTCTAGCAATTAAACAGAGAACCGACTCGTGGAGATAACATCTTGGACCTACTGATAACAAACAGACCCGAACTTTTCGACTCTTTAAGTGCAGAACAGGGAATAAGTGATCATAAGGCCGTTGCAGCATCCCTGAATATGGAAGTTAATAGGAATATAAAAAAAGGGAGGAAGGTTTATCTGTTTAGCAAGAGTAATAGAAGGCAGATTTCAGACTACCTAACAGATCAAAACGAAAATTTCTGTTCCGACACTGACAATGTTGAGTGTTTATGGAAAAAGTTCAAGGCAATCGTAAAATGCGTTTTAGACAGGTACGTGTCGAGTAAAACTGTGAGGGACGGGAAAAACCCACCGCGGTACAACAACAAAGTTAGAAAACTACTGCGAAAGCAAAGAGAGCTTCACTCCAAGTTTAAACGCAGCCAAAACCTCTCAGACAAACAGAAGCTAAACGATGTCAAAGTTAGCGTAAGGAGGGCTATGTGTGAAGCGTTCAGTGAATTCGAAAGTAAAATTCTATGTACCGACTTGACAGAAAATCCTAGGAAGTTCTGGTCTTACGTTAAATCAGTAAGTGGCTCGAAACAGCATATTCAAACACTACGGGATGATGATGGTATTGAAACAGAGGATGACACGCGTAAAGCTGAAATACTAAACACCTTTTTCCATAGCTGTTTCACAGAGGAAGACCGCACTGCAGTTCCTTCTCTAAATCCTCGCACAAACGAAAAAATGGCTGACATCGAAATAAGTGTCCAAGTAATAGAAAAGCAACTGGAATCACTCAATAGAGGAAAGTCCACTGGACCTGATGGGATACAAATTCGATTCTACACAGAGTACGCGAAAGAACTTGCCCCCCTTCTAACAGCCGTGTACCGCAAGTCTCTAGAGGAACGGAGGATTCCAAATGATTGGAAAAGAGCACAGGTAGTCCCAGTCTTCAAGAAGGGTCGTCGAGCAGATGCGCAAAACTATAGACCTATATCTCTGACGTCGTTCTGTTGTAGAATTTTAGAACATGTTTTTTGCTCGAGTATCATGTCGTTTTTGGAAACCCAGAATCTACTATGTAGGAATCAACATGGATTCCGGAAACAGCGATCGTGTGAGACCCAACTCGCTTTATTTGTTCATGAGACCCAGAAAATATTAGATACAGGCTCCCAGGTAGATGCTATTTTTCTTGACTTCCGGAAGGCGTTCGATACAGTTCCGCACTGTCGCCTGATAAACAAAGTTAGAGCCTACGGAATATCAGACCAGCTGTGTGGCTGGATTGAAGAGTTTTTAGCAAACAGAACACAGCATGTTGTTATCAATGGAGAGATGTCTACAGACGTTAAAGTCACCTCCGGCGTGCCACAGGGGAGTGTTATGGGACCATTGCTTTTCACAATATATATAAATGACCTAGTAGATAGTGTCGGAAGTTCCATGCGGCTTTTCGCGGATGATGCAGTAGTATATAGAGAAGTTGCAGCATTAGAAAATTGTAGCGAAATGCACGAAGATCTGCAGCGGAGTGGCAACTGTCCCTTAACATAGACAAATGTAATGTATTGCGAATACATAGAAAGAAGGATCCTTTATTGTATGATTATATGATAGCGGAACAAACACTGGTAGCAGTTACTTCTGTAAAATATCTGGGAGTATGCGTGCGGAACGATTTGAAGTGGAATGATCATATAAAATTAATTGTTGGTAAGGCGGGTACCAGGTTGAGATTCATTGGGAGAGTGCTTAGAAAATGTAGTCCATCAACAAAGGAGGTGGCTTACAAAACACTCGTTCGACCTATACTTGAGTATTGCTCATCAGTGTGGGATCCGTACCAGATCGGTTTGACGGAGGAGATAGAGAAGATCTAAAGAAGAGCGGCGCGTTTCGTCACAGGGTTATTTGGTAACCGTGATAGCGTTACGGAGATGTTTAATAAACTCAAGTGGCAGACTCTGCAAGAGAGGCACTCTGTATCGCGGTGTAGCTTGCTCGCCAGGTTTCGAGAGGGTGCGTTTCTGGATGAGGTATCGAATATATTGCTTCCCCCTACTTATACCTCCCGAGGAGATCACTAATGTAAAATTAGAGAGATTAGAGCGCGCACGGAGGCTTTCAGACAGTCGTTCTTCCCGCGAACCATACGCGACTGGAACAGGAAAGGGAGGTAATGACAGTGGCACGTAAAGTGCCCTCCGCCACACACCGTTGGGTGGCTTGCGGAGTATAAATGTAGATGTAGATGTAGATGTATTGCGATATTTTGTGTGTAGCGGGTAAACGAAACGTTTCAGGACATGAGTTCCTTTGCTAAATAATCCCTCTTGGTCCCCACTACTAGTTACCAACGTCTGCACACCCTGTGCAACGCCTGGAAGGAATGGAAATGTGGATGTGGAGAAGGATCCTAAAAATAAGCTAGAGGGAGGAAAAGTCGAACTAGTGAGTCCTCAACGAACTAGATAAAACAAGAGAATTGATCATTACCATAACGCCCACACGATTCATTACAACAAATTCTTGACCACCGTATTGCTTTTCCTTAAGCTTATGGAAGAAAGACCATGAAGACTACGGAAGAATCATCTTGATTCTGTGAGGCATGCATTTAAATTTAAATAATACATCGACTTGAAACGCTCAGTGGAGGAGAGACAGGTACTATTATAACTACAAAACTATGATGATCATTAATTTACAACTAGCATTTTAAATTATCTTCATTATCTGTTTGAAGGCCTTGGAGATTTGATTTGTAGCGTCTTTCTTCCGTAAGATTAATAAAAGTTTTTCTTTAACTGGAATATCACTTGAAAATTTATAAAATAATAGTTGACTTCACAGCTTCAATTCTCTTAGCTGAATGCCAGTGTGTGTGGCTTCCTTTCCCCTTACCTTTCTATAGAGGTGAGGATAATGCCAGTTTCAAGCTTCACTAATGAAATACCGCTCCAGCTGTTACTGAGAACATGTATCAGTCAAGTAAAGTCTGTTCGATATCTATGTCATTTGCACCTATGTCTTTACTCGGTCACCACTGAAGACCAGTGCAGAGTAATATGATCACTGCAAACGTAGTCTCCTTCGATACAGACGTTGGCGATTTCGGTATCGGTGACTTACTACATGATTGTTCTCGGTATGCGTTAGGGAGCGAAATTTTGTTCTCGGTCTGCCTTAGGTACCGAAATTGTTGTCTGTGGCACACAATTTATTTGATGTGCAGAGGAAATCACTGATTTCGCAATATATCGACAATTTATTTCCACTTGCAGCTACAACCGCTGGTAACAGCTTTAGCTGCTAAGGTCCGAATAGTGGAACTCTTCTAGTACGCAGTCATCTGCAACATTTTTGCCTCAGTTCAGGATAACTGTCTCATAACTCTAACATTGTGATTATTTTGTGTGTAAGAATGTCGTACAGACTTTAGCCCCATCAGTTTGTGTTTCCGAACAGATCACACAGAATAATGCCACTTCACCCATAATTCGTGTGTCAGTCGGCTTCATTAGTTGCACTGAACCATGTACCTTGCTGTCAATGGTGTTGTGTCCTTAGCGAAGGCACCTCAGATAACACCACGGATTAGGGAAATCTGACCGCAACATCAGGCAAATAAATCTTGCCGTTATTTGTTCGAGCCTTTATAGATAATAATTGACGGTAATATGATCACGGTTATGTTCTCGAGATGACAACTAGTCATTTTCATAATGTTTTTTACGTCTGTATTCTATCGATTACCACTCTTCTTTAAATCTTCAACTCTATACCCATTACATCTCTACAAGACACAACATCCTTGCTGGAAATGATGACGTTGCTATGTTCGTAATTCGCCAAGCAGTCCTACAGCATGGATCCAGTCGGCTTGACGGAAAGCGGCCATTTATATCAAAAGCGTCCCTTTTCTCAAACTCTTGACAGGTGTTAGCGCAGGAGCAATTCACTGCGTATCTTTGTTGACGTCGAAGGGTACGCAATCTCAAATGACTCCTCCTAGTCTCTGATGATGAATACATTCTCAGAGGCACTGAGAGTACTGTTACAGTTTGCCATCGTCGTATATTTCACGTAGAGATCATGAGAATGTAATAAGAGAGATTAGTTTGCGTACAGAGAGAAATAGACAGTAATTTATCTCTCGCTCATTTCACGAATGGAATGGGAAAGGAAATCCATAACATTAGTAAGATGTAGCCTTTGCCATGCTGTGTACTGTGGTTTCCGGAGTAAATATGCAGATATATGGAGGTAAAGACACAAACAGTTTAATGAAGAAGACTGCAACGGTGAAAATTATAATTTCGCATTAAAACGTCTTTTGCCCATCCTCATTTATTTATTTATTTATCGATAAAGGTTGTTTCGGTAGCATGATAGTCACTAGTGAGCTTGGGCTCCTAGAGAAGGAGATTAGAACCTTACGCATCACAGTAAACGATTCTGAATGGTGGTACGAGTCTGTTGATCTGAGAATGGTACAAATTATGTCTTGCGCAAGTTTCGATTATTTCGTGTTGTTTGAAGCAGCAGAATAAACCCACAGTTCGTTTAAGCTGTACCTGAGTATCAAATACAAGAGGGCAAGTTTACTAGAGTATTGAGCGGATTAGATACTAGTTTGATGAATATCTGGGTTTGAAGGCAAGTACGCCGTGCAGGTTTCTATTGGGAAAGGGCTAGGTACAGCTCATACGTTCAGAAATAAGTGATGATACCAGTGCATAGTAGCACAGGCTCAGTTACAAACCCACTCGCTGGAGTTCGACGCAGCAGCTCAAGAGATTGCGTTGTGAATATATGTGGTAGTTGATAGTACAGTCAACATTAATCTTTAACTGTGACTGCATCCGGATCTACATGTTTGTCTACATCCACAGGATGATTAGCAATTCATATTACAGACTTGTAGGGGCGGTGTAGGGGACTTAGTATACGAAGGAACCCATGACCGGAATTGCACCCTTTGGATTCAAATTCAGTTTTCATTTCGGAACACTTTCCCATCTGCCGTTTCATAGTGTGCACACAAGCTGAGAAGAGGTCGCCGTCGTCAGTCCCTGTTGTAATTACATCACATAACACCTTAGTGCGACTACAAAAACGGCTACGAGAAATCGGTTCATTCACAACTAGGAGGGTTGGCTGTGGTGATTTGCGGACGTATTGCACTCTCGAATTTGAAGAGGACGTCCTTCGTCACGTAGACAAAAACACGAGGACAAGTGCTCCAGACATTGCTCATGCCATGTGCTCCTATAGCACACAGATCAGAGCTCACCGTCTCGTCCGTGTGCTAGCCGTGAGATGGGAGATGGGAGATTTGAAAATCAAGCTGATTTTTCAGTAACGGAAAAGAAACCGCAACACCGGAAAATATTAATATACAGCACCGAAATTTCTGGAATACATTTGTCTAGGTAACATATTTAAGTGATTAACATTGCAAGATCAGCGCGACATAAGCCATTTAAAAATCGAAACGCTGCTACATTAAAGACCGGTGAAACCGACAGAATGTTGAATGCAAGCAGGCAAACGTGCATGCGTTGTGTTGCACAGGTGCCGGACATCAGTTTGTGGGATGGAGTTCCATGCCTGCTGCACTTGCTAGGGCATGGCAGGAACCCTTAATGTTGATTGTGGATGACGCTGGAATTGTCGTCCGATGATGTCCGGTATGTGCTCGACTGGTGATGGAGAAGGCCAAGGTAACATGTCGACATTCTGTAGAGCATGTTGAGTTACAAAAGCGGTATGTCGGCAAGCGTTATCGTGTTGTATAACATCCCCTCTAATGCTGTTCATAAATTGAAGCACAACAGGTCTAATCACCTTACTGAAGTACAAATTTGAAGTCAGGGTGCGTGGATAAACACGACAATGCTCCTGCTGTCATACGAAGTCTCACTCCATACCATAATTCCAGGTGTAGGTCCATCATGTCTACCATGCAGACAAGTTGGGTCCGCAGCTCGTGGTCGTGTGGTAGCGTTCTCGCTTCCCACGCCCGGGTCCCGGGTTCTATTCCCGGCGGGGTCAGGGATTTTCTCTGCCTCGTGATGACTGGGTGTTGTGTGATGTCCTTAGGTTAGTTAGGTTTAAGTAGTTCTACGTTCTAGGGGACTGATGACCATAGATGTTAAGTCCCATAGTGCTCAGAGCCATTTGAACCATTTGACAAAAAATGGCTCTGAGCACTATGCGACTTAACTTCTGTAGTCATCAGTCGCCTAGAACTTAGAACTAATTAAACCTAACTAACCTAAGGACATCATACACATCCATGCCCGAGGCAGGATTCGAACCTGCGACCGTAGCAGTCGCGCGGTTCCGGACTGCGCGCCTAGAACCGCTAGACCACCGCGGCCGGCAACCATTTGACAAGTTGGTTGCAGGCCCTCAACTGCCATCACTGGCACAATGGCAAAAACCAGCTTTAATCAGAAAACACAACAAATCTCCATTCAGCCCTCTAATAAGCTCTCTCTTGACACCAATTAAGTCACAAATGGCGTGGTTTGGGGTAAATGGAATGCACGCTCCATGGCGTTCAGCATGGAGCTGTCCTTGAGCTAACCGATTTGTAACAGTTCTTTGTGTCGCAACGGTTCCAATTGCTGCTCAAATTGCTGCTGCAGGTGCAGCACTATGCCCCAGAGCTATACGCCAAACATGATGCCCTTTCCTCTCGATAGTGCCACATGGACATCTGGAGCCCGGTCCTCTTGCGTCCGTAAATTCTCATGACTACCACTGCTCAATAATCATGTATAGTGGCTGCATTTTTGCTAAGTCTTTCTGTAATATCGCAGAAGGAACATCCAGAATCTCGTAGCCGTATTACACGATCCTGTTAAAACTCAGTGGGGTGTTGGTAATGGCGTCTTTGTCACCTTAAAGCCATTCTTGACTAATATCAACTCATCATATCCATTCTCAAAGGTAACTAATGCTCACGACCGTTACAGAGTGTATTTAAAGCAAACCTGGTATGCAACCTCATAGTGGCAGTACTAGCGTCACTCTGATGCGACTGCCACAAAACTGGAATAGGCATCATCTTTCAGATGCAGAAACACGCCTACCAACTCTTGTTTATGTGGAACAAATCCTTGTTGGCGTTACGATTTTTTCCCTTTCAGTGACCATACAAACGGTATATTTTCGGAGTTCTTTATCAAAACTTAATCTGATAAGTCCCCACTAGAAACCCTAGAACCCTGTAGTAAGAATTGTGAATCATCCTGTATATCCTGCAAATCTACGGTGTGTTGTAGAGAGTACTTTCGATATCGTTATTACTTTCCTCCTTCCTTGTTACATTAATGAACGATGCACGGGAAGTCTTAAAGTCTCCGTATGATTTTTAATCCTCTGATCTTCTAGTAGGGTCACTTCGAGAGATGTATAACTGACAACGAGAAAATATTGTTTCACTATGGAAGATATTTGGTACACTTTGTCTACACTTTTATGCATTTCGTCCTATGACGAAAATAGTACTTTGTGATTAAAATTCTTCTGGGTATTATGCCGCATCACTGCATTTTTAGCAATGACGCAGCATAATACCCAGAAGAATTTTAATCACTATGACACCGGCCGCGGAAGCTTACGTTCTTATATCAAAATAGGACTTCCTTAATATGTCGGTGCTATCTAACTTTGGGTTAGGACTACGCTGTGATACAACTACGAATAAATGAAGTCTATTATCTGTGCCGGTCTGTCAGCATATATAGGCTACAAATGCAGACATGGTTTTCAGTTAGATATGAACATTGCGTGTCGGGTCTTCCTCTTCGAGCCAAATTGAAACGGGCTTCCAAGTGGATTCTGGTGTAACTAGAACTTCCGAACTGACATATCATTTTTGCTATGCAACCGTGTATAATTCTTCGGAAACATAGGTTTATGAATTACAAAAACTTATTGCCTTAAATGCTGACATTTACAAGAGAAGAATACGGCATCGCCACACACGAAACTGCTGACAGGGATGAAATAGTTCTCATTTATCGGTGAAGTGTGTCTGTGAGTGACAGATTAAAACTGTATCCCTGAACGCTGTTCCGATAAAGCCATAAATCTACACGAGGGTACTAGTCCAACACACAGCCCTGAAAGTACTGTCAGAAACTGACATCCTCCACATTGCGAATATATTTTTGTGATGCATTGTAAGCATGTTGTTCGTAATTTATGCAAAGAACTGCCGTAGCTCACAGCACTATTCAGACAGATGGATTTCATATCGCTACATTCCTTTGAATACTAATTGTAATAATGCATTTTGTCAATCAGTCCAACGAGACAAAACGGAATAATGACTATCTTTGTTCCAAAGATAAAACAACGTAAAGCGAAAGCATTATTTGTGAGGAAAATGCAATAAAAATCCGTGTTTATTGTTATGAATTACTAAGGCCTCATCAGTGTATATACGTTCACAAAAATTTGTAATAAATGACAGTACTTTTATCAACACACGTAATGCGCCCTAGAAAATCATTCGTGACGACCTCAGGAAAATACTGCATGGGCTAAACAGAAAAATACGCTGTATGTTTGAAGGTATCTGAACGATCATTGGTACTCAATCCAAAGGAGTCATCCATGAAAGTAATAGAGTGTTGGACCTCATCCTGTTACTGTTCCTACTTATCACTTACTTCTAATTTCTGAGCACTTTTTGGCAAGCTTTTTCAACTATTACTGAAGCATTAAAATAGCCAGTACCAGAGTGTTTTTAATTACTGTGGTAGGTAAGCGATGGTTTACGTCATCTCAAAGGTGTTTATGGGGGCTGTGCTCGTAGCTTTTAAGCTATGGACACATGAATGGTAAGAAATTTATAGCTAATCAGAGAGAGAGAGCGTCTATTTTCACGACGTGGTAGGACTTGTAGACAAACACACAAAATCCTGATACTCTTGAGCTCAATCTGAAGCGGGACTTACCATTGAAGACATTTCTACTCCATTCAATGAGATTCTAAGCTGAAGACGTCTCTGGAGACCCCCCAGACAACGGTAGGAGACCAGCCTGACTGTCACCCGCCATACAGCTCGACAGCCAGGAATGATGGTCTGGGGTGCCATTTCTTTTCATTGCAAGACCCTTTTGGTTGTCATCCACGGCACCCATACAGCACATCAGTATGTCAATAATATTTCACGCCCCGTTTTGTTGCTCTTCGTGGCACGTCATCCTGGGCTTACATTTCAGAAAGATAATGCCCGCCAGCACACTCCAAGAGCTGGTACTGTTTGTCTTCGTGCTTGTCAAACCCTACCCTGGCAGCAAGGTAGCCGGATCCCTTCAGAAAGTTTGGGGCATTATGGGCAGGGCCCTCCAACCAGCTAGGGATTTTGACAATCTAATGCTCCAGTTGGACAGAATTTGGTACAATCTCCCTCAGGAGGACGTCCAACAACTCTACCAATCAATGCCAAGCCGAATAACTTCTCCCACAAGGGCCAGAAGTGGACCAAGACGTTATTAACTTGCTCAATTTATGAAACTCTTTCTCTTGAATAAGTCACCCAAATTCTTTGAAATTTTGATGACTTGTTTGTTTGGGGGACACTGCAGGAGCCTCCACGAAGATTGCGTTCACTCGAACAACAAGCAATCGGGCGTCCCCTGGAAACGACCTAGTCGGCCAATCCTGCAAACACCGGAGCACCAAAACCAAAGATGACAAAATAATTCTCCGAAGAGACTCAAAAAAGGCCTTTATCAAGACCATCACTAGTGACAACTTCCTGCAATATTGAAGGCTAATCTGTAAATAAAGAAATTTTATTATCTGACATGTGCAAACGAAACAACTGTGATGTTTTAGTGTTACAAGAAACACACAGAGCACCAACTAGCCATAGACCAAAACTACAGGGCATGAAATTAGTTCTTGAGAGACCACACGAAAGGTACGGAAGTGCTATATTTGTGAAACCGAACTTAGACGTGCTCTGACCTGCGAAGAAAACATAGAAATCTTAACTATTGAGCTACATTCATGTACTGTAACATCCGTGTACAAACCACCCGGTGCGAGGTTCAAATTTACGGAGCCTGGAAATTTCCATTCAAAAAACATGAAAGTTGTACTAGGAGATTTTAACTGTCACGGTCTCGCATGGGGTTATAAAGAAACAAATGACGATGGCGAAATGCTGGAGGCCTGGGCAGACCAGACTAAACTGAAATTGATACATGACCCAAAGTTGCTTGCATCATTTAACAGCGGAAGATGGAAACGAGGATATAATCCAGATAACATCTTTGTCTCCGAAAAGGTATCCCAGCAAACTGTAAAGCAAATCGAGGACCCAATTCCAAGATCGCAACACAGAGCAATAACTTGCTGCATTACTGCAGTAATCAAATCAGATGTAATGCCCTTCAAGAGACGCTTCAATTTCAAAAAAGCTCATTGGGAACTTTTCACAGAGGACCTTGATAAGGAGATCCTGGAAATTAAACCAGAGATACAAACATATGAAACTTTTATAGACCTTGTCAAGAAAATCTCTCGTCGGCGCATACCTAAAGGGTGCCGCACCCAGTATATCGCTGGACTCAATGGTAGCAGCAAGGAAGCTCTGAAAAAGTATGAAGAACTGTACAATAAGGACCCCTTCTCAGAGGAAACGATCCAGGCAGGTGAGGCACTGATGTCTGGTATCTCCGAAGCGAGAAAGGAAAAGTGGTGCAACCTCCTACAAGAGACGGACATGAAGCACAGCAGTAGGAAGGCATGGAAACTGGTCAAAAGTCTCAACAACGACCCAACAGAACCACAACCAAATTACAGTGAAGTTACACCTGATCAGATAGCTCACCAACTACTCATGAACGGAAAAACTAAAAGGAAGATCAGGAATGGCAAAATTAAAAGAAAATTGAACGAGGAGATTAGCTTCCTAGCTCACCCGTTCTCCATTCAGGAGCTACAGGATGCCATCAAAGATTTGAAAAACAATAAGGCCGCTGGCCTCGACGATCTGAGATCTGAGCAAATAAACCATTTTGGACCGGGAGTACAAGCATGGATCCTAGAGCTAATGAATAACTGTATTACAACAATGCAAATTCCTAAACTGTGGAGGAAAACTCGGGTTATTGCGTTACTAAAACCAGGGAAAGACCCAGCTGAAGCTAAAAATTTCCGGCCTGTCTCACTGCTTTGTCATTTATTTAAAGTGCTGGAGCGAATGATCCTCAAACGCATAGCTGATTATGTGGACAAAGTCCTCATTAACGAACAAGCTGGATTCCGACCAGGAAAATCATGCTGTGGCCAAATCCTGAATATCACACAGTACATCGAAGACGGCTATCAGAGAGGAGAAGTAACTGGGGTCGCATTCCTGGATCTCAGTGCTGCATATGACACAGTTAACCATAAGTTGCTTACCCAGAAAGTGTATAATGTCACTAAGGACTACACCCTTTCTATGTTCGTGCAATGTATGCTACAGAACAGACGCTACTATGTAACCTTACAATCTAAAAACAGCCGATGGAGGACACAGAAAAATGGACTTGCACAGGGCAGTGTTTTGGCTCCAATATTATTTAACATCTATACCAATGATCTTCCCATCAGCCACCAGACACGAATGTTCATATATGCTGATGATGCAGCAGTGGCCACACAGGATAAAACCTTTGAACAAGTGGAGGAGAATCTCACAGGAGCCTTAACAGAACTTGCTACCTATTACGACGGCAATAATCTCAAACCAAACCCCAGTAAATCACAAGTATCCGCCTTCCATCTTAGGAGCAAACAAGCCAAACGGAAACTCCGAGTCATGTGGCAAGGGGAAGAGCTGAAACATACAAACAGCCCAAAATACCTGGGAGTAACATTGGACAGAGCACTTACTTTTAAGCAGCACTGTCACAACACTAAAAAAAAGGTCTGTGCCAGGAACAGCATACTGCGGAAGCTAACAGGTTCATCGTGGGGAGCTCAACCACATGTTTTGCGCACCACAGGTCTGGTGCTGAGTATCTCAGCTGCGGAATATGCGGCGCCAGTTTGGAGGAACTCTGCCCACGCTAAGCAAGTTGACGTCGCCGTAAACGAAACTGTACGTATTGCCACAGGATGCCTCAAACCAACTCCCACAGACATCATTTACCCCATCATAGGCATAGCACCACCCACTATCCGCAGACAAGTAGCCGCCGAGATCGAAAGATCAAAACAAAAGAATGATCCTCGACACCCGATGTATATGCACCGAAAACAACGTGTCCGGCTGAAATCCCGCAGGAGTTTCATGGAAACTACTGAAGAGCTCGCCACCAAGCCCGTCGCAAGGCGGCTATCTCTCTGGGAAGAAATGGTGCCACACTCCACAATGGAACTACTTGAGGAGGGATCTGCAGGATTTCAACTACCTTTTACAACTTGGAGGTCATTAAACCGGCTGCGCACTGGAGTAACTGGGTGCAAATCAAACCTATTTAAATGGGGTTACAGTGATAGCGATAGGTGCGAATGCGGAGCAAGACAGCACTTGGACCACCTACTGATCTGCCCAGACATGTCTATGACATGCACTAAAGATGATATTTTGAAAGTCAATGACAAAGCAATCTACGTTGCTAATTACTGGGAAGGGAAGATATAATTGGTGCATCCGGACACGGAAGAAGAAGAAGACTTGTTTGTTTGTAAATGTGCATCACAACTACAGATTTCTATCCCACTCAGATAATTCCTTCGTGGTGCGTCGTTTTTTCCTGTATTTATTTATTTATGTATTTATTTGTTTTAGAGTGTATTTACTCAACGAAAGTAGCCTCTACTGACCCAACTTCCTTCCTGAGGGCATTCAGGAACATGGCTCTTAATTTTGGATGGCATATATTCTACACACTATTTCATTATTATCAGATCTCTCTCTGTAGGTAATCTTCATTTTTATGCCTTGAGAAATGACGTCAGAGATCCGCTTATATGTTACTTTTCTTTAAGGAAAAATAAATCTCACGTTGTAAATTTTGCGACGAGACAGTGATGTTACATCTTTGATAATTGATACAGTCATTTTTTAGAGGACCTTACTCAAAAATCTTAAGTTTTCAGGAACGAAGGAAAACATT
Organism: Schistocerca serialis cubense; assembly: GCF_023864345.2. NCBI lineage: Eukaryota > Metazoa > Arthropoda > Insecta > Orthoptera > Acrididae > Schistocerca > Schistocerca serialis. The sequence goes on from NC_064640.1 coordinate 284,952,219, forward strand.
TTATGGGTGAGTATACGGAATGTAATACAATGGACTTTCCAGTGTTTAAAGAACAGAATAAAACAAGTATTTTGCCATTACTACAGCTGCTAGGTTTTGCAATCCCTTTGAAAAAAATAAGTCCAAAATCTTTGAATAAAGTTCTGTTCATGAGGAAATAGTTCATATGCATGGTCCAATTTCAAGTTCTTTTTTTTACTCATATATTTTCACAGTATTATAACTCTAATTAAAGTACGTACAAAACATTTTCATTGATCATCATCTGCAGCAGGAGTGGCAGCAGTGTTACATACAGGCCATTTCATCAGATCATCATAGAATTACCTATATTCATGCAGAATACAGTCAAGTAAACGTTGAATGCCTTGCATTTTTCTCTGTTAATACACACTGGTACTTTTTAAGCCTTTTCAAAATTAAAACGAACAGACGCTTCTAGAAATAAAAGATCAAATTATGCTTCTGTAATCCTCCTGTTGTTCCTGTTAGTAGACACTGGACCAGTTTAAGCCTTTCAGAATTAAAAAGAACAGACACTTCCAGAAATAAAAGACCAAATTATGCTTCTGTGTGTGATCCTCCTATGTATTCAGAAGCCACAATATTTGGCTGTAACTGCTGCCTGTGACTCTGTTCGGAAAAAGCTGGGGATATTAGAGCGGATACTCCTGATGTTTGTGCGACTTCATGCCTCATAGAAGATGAGGGACGCTACTTTGAACTATTGGTTCAAATGGCTCTGAGCACTATGGGACTCAACATCTTAGGTCATAAGTCCCCTAGAACTTAGAACTACTTAAACCTAACTAACCTAAGGACATCACACACACCCACGCCCGAGGCAGGATTCGAACCTACGACCGTAGCAGTCCCGCGGTTCCGGACTGCAGCGCCAGAACCGCACGGCCACCGCGGCCGGCTAAACTATTGTTGTAGCTCCTTGTGCAAGCCATACAACTGTTGAATTGGAAACTTTCTTATGTTCCCCTACAACGTCCGAGTGCATATCTCATGCGAAATCGAGAGTGTGAGTATGCAGAAAGAAACGTTCCGGTTAAGTTGTCCATTGCTGACGTTCTTTGTAGCACATAATGGATTTATACTAATCGGCACTGTAGATATCACAAGCAAAAAAATGTTGTGACGACTTCCAAAATGCGATTGCTGTACGAGAATTCTCGCGTAAGCCTGGCTTAATTCAATTTTCAGGCCTTATATAAATAATCTTCTGCGATCCAATGCTAAAATAATAAACAATGTTCCACGGCCATCACCACCATCTCAACGAACGTCACAAGTCATCGACGTCAGTTGTTTGAGAACCTCTGCTGTATAAAGTGTACGGACTACAGCCCTCGGCTAAAAGCATCCATGTCGTTCGTGCATGTTTTCCAACGTAATCTCTCTACCTTCCATTAAGCAGTGACTTTGGTCGTTTTTCATTGTTTAGAATACACCAAATATCTTCTTTGCTCCACGTACCATCCTGCTCATTTCCATATCATTCTCACTACCGCCGTAAATACATCTCCCACACTGATATGTACCGTGATCCATTCAATTATTTTCCTTTCTCTCCTAGTAATTTGCTAGTATCTATGTCTTCATCGCTCACTGAGAATTTCTGAGTTACTAGATGGTGTCCGCATTGACTAGAATCCAAAGCTGGTACATTGATTGTGAACTTCCTGTGTCAGATACATCGAAAACATGATTCTGAAACTTCTGTTTTTTACCAAAATCTCTCCATGCCATTGCTACTTTTCTATGTACTTCCTTCGCTGCTTATCCATTCATTGTCTTTGCCTACCATATGTACAAGAACTTGTTAATTGGTTACGTGTTTTCATTATGATTTTGTACTATTTTCTTTTCAAAGTTTAGTTTATACGTTAGCCTTATTATTGTTTCTTTTCGGATATACTTTGAAACTTGTTCTATTAAGGTTCACATGAACTATGGAAGTTAATCTGAAGTAGAGACAAACTCCGCAACATAATCAGACGAAGGGATTGCTGGTACGTTCCTTTCCTGAAAAGGTTGTTCTGAGAATAATTGCGTTAAAACAGAATCTCCTCTCAGACTCCTGTTTAAATTCTGAATTTTCAACTAATTCTGATGAAGTCTAGTGTAAGATGTGGCATTTATATGTACTTCTTTAGTACAATTAGACTGAACCAGTTCCTTGCATGTCAGTTGCTATTATAACAGAGTTGTATGAAATAGAATCAAAAGCAATGTATTGAACCGTAGGCATATAGGTAATTTATAGTAAGTCTATAACTTAGTTCACGAACTGTAAATGCGCTATTGTGTGACGTGCACATCTAAAACCAGCTGTTTCCATTACTTGTTTATTATCCAACGTTACCTACGCGTTTGGTGATCTGGTGATTCTTTTACTGTACATCATGTATTTAATGGCGAGGGAGCTGATTACTAATTTACTGTCTCTTATCTGCGTCCATGTTTCATAAATAGAGAAATGATAGCATTGTCCCGGTTTTGTGCAACCTTTTTCCCTCGCAGATAATGTGTAAATATTTCAAGGCTTCTTTTGAAGTACTTTTCCTCCGGCTTTAATCGATTTTTATTCAAACATTGTCATCTCCCAGCGACTTCTCTTCTTTACACATCATATGGCGTTGTTCAACTCTTGTGTTGTTACGTTCGGAAATATTTTCACTATAAAATATTAGTTTCTAGTTCATTTCTTAAACGATACAAACATTCACTGAAATCTTCGAGTGCATGTACGTTTTCTCTTTGTTGTTGGCTATTGTGTCGCCTGTTAAACTGATGAAATGTGGTGTCCACCCAGCATAAGTTTCTGCTTTATTTTCCTCGTATTACTTTTATTTTGAGGCATTTGTTTCTGATAAATGTTGCATTCTATCTTCACAAATTACCGAGAAGCTTAAAAAATTTATCATGTTCCCATTATAGCTTGCTTGAAATTTTCCTTAATAGTTATCACATGCCTTTTAACATGTCCTCTACAGCTGCTTCTTCTTTTGGTGTTTGCAAAAGTACTTTTATTAAATATTTGTACATTTCATCCCTGTTTACATCACTTCAATTTAGTAAGTTGCTCAATATGTTGCTTCATTTAGCCCAGCAGTCCTCCCTATACTTAAATAAATTCTGATAGAATTCGTCCCTGATTTCCTGCTTGATCAGTTTGCTATTTTACAGGTGTACATAAATTTTTAGTTCGCATATTCTGCACAATTTCTTTATTTTTTGATGAAATTTCGTTAGATGTTCCATTTCCGTCTTGACGATGCCATTTTATAAGTGTCTTCTTCTCTAGGAGTATATTTAGGAAAAAAGCAGTTCTGTTTTCGGCTACTGCTACTAATGTATCATTCTGTTATTTCTTATAGCACCTTCAAATGTACCAGCTGAAGAATCTATCTTAGGTTTTTAAACAGTTGATGCATTAAAATCCCCAGTTACCGTCATTTCTCTTTGATTAGCTATATTTTATTTGTTTCAATAGCTCTTCATGGAGATCTTCTACTTTCTCATCAGAGTTTGAGTATGGTGGTGTATGGACTTGAAGAGCTTTTATGGAATATATTTTGTTTATTTTTTAAATAATTTTGACAATCATTCGATATCTGTCGTATGTGTTTTAATTGTCTAGTTTACAGTATAACTGGCACCTGAATTTCAACCCTGCCCATTTCTTCTGCAATAAAACATTGTATCTAACATTAATTCTATTTGATTTTCATTTTTGTCGTATTTGTGATGACACTAATGTATTCCATTTGAAATAATGTAACTTTTCGTCTATAGCCGGAGCTAAAATCAGATAAATTAATGAATTAAAGTAGCTGTTCTGTATTATTCTGCTCTGGCGTTTGTATCATTGAGTTTACGCTACTTTCAGATTTATTATAGTGTCTGTAAATTTGTACCTTTGCTGGTGATTACGTGGGATATGTCAGAATCCGTTGACAGGACCACAAACACTACACCTAAAATTATTGCTGGAAGAAATGATAAAAGGTCAAATTGCTAGTTATTCGCATCTTCGCATAACATAATCTATGTGTAGCCCGCCAGTGAAGACGTGAACACTTCCGTAAAAAGAATTCGGTCCAAGCTTCATGAACCAGTTTCGACAAAAGAATTTATCAGTCGTGCCAATCTGTCTACAACCACAATTTATGACTCGTCGACCTTTTGACATTCAGTTGACCCTTTGGTCTCCGTTTCTATTGTTCGGAATCATTATATCAAACCTTCCGGTTTTTTCTTCCGCTGCGATCTATGCAGCAGAATTTGTGTTATTTAAGGATTACAGTGAAATATTTTGACTTTACACAGGTTTCGGCATTTCGGTGTAATTATTTTACTGCCTTGCAACATTGCATTTGCCGCTGCAGTACAATAGTGAAACTACGTAAGCTTTACGTATGTATACGACGAGCGCTTAATAAATAAATCAAATACTATGTGCTGTAATAACACGAGAAAAACACTTCTCGTCTGGTTGACAGTAGTCATCCGAGCGAGGGCGTGCACTGAGTGAGCATCAGAACAAAAGCGCGAGATTAATTGGCTGCGGCCTGTCAGCTCGGCAGCAGACTTCATCCGCTCGCGCTCACTAATAAACAAATGCTTCCGCACCATGAACCAGATATAACCGCCGTGCCTGAACTAGCTCTTCGCCGACATGAGTGGCCAAATATAACTCTTCTCAAAATTTCTGCTCTGATGCTAACATCAAATTTTCATTTTACGCTGTGTAGCAGTCATAAACTTCATAATTTTATCGGAGGCTCAACGGTCTGAAGAATTTCAGAATGTTCCACATGTAGCACAAATAACTTAAATGAATGCTCAGTTTAACTATTTATCTGCCAGTTCGATGTCTTGCGGAATTTTTATCTTCTCGGTAGTCAGTACGTTTTACTTCTTAATGTGAAGTCGAGTGTAACTCCATGCTGTGTCGACGACAGGAAGGATGGGCGGTAGAGAACTGGTTCGTTCGAAGTAGAGTGAATTTTGTTACGGTAGACTTATCGGCTATTCGTCAGTAGTTCACCTTCTACATTATCTGCTTCTGAGTGACTACTCTGCAACTCACACTTCACGTACCAGCTCTGATTTCTCTTATTTGATTATGACAATCATTTCTCCGTATGCAGGTTGGAATAAACAAACTATTTTCACATTTAGAGAAGAATGTTGGTGATTAAAATTTCGTGTAAAGACCTCCCTCCAAAGAAAAACGCCTTTGTTTTAATGAATATCATCCTAACTCGCTTATCATATCCGTGACACTATTTTTCTTGTTTTGCAATAGCAGAAAACGAGGTGTCCTTCTTTGGACTTTTTCGATTTTCTCCGTCAGTCCTATCTGTTAAGACTCCGATACCGCACTGCAATACTCTAGCGGAGGGCTGCCAAGCGTAGTGTAGGCAGTCCCTTTAGTAGATCTGTGGCATCTTCTAAGTGTTCTGCCAATAAAACTCAGCCTTGGTTTGCCTTCCCCACAACGTTATCTATGCGATCATTCCAATTTAAGCTTATCGTAATCCTAAATCATGGGTATTTACTTGAGTTGACAGTTTTTATGTTTGTGTGATTTAACAAGTAACCGAAATTTAACGGATTGATTTTAATACTCAGGTGGATGACTTACACTTCTCCTTATTATGAGACAACTGTTACTTTTCGCATCACACAGATATCGTGTCTAACTCTTATTGAAGTTGCTTTAATCTTCTGATGACTTTCCTAGACGGTAAATGAGAGCACCATCTGAAAATAATCTGAGGCAGCTGCTCATATCGCCTCCTCAATCGTTTATTGGAGCAGCAAAGAGCCTGTAATAATTCCTTGGGGAATGCCAAATATAGCGTCTGTTTTACCTGATGACTTTCTGAGGATTATTACGAAAAGTGAACTTTCTGACAAGAAATGACGAATGCTATCGCATAGCTGAGGCGATACTACTTAGGCACACAATTTGATTAGAAATATCTTCTGAGGGACGGTGTGAAAACCCTTCTGGAAATATAGAAATATGGAATCAGTTTGAGATCCGCTGTCGATGGCACTCACTAGTTCGAGAGAGTGTTCCATAAGAAAGATATTTTCTGAATCAGAGCTAACCATGTGTCAATAGACCATTTTCTTCGACGTAATTCATCATGTTCGAACATAGAATATACTATCACAAATCGACGTCGTTGATATGGGTCTGCAATTCATCGGATTACTACTATTTCCTTTATTGAGTACTGGAATGACCTGCGCAATTTTTCAGTCTTTGAATGGTTCAAATGTGTCTGAGCACTATGGGACTTAACATCTGAGGTCATCAGTCCCCTAGAACTTAGAACTACTTAAACCTAACTAACCTAAAGACATCACACACGTCTATGCCCGAGGCAAGATTCGAACCTGCCACCGTAGCGGTCGCGCTCTTCCAGACTGTGGCGCGTAGAACCGCTCGGCCACATCGGCCGGCTCCAGTCTTTAGGACCGCGTCTTTCGTCGTGAGCATGGTTGCATATGTTTGCTAACTATGGAGCTATTGTATCAGCATACGCTGAAAGGATCCTAATTGCTATACTATTTGCACCGAAAGACTTTATTGATTTAAGCTGCTTCGCTACACCGCGATATCTACTTCTTTAAGGTGCTATCGTTGGTAGCTGTTCCTGATCGACATTTTGGAACATTTATTTCGCCTTCTCTGCTGAATGTATTTCGGAAAACTGTGTTGGTAACTTCGCATTAGTGGTACTGTCATCGGTATTACTTTCATTGGCATCACGAAGTAAAGACACTGACTATTTCTCGCCGCTGGTGCATTTAACATATGACTAGAATCTCTTTGGATTTTCTGTTAGATTTCGAGTCAGAGTTTCGTTGCGGAAGCTATTAGAAGCGTCTAGCAGTCGGCGCTGGCTATCGAGCCTCAGTGAAACGTCGCCAATTTTGGAGATTTTTAGTCCTTTTAAATTTGGCACGCTTTTCTGCAAAAATGTTCTTGCCCGTTTTGTCTACCACGGCGGATCAGTTCTATGATTTATCAAGTTATTCGTTAAATATCTCTCTATTGCCGCCAAATCTATTTCATTGATTTTAAGCAATATCTGATCTACACTTACGTAGTTTTGCTATTCTTTCTGTTTGATTTCCATACTATTGCGTCAGTCCCGCTACAGTGACCTTGTGGTCACTAGTCCCTGTATCCGTCATGATGTAATCTGTTTGATCAGGATTATTTGTTGCTAAGAACTCAAGTATATTTTCTCAACCATTCACACTTAGAGACGGCTGCTGAAATAATTGCTCAAAATAATTTTCCGAGAAATCGTTTATTACGATCTCGGACGAAGTTTTACGCCTACCACCAACCTTAAACATGTATGTTCGTGAACATATCTAGGATAGACCGAAGGTACCACCAACTATAATTGTATGAGTGGGATACGTATTTGACATGAAACTCAAGTTTTCTTTGCACCGTATAGCAACTGAATCCTCTAACTCGGGGCGATCGGTGAAAACAACCAGTTATTAATTTATACCGGAGATCACATATAATCTTCACCCATATTAACTTAAAGGAACTACCTACTTCTATTTCACTTCAAGACAGACTACTCCTGACAGCGAGAAATATTCCACTACTAACGGTATTTAACCTACCCTTTCTGAATGCCGTTAAAGCTTCGGTTAAGCTTATCTCCGCCTTAGCCAGCCTTCACTACCTAAAAAAATTTGAGCTTCAGTAGTTTCTATTAGCGCTTCGATCTCTGGTTCTTTACCAGTACAGTTTTGACAGTTTACAACTGCAATACTGATTGTTGTTATGTCCGTCATTGTCCTGTGTTTGTCCTACACCCTTTGAGACTGGTCCTTTCTCTGTTTTTCCGGGTCCTTCTAACTTAAACAATCCACCAATCGATTCCACACAATCCTCGCTGTCCATGTACTGTCTCCTGTATGCAGTGGCCCCCTTGATTTCTCCCCTTGGTCGAGCTCTGTAATTGCATTGCAGGTAGGCTCATCACAAGAGGGCTGAGTTAATTTAATGTCACAGAACCCTCCACTAAAAGTGGATGGTACACATGTGCTGAATAACTCTTTTAATTACCAATGCATCATCCTAAGTATGACAATATTCTAAGTGTTATTCTCCCGAATTCCTCCTAAATCCAAAAGAGTTCAGTCATATTAAGGAAGAATTCTAAATATCGTGCAGTTTCATGCCTATATCAGGTGAAATCCATAGAGATCAAGTACAGTAATAAAAAATATAAAAAATAGTGGGATTTATCGAAATTCGAACCTATAACTATTATACTGACTGTATAATACCGTGCTATATTGTAATATAGTATTCTGTACCTTTGCAATGAAAACAATTTCATCGAATTTTGAAGAAATGCGTAATCAACTTCACAAGCGTTCCCAAAACCTTTTGATCTTTATGACACTTTATTTCAAGCATAAACAATTAACATTGGGCTTCAAACCGAAATTAGGCCAGCTTATCTCTTTAAAATCATCTCCATAATCAATTCACATTTAATCTGTGAATCGAATTTCTCAGAGTCTGTAAAGATTACAAGCGGAAAGTATAATTGTTCATATGAGGGGTTACTTCACCGTGGTCCATGCTTATATGACACGAAAAGCGTGGAAATATTCCTGTGACATGTAATTTTCAATAGCGTCAGCAGTTTAAGGCAGCTATATACATCTTTCACCCGCTCATCACAGCATTTGTCCTCCAAACTGCTTTCGTAGTAGATTACAAGTACGCAGCTAAAATCGTCCTTTAAATGATACATCTTTGCTCAAAAATCACTAAGAGAAAATATGATGAACTGCTTACAACTACAGCGCCCAAGTACTTAATCCCTCTCAGGGGTTGTAAGAATGCGCTTAAGCAATTTCAGTACATTTAAAGTTGATCACTATGATGATAGATAATCAAAATGATGACCCTTTCTACAGATTTATTGGAAACTTGATGTTTCTAATCATTAATTACATTTGTTGTTCCCAATGAGTCTTTTCCCATTTTTGACCACGGCTCAGTTGTTATTTCGCTCTAGGAACCTGCACTCTGCAGAGGTAATGAAAATCAAAGAGTGTCTGAATGAATTAAATTCACTGAATTGAAAGCATGGATCGATGGGGATGAAAGCGATAAAGGTGAAGTATCATAAAATGATATAAGTGGAGGCTCCTCAGATATGTTGAACACTCCATGTAATTAATTTGACGAGAAAATTGAAAATTTATACCCGACCGAAATTCAATACTAAACACCTGAAAATTATGAAAACAGTGGCAACGAAATGAGAAAGTTTAGTTTGTTGCCAGATGTAATCCCAGTGCAGTGCTGAAAATAAATATATATATCGCAATACTGTTGCGATGAAATGTAAATCACTTGTCCTATAGTTTTCGGCATATTATCGTATTACAGCATGTTGCAAATATATTGTAGTCCAAACTTTCTAAAAACAAAAAGATATTACAGTTATTTCTCGAAGACATGGTAACACTGCGAAAAACAGCCTACTTAAAAAGTAGACACTATCACCTATTGAGAAAATGCAGAAACTAAAACAAATGATTCACTGAAAGCGCATGGTGTAAATTATGGGCTACCATCTGGTACACCGAGTTTACTTTATTCCCTAAACTAGAAAACATAAAATTTGTATGTAGCATATAACTTATGGTACGTAAGGCCTGAGGAGGTTAAAGAAAGGCATCACGAAACCACCAAATGCTGCTGTAAAGTGTATTTATTTATCTAAAAGCGATCACTTTCAAATCAAAAATACCATTTCATCAGGTTTAAGAAAGATTCCTTGGCGTCAAGTACATAATTATTATCAGTTAACACTTGAGACCAAGAACCTGACGTTAAGATATTCGTGACTTGAAGTTGATCTCTTGACAGAAATTTGTTTTCGGTAAGTAAATACACATGACAACAGCTTATGGTGACTTTGTATTGCCGTTCTTTAAAATAGCAAAGATTTTAATTTCGACCAATAATTCTTGAATAAACTGAATCGTCGTCTTCTTTAATTCAGAGTGTTTGGTTTTGACAAAGTAAGTAAATTAATTTCAAATCCTCTTCACGACAACTAGGAAGAAACTTACGGATAATAAAAGAAATACATTGACCCGTCGCATTAATCTGATTAACTGTGAAAAGCCTGAACAATCAGCTTTTGCAGTATGGACCAATGTAAGACATACAGGAAGAGAGTCAATGGGGTGCTTCAAGGTACCGACGGGGAAGTGGAGCCATGTCGATTTCAGCGTCGTGGCCATCTGCGCTAGGTTTGTCGGTTGACAACCCATGGCGAGAACAGTCCGAGCGATGTGGTCGCACAGATTCTCGATTGGGTTACAATCCGCGGAGTTTGATGGCCAGGGGAATACGGGAAACTCTTCAAATCGTGCACGTGCACTGTAAGCTATCTGCCACGTTGTATTGTCCTGCTAGTAGATACTATTGTGCCGAGAAAAAACAAAACTGCATGTATGGGCGGACATGGTCCCCAAGGACGGATGCATGCCTGTGTTGATTCATTGTGCATTCCACCCATAGAATGCCACGAAAACATTCCCCATACCTTAAGGCTCCTCTTATGTTTGCTTTCAGACGATTGACAATGGCCATCTGTCCGAACGAGCATAAAACATAACTCATGTGAAGAGGCCACCTGGCACCACTCAGCGGACGTCCAGTAGCGCTACTGGAGTGCAAATTCCAGCCTTTATCGCCGATGAACAGCTGTCAGCGTGAGTGCATGTATTAGGCGCCTGCTATGGAGCCCCAAATGCAGCAGCGTTCGCTGAACGGTCTTTGAGGAATCACTTATGGTAACCCCTTGCTTCACCTGGGCTGTCAGTTGCTCAACAGTTTCACGTCTAGAATGAGATTTTCACTCTGCAGCGGAGTGTGCGCTGATATAAAACTTCCTGGCAGATTAAAACTATGTGCCGGGCCGAGACTCGAACTCGGGACCTTTGCCTTTCGTAGAGCACTTGCTCACGGAAGGCAAAGGTCCCGAGTTCAAGTCTCGGCCCGGCACACAGTTTTAATCTGCCAGGAAGTTTCATATCAGCGCACACTCCGCTGCAGAGTGAAAATCTCATTCTGGAAACATCCCCCAGGCTGTGGCTAAGCCATGTCTCCGCAATATCCTTTCTTTCAGGAGTGCTAGTTCTGCAAGGTTCGCAGGAGAGCTTCTGTAAAGTTTGGAAGGTAGGAGACGAGGTACTGGCAGAATTAAAGCTGTGAGGACGCGGCGTGAGTTGTGCTTGGGTAGCTCAGTTGGTAGAGCACTTGCTCGCGGAAGGCAAAGGTCCCGAGTTCGAGTCTCGGCTCGGCACACAGTTTTAACCTGCCAGGAAGTTTCAATTTCACGTCTGTTCGCCCGTACACATCTCCGCAGCCATCGTTCACCCCTGCCATCTATGGCGCGTGGTGCATCACAGTAGCCTCCGCGCAAGTTTTGGATAACGCTATTTTGCCACGTTCGGTATACTTTAACCACAGTGGCACGCGAACAGTTTAGAGATCAAGCCATTTCGGAACCTGTCCCGAAAGCCAATGATCACGCCCTTTTGGACATTAAATAAACCGCTCCCGTTTCAGCATTACGACATGACAGCGTTATTTTCCGTGTCCCCCCGAAACACTTTATATACTCTGCACTACTAGTGTTACAAGTTGACGTCTGCAAGTGGTTATTTCGCACTGACGTCCAACTTAGGCGGTAGTCTCATTAATGTGAGTGGACCACGTATCTCCTTTCTTACAGCAGTTATTAAACTAAAAACTTAGTCTTCAGGAGCGATATCTGTAAACTGGTGCCCGCCCCCAGTATCTGAATGGTCAGTGTGACGGATTGTCAAACCTCTGGGCGCGGGCTCGATTCCCAGCTGGCTCGGGGAATTTTCTCCGTCCAGGCACTGGGTGTTGTGCTGTCCTCATCCTATCATCCTCATTGACTGCAGGTCACCGAAATGGCGTCAAAATGAAAGACCGGCACCAGGCGAACGGTCTGCTCGATGGGGGTCCGTAGCCATATGAATAAATAAATAAATCTGTAAATTTTCAACCTTCCTTTGGTAAATTTGTAATTTTTATTTGTTTATTTTAGTTTTTATTATATTTTATTTTTTGTAAATTGAAATAAAGCTTCAAGAATCCTGGTTATTGACGTTTACTTCTAGTTTGCAGTATTTCTTTAGTTGGTACCAATGGATTATATCTATTGAGTTCCTCAGACAGTAGGCCTAGGACTCGGAAATTTCAAAATTGTTTATTGTATTTTGGTTACTTTTGGATTTGAAAATGGCAAAGTTTACTACAGTCAAGGTGTTAATGGATTGTGAAATACTTGTAGCTGATATGATTTTGGCAAACAGACTGCCACGCTGTTTGTGGGCGCGTCCACAAACCATCTACAGTGGTCGCAAGAGGACAAGAACGAAGCTTTCGAAAGACCATACCTCAGACATGTAAGATGGGCTACATGTCGGGCAACCACACAGCCCAAGGAAGCAGTGGCACCCGCCGTTCTTCGAAGAACGTAGCCAGGTATTGTCCTACTCAAATATGAGCTGCTTGCAGGAAAGGAAGTGCCTCGGGCTCTAAATCCTCCTTGATGTGGCAATTTTTGTTCAGATTGCCCTAAATATGTAACGGGTAAGACCACATGTTATAGACAATATGGTTTTCAATTATAAAATGTATTTTTACCGCTTTTGACAACTGAATTATCGATTACATTATTTCTCTAATCGGGAAATGTACATATTTATGAAAACTGTAACAGTTATGATATGCACGAGAAACATTTGAAGAAATTAACTGATTCACTACCCACTACGTCACTGATAATTTTTTATCTACTTGTTTTTTGTAGTGTACAAAAAATTTCAAGCTCTTCCCTTAAATCCATTGTATGAGATTTCTGGAAGTTGTGGAGTATCTTAAGATCTTCTTCTATGTTTTCGAATGTATGTCCACTGTTTTTATGTGTGTTGCTACGGCTGATTTTGTTAATTGGTTATGTGTGTAACAGTTGATGTGTCAGTGTATCTAATTTGAACATTCTTAGTAGCAAACTAAATACTGACTCAGTTAATTTCTTCAAATATTCCTCCTGTTTATGATAACTGTAACAATTTTCATAGATATGTACTTTTCCTCATTAGGGAAAAAAACGTAATCGATGATTTAGCAGTCAATAGTAGTAAAAATACATTTTGTAATTGACAACCTTATGTATACCTACGTAATGCAGTCCACCGTTGACTGTGTAAAACTCTATGTGAAACTGTAGTGTCGTTATTCATTTGTAGCACGTTTTGTAAACAAACGTGTAAGTGATGATTTGTGTGTGTGCGATATTTTGTGTAATGGAGGAGGCACAATACCTGTACGTAGACAAACAAAAATATAATTTCTAACATTAGCATTTAAAAACACTTTTTCTGTCCGATTTTCCGATTGCAGTCTAGCCTCAAAAAGCCACAGGAGAGGCTGAAAATGACAAATATAAACACCACCAAACATATTCATGCAAACAAATGCACAAATGCACTTCAAATTGATAATAAATTCTCGAAACGTATTAAGCATCAAGAAATAAGTAACTGCTACAGTTACCATTATTTCAATCATAAGCATACAGTTGCAGGCTTTCCTGAAACATTGAATAAGATGAACGAAACTCGGTTTTGTCCGCTGGTTACACACATGCATAAGTGTCATTACAACGTGCACTGCACAAGCCACATGGTACTACAAACCCGTTTCTTAGCGGCCAATCATTCTGACCTCCACCGAACTCATATCTTGAAGTCAACGAGGCAAATCGTTTCCACCTGTACGCTGACACAAAAGCGGGCACGACTAGGCCTTCATGCACGCCATCTCTCCCTTCTGGATGCTGAAATTTTTAAAACAGTAGTGGATATCATAGCAGGATGATATGATCTGGATGTTGACGAGTGGATATTGTATATTTTTCTAATGCTTCCCAGTTTTTAAACGGCTGTATAAATCCTGTTGCTTTTTGTGGTGCACGTTAAACTCCATTATAATAAAGATTTGCTGCCGTTTAAGACAGCAGGTTGTCTTTAATATAACTACTCCACATAACATTTTTATTTACTCACGTTCATAGACTGCTGGAAATAAAAATTAGTATACCCATTTAGACGTTTCCGATTCACTCAAGACTTGTTGTTGCAAAACTGCGTACGGAGTACATGAAGTGATTACAATCACAGATCAGTAGTACAAGCGTTTGTGAGGTACCACATATCGGGCCATGCTGAAACAGCCATATTAGTACATGGTGTAGCCTCCACGGGCGCCGGCCGCGGTGGCCGAGCGGTTCTAGGCACTTCTGTCAGGAACCACTCCGGCTGCTACGGTCGCAGGTTCGAACCCTGCCTCGGGCATGGATGTGTGTGTTGTCCTTAGGTTAGTTAGGTTTACGTAGTTCTAAGCCTAGGGAACTGATGACCTCAGATGTTAAGTCCCATAGTCCGTAGAGCCATTTGAGCCATTTTGAACCTCCACGGGTGGCACTGCGGGCGGTAACTCTGGCATCCAGTCGATCATACAAATAGCGAATACTGTTATTGTATTCGTTATTTCACGCCTACTCGACCTGTTCCCGTAGTTCTGTAGGAGTTGTTGATTGATGAATCGCACGAATCACTTTTCGTCCAATGATATCCCAGACGTTTTCGACTGGAGAAGAGTTCGGAGACCGTGCTGGACAAGGAAGTTGCTGCACATCTTGCAGAGTACGTTGAGTTTCACGATCAGTTTGTGGACGAGCCTTATCCTGTTGGAACAACACATCACATTCCTGTCTAAAGAACGCCAAAACGTCTGACAACATTCTGCGTGTACCGAGCACTGGTTAGCGTTCCCTCCAGAAACACCAAAGGTGAACGAGAGCTCTAGCGTACCGTAATGCAAACCATAAGGCGTTGGGCCACTGTGACTTGGACAAACCATAAGGTTTCGGGTGGGGTCAGTGTGACTTGGACGAATGTGCTCCACGAGACAGCTCGCACCAGGTCTAAGTCGTACGAGCAAACGACCATCACTTACGTGCAGGCAGAATCTACTTTCATTGCTGAAGATCTCGGCGCGCCATTCCCTATTCCAAGTGATCCTCTGAAGGCACCAGTCGAACCGTTCAGGACAGTGCTGTGGCATGAGTGGAAGACGGGCTAGAGGTATGCATGCCCATAGTCCCACTGCTAATAGTGGTTTCACAACAGTTCGTATTGACACGTCTGAGCTGAGGCCCCCATTATCTGTGCTGTGGTAGCTGTACAATCTGTCAACGTTGTCCTTACAATACGACTATCCTGGCAGCCATCTGTGCTGCGTGGACGCTCAGAACCTCGTCTACAGATGTGAGAATGTTCATGCGACCACTGATACAAGCACCGTTGCACAACTGACGGAGCACGTCTTACTTGTATGACAGTTCTCGAAAAGGACCATCGTGCTACCCGGAACGCCACATTTGACCCCTTTGATACTTGCTCAGTTGCCTGTAAGAAGCACGAGTGTATCTCCATGACGTGGATGTCTGCTTGCTTTACATGTTTGTCCCACACTAAGCCCTCCGGCTGTGATAATTGCCTATTAAAGGGTAGACACAGATGACGCTCTAGTAGCTGTGCCACTACGGTATCTGTTAGCGGACGAGGTTGAAACCGTTATCAGTACATCTACTATTCCCCAGGCAGCATATGACGTAAACTGACGTCATATTTCCAGGTGTACTATTTTTCCGGCAGCGTATATGCAGCACTTGCAAGCTGTGGATCTGTCATTCGCCGCCAAAATGGTAATAAGTTTTCTGGTTAATAAGTTATGATTTTTTGTGATTCTGTTAATAAATACCGCTACACATAATCAATACTGGTCCTTGATCCCGAAAAGGCCGTTATGGAGAGTATGTATGGTAATCTGAAAGGGAGGTTGTGTTTCTGGGCCAGGTAATACAGGATTTGACGTCCTGCTGATAGAAAACCCTTTGTTTCTATTAATGAAATTGTTTGTCAGTGGAGAGAAGGGTTTTCCTCTTAGCAGGACGCGGAACGCTGTACTGTCTCGCATCAAAACACACCTTTCATTAGTGAGGCCGGCCTGAGTATTTTAGGAAAGTTTCTGAGTAGTATATATTGTTGGCACCGTTGTTGAACTAGTGGTGACGCCACAATCACTGTCTTGAGTGCAGTACTTGTGCTGGATGGCGTATGCGTCATGTACAGTATGGGGACATAATATACCTATAGTGCGATAGTTTCCAGCCTTAGCATCAATTCTCAGGGGAACTAAGCAGCAGCAGGTCTCCTTTGAAGATAGCGGATGGGTGGGTAGCCGAAATATCAAGTATTTGATTTTAGGATCCAGCTGCGAACTTCAGGAGAACGCAAAGAATTATTACGCTGATAAAGCCTGAACAATGACACTCTACATTCCTCCCCTCACCGCCCCACCACTCTAATTTTCAGTGTCGATTGTCGAAACCAGGGAAAGGTGTATACAGATATAGTTAAACACTTATGTTCTCGTAATATATGAATGTAATGACATTTATTGATAAATACAATAAATAAAGTATTTGTCTTTTCTTCTGCCTTTTCCTGTTTCTCTACAGGATTTTAGCAGTGCTAGTGCAATTTGGTGGCCAGATGTCCCTCCTGACGTCACCACTCTCCCCAGGAAAGAATGCGTGTACGCCATCTGTCTGCATTCACATCGAGTATAGGTCTCACGTTCAAGCGTAATAATATTCATAATTGTTAACGTAGTGCGTATTTGAGGTGGGGCATGTGTACCAGGCAGGTATTTACCTACTTGAATGCGGGAAACGGCCTAAAAACCACATCCAGGCTGGCCGGCTTATCAGCCCTCGTCGTTAATCTGCGAGATAGATTCGATCCGGAGTTAGCTCGCCTCTCCATGTCTCGGAAGTGGGCGCATTAGCTCTCTTAGCTATGTGGGTGAGTTAATGAATAAAATGAAATAATAAAAAAAGACGTTTAAGAAGGGTGAGAAAATGTTTACACCTAGCTCATAATCTTATCAAAATACTACATCTAAGCACACAAAATCATTATGACAAAAAATTATCAGAGTCAAATGGTCTAGTTATTTCTGGTTAATAGGTTACATCTGATTGAGTCCCTTCATCACAGTCGTCGTCGAAGTTCTCAAGCTCTCTGTTTTATATTGTCAGTAAAAGTCTCATTGCCGCAACAGCATTCTCACTCTATCAGCTATTTTGTGAAATCCATCATTCTATATATAATTCAAAATTGATACTTAGCACCATTCTTTTCACACCCTCTAAATCGGATATACATATGAAGGCATAAAATGTATTTTATTTATTTTCATTTTTTCGTCACATCTAATGTCATTCATCGCGTCAGATTGATGATTTTCTGCTAATACTAATACTGATAAATAATGTTACAATTTTTTAAACTAACGACAAGCATATTTGCTATGAGCTTTGCGTTTTGCTTTACTTGAAATATTTTCATTATAACCATTGTTTTGCATAACTATACAGCTGTTTATATTTACTACTAAAACGATTACTAATTACATTTTCAGTCATTTGTAATTCATCCACGTTCATTCTCGATTTTTAGCAGTTCTCTGAGTAGGATCTCCCGTCTGAATTCTTTCTTTTTCAGATCCTGAACACCATACTTTGCTTCCCCTTATTATATTGATTAGTTTAGTGTTTTTAATATTGTTTTCCCAAGCTCTATGAGGCCTGAGATTATCGATGTTTTTCAGAACGTACCCTGGCTTAAACTTGACAAAATTATCTTTTACTCCCATTCCCTCATTTGACACAGTTATTACTTGCTGAGTCAAGCTCCCCAAATGACATAATTTATTCATTGTTATTATACCGGCATTTTCATATAAATGCTTGATATGAAACTGCCTCCTCATCACAGTCGCAAAAATTATTATCTTCGTCATCTTCACCCTTTATTTAGCCATATCTTTCCTTTATTCTCTCATATCTACTTTGATACTCTTCATCGCTTCCTCCTTATATTCTTAAAATCGTGCATCCTGTCAAACAGCTCCGCCCCCCCCCCCCCTTTTCTCTTCAACTTCCTCTGGGAACTTCCCCTTATTAGTTTTGTCAACAGTTTCAACACAGACAGATCTGTTATCCACTTTTACCCCATCTCCTGTTATTCCACCTACTGGCTGTAAGTTACTCACATCATCCCTACAATGTTTTTCCGCAAAAGGTTTTCCTCAGTTGCTACCTGACCCCCCTTTAGTCGTGTTTTCATCTCTTGCTCTAATATTAATTTTCGTTATTGCAAGTCATCGCAGGATCTCCATTGTGTTCTATAATCTTTCCATTACTCTTAGACAAAAAGAACAATTTAATTCCTTCTTCCTTATCTAAGTCCTCATTACACTCTTCCACACTCTCTAAAGGAAACCTATTGTTTGTGACATTCAGCTCCCATTCACAAAGAGCACTTTCATCTTCATCTCTTTCCTAAAAGATATGTTTAGTGGACTGCCAACCATCAGATTCGCTCTCAGTATTACTATCATCACTGCAGTCACTTTCAGTATATTCCTCAATGCTTATTTCGTTTATCTTTTATTATGTTCTAAAATCTATTGCTCACCTTCATACTCTTCCTAACACTCTACACAACTGATACAATTTGTCAACATATTGCTTTTTCATCTTTTCCTTATTTGAAAAATCACCCCTAATCTTGCATTTTGGTTCTTTAATATCAAAAATACACTTCCTTCATCACCAGATTAACTTTCATCCTTCTTATTATACTTCTGAACTGAATAATTGACCCTTTTATCCCAAACCATTCACAATTATTAAAGCTGGATCCTTTGTTGTTATATACCCTACCTTTTCTGTATAGAGCTATGTAATTATGGGAGGACTCAATATGACTATTTTGAGAGTAGACTGATCCTCTCCTCTCACCTGTGATAGAGCGGACCCTCACTGTTGTGACAAGTCGTTTCCCATTTGGGAATCTGATCTTTTATAGTTGTAATAATCTCAACGTCCTTTAAAATCGCTATGTCCTCTTTCTACTGCCATACCTCCCAAACTCATGTGGTTCACAAATCTTTTCTCCAGTTACAAGCCTTCATTATACCTGGAATTATAATCATCTCGCTGCTTATTAGTTTCCCCTGCGCTTTCCGATATTTCTGTTGCCTTATGGTTACTATCACAATTGCTCTCTTATTAGATGCTTTTCCCACCATCAGATTCACGGCACCCTTTTGTTTCCAAGAATGATACATGTGTTTAAATTTTCTGGCCAGTTCTTAACTACATTCCTTAAGCGTTTTCTATGACTGTGTATGATATTTGGGTTTCTTTCTCACACACTATATTTACTTCTTTTTCCTTGGTCTGGACCAGTATATACAATGAAAACCTTTTGCAATATCACTATAAATTTTAAACCTTCAGAAATAAATGTACACAATTATAATTTTTTTCTTTAAGTGATGCACTGAATCGTCTTAGTTTGACTTTCTGTGTTCAACCGTCATTGATTTGGTTTGTTAACCCATTTATTCAGGAAACTGAACCTAATGACCCATTTGGCTGAAAACTGAAATTTTTGAAACTATTTCTATCCTGAATATGTATTACCATGGGTTGGATTGAAATATTCCATTCTTGAACTTTCTTTTCAACTAATCCCATTTTGTCCTGTGTTGTAGAGTTGGCCTCTCACATTTTTCCACCTTTTCCCTATCTTGTTCCTTACGTTATTGCATAACATGACAACAATAAATTTCAACTTCGTCTTGGCCTTGCCTACATTTTTTCGCTTCGTCTTCCATAACTTTATACAGGTTTTGCTTTTTCCTGTGTACTCCCAGTTCTCATTTTGCTTTTTGCTCTGGTTATCCCCAGTATTTCCTGAAATTATTTCCTTCATTTTATTTTGAAATCTTACTTCCACCTCTTTAAATGATTTCACTGTTCCTTTTACCTTATTTCAACCTCTTCCCTTATCTCCAATTTAAACATTTCCTATTCCTTTCTGAACCCTAGAAATTGCTCACTTAATTCTTTGATATATTTTCTTGTGTCCCCATTTCACATTTCACTCGACGTTTTGACTGCCGAAATTTTAGGTTCAACACAATTAATAATAGATTCAGTACTACTGATTTTGTATTCAGGAGGATTGATTTTTGATTCTGAAATTTCACTTCTGCTGTGACCCTATGAGCTGATTGTACGATATGTTCATAACATATTTTGCATACCCGTTTTCTCATCAAGATTTGGATTCAATTTCTATTACTTTGCTAATAGCTCCCTCGCAGTTTCAAAGGGTCTGCTGAACCGATAATGCCTGGGGGAATGACGTGCTGACTCCCACGCTTCCATACCGCAAATCTAACTAAACAGTACTTGAATGTGCGCTGGAACAATGTCACTTTTAGATTCATGTAATGTGTTGTTGATAACCAACATGATTTGGTAAGGATTATGTAATGATGATTAAGACAAAGGAGATGTTATCAAACTTCACAAAAGGTGTGCAGTATACTGCTGGATCCATTTTCAATAAACTACCACAAGAAATAAAAAATCTTTGCTGTAATCCACGCGCTTTCAGATCGAAACTGAAGAGTTTCCAAATGGTCACTCCCTCTATTCTTTTGAGGAGTTCCTTGAAAAATTGAGCAGATTCTTATATTATATTTTTGACTGCATTTACTGAAAATTATGGGTTAACTTTTTGGTTTCATAAACATTTTATTTTTATCTGTTATTACTTTTATGTTGTAATTTCATGTACTGACACCTTCCTGACACCTTCCATGAGCTTGGAGATTTGCTCCTCAATTTGGTCCTTCGGAACTCGACGTGTAAATAAAATAAAAAATAAAGCACTGAAAAAGTAAATGGAGATTAGTAACTGCACTTTTATTTCAGTGTTACATACTTAATAACTTAAA
Source organism: Schistocerca serialis cubense (assembly GCF_023864345.2). Classification (NCBI taxonomy): domain Eukaryota; kingdom Metazoa; phylum Arthropoda; class Insecta; order Orthoptera; family Acrididae; genus Schistocerca; species Schistocerca serialis. Next base: position 284,973,304 of record NC_064640.1, read on the forward strand.
ACATAGTGGTAAAGTCTATGTTCTTACTGACGATGCTGTATTTTATTATTACGAAAAGAGTAGCATTGAGCCAAAGAAATGAGAAAACCAGGGGACGCCCAAGGCTTTTCCATTGTCGTTCTACTTCGTCAAATCTTTATCTACGAGGGAAAATATACAGTTGTCTGACCTAGTGGATAGCGTTGAGATAGGGGTGGTTGGTGTGCCTTGTCGTTTCCGTTTCATAAACGGCTTTTATGTGTATATTGCATACAGACAGAACTGTAATAGGAGCAGCCAGCTAGGAGTGGTTGAGTGAAGTCATACTGTATACTAGTGTGCTCGTCAAGTTATTAAATGATTCTTACTAACTTTTTACAGTTTGTTTAAGAATACGATAATCATCACTTCAGAATTAATAAGTAATCTCATGTAAGTTTTAACCGTGGATACAAGACATTTCGAAGTCAAAATCTGGTGTTGCATGAATTACAGCAGCTTACTTCAAGTATGCTTCTCAAAGGTAGGCATTATGGCGTCTTTAGTCTATCTCATTAATAAGAGGCATGAAGAATCTGCAGAAGTATTTTCGCACCACATTTTCAACTGCACTGCTTTTGACAAAGCAAGCTATAGACAATTTATATAATTATCCATGTAAAGGGAAGCCAGAATTTTGTTACAATCTGTCGTAAAAGTGCCTCTGGGTTCAATGTATTGAAAGTTAATTCTTAAAAATCTTACATCTTATTTCAAGTTCCTATCATTGACTGCCTAAATCCTATCTTAAAAATGTTATTTATTGTGTAGAGAAGTAATAACAGTGAATGAACTGTTTATGTGGCATATTAAAGTAATAAAGTGGAGACACGCAATTTAAATGGGTCATTTTTTTTACAGTACTTACTTAAATTTCGTTTGTTTGGACTCATTCACTAAAAGTCTCAAGAGTAAGGTCTAGTGACAATTACTTGGTTCTCTTTTTCTTTTTTTCAAATTTCGTAAACTAATGTTTGAAAAGGAAGTCATTTAAGATCTTGTTAGTTTCACTCTGGTACAAGAAGCAATAATTAACTGGTATTTGTAAGTACAATTATTGATTTTCAAGAGGTAAGTTCTGAAAGGGATTTAATATTGCTTCCTGGCCCAGTGGTAAATGCTGCTACGGTGTTTCAGTGGAAAACATTAACTATCATAATGATAACTGAAGGTAATAAGTGAATTGTATACTTTGTTTCCGGATAAAACGAGCCCTAGTATGTCCACTAAACGCTCCAGAAGAATCCTAATTAATCTTCATCCAGGTTCTGAGAGTTTAGTTTACTCCAAAATAGTTTTCAAAGTGTTAATATTCAGATGGTTCAAATGGCTCTGAGCACTATGGGATTTAACTTCTGAGGTCATCAGTCCCCTAGAACTTAGAACTACTTAAACCTAACTAACCTAAGGACATCACACACATCCATGCCCGAGGCAGCATTCGAACCTGCGACCGTAGCGGTCGCGCGGTTCCGGACTGTAGCGCCTAGAACCGCTCGGCCACCACGGCCTGCAAAGTGTTAATATTATTGTTTTTACTCTCGAGACCGAAAATGGCCGTTATGAGAGACAGCCAAGTTTGTAGGAAGGTCAGGTAGCTTAATACGCATGACCAGGCACTCGCAACAAAAGACAATATGAGAAGATTATACTTTACTAATTAGAGAAGAGGGCTCGGTATAACCTCTCCTCTCGAACTACAGTATCAAAACTCTTGAACATAACTGGTTGACCTAAATTTAAATAGTGTAAGTGACAGGGCAATCAAAGAGCGACCTAATCTTATTATGTGGTGCTGAATGAACTTACGTGTATTAGTTAAGAGTGATTAATTGCGAGTGTGGGACTGAGCCACAAGTAAATTTACTGTGAAAGTCAAAAGCAATAAAACGACTTATACACTCACTACGCTCGCAATGTAACTTTATTAAAACACTTAAAAAGTAGGATGAAGTAAATTAAATAAATATCATTTTCTCGCATTAACTGTGGTAGCCACAAGTATATAGTAGTAATGTTATTGAACAATATGTACGCATGCATCCAGAAATGCACTCACTGGAAACACGCTGACGCACAAAACCCACGCAACTCGCGTAACATTACAAACAGAACAACCGCATACACATGTACACCAGCTCTCAAATTCGAATATCAAACTGGCTGCGGTTCACGGGCAATTAAAACGAAGCAATTTATGAAAGGTTCGTGTGTATGCTGTATAATGGTGGTTTGCAAATCTGCGCATTTCAGAAAAAGTAAGAATTTAATACGTGAGATATTAAAATCTGTTAAATATTATTAATGTACTGAATGACTGGGAGTATGTGTGCCTGTATTTTAATAAACAGTAGAAAAATTGTAGGGAGGGATGTGGAGCAAACACTAAATTTATAACGAACATCCAGCCTGGCGAAGTAATTACAGGGTGGCAACATGTGTTATTCAGTACAACGGGAAGCAGCCAAAATTGCAAGTATCACTTGCAGATTTGAATTTGCAACTTTGGCTGTTTTCCGTTGTTTAAATATATTAGTTAGTTGGTTCAGTAGCAACTACAGTATTGTTGATTGACAGATTACAATATTACGACTGGAAGAACATTTTATTTTAAAGAGAAAACAAATACTACATTACTTTGGCAATTGACAGCCTTGTCAGAACTCTACGCTTGGCTGTACCTCATCTCGTTCCAGGATTACGAGATAGTGTGGTGACGCTAACGTGCGATACTGATATCTGACGATTCTGCACTGAAGATAATGTCTCCAGATCTGTAATACATCTGATAACGAAAGGACTCCTGTGCTGTAGGATCCGTCGTCGTGAGCCTGATCTAGGATTGCAGTTACGAAGTGTGCACAGTTTGAAATATCCGGCTCTGTCATATTCGTCTTCACAGTATACTATTTCGGAGCACCCGTGAAATGATTTCGGTTCAGTGATTCACTGATATGAGACAGTTTAAAACTTATGCACATGAAAGCATAGTTCTAGAAATGTGCAAACCTGATAAGGCACACGCATTGTTTCAGCAGTGACACAGCGATTTGCGTCCATTGCGCACGCGAAAACTGTCTTAGTTCATCCACGGATAAAGCAGAGCACACGGTTCACAGTTTACGCAATATTAACCACAGCCATCTTGCAGGTCACACGATCGGTGAACATATTGATTTAAATATTTTATCCATGTCTATACAAATGAAAACCAACACACCAGCCACGCCAAAAGTCTACAATTCGCGTCTCTCTCGACACCGCAACTACCACTTACTTAGCTGTTGTCTCGACAGACGAAATCAGACTCTCTTACAGTAAAGGTATATACAGATAAACTGAAACGTTTATGTTCTAGTAATGCTTGCAAGCACTGGCATTTATTTCTCAGCATTAAGAGCAAAACAAAATAATAAGAAATATCTGTATACACTCATAAAATTATCAGAGCATTGATGTATAACATTAGATCGTATATGCTCTCTAATCAGTGATCCGCACCTTGCAACACACTATTAAATCGTGTTAGTTGAACAATGAACACTGCCTATAGACAACATAGATGCACACAGTCTACATACCCAAAAGCCTAACATCTACACACACACAAACACACACACACACACACACACACACACACACACACTATCTGAGCAGACTTGTATCACGCTAATATCGCGTAATACCACCTCTAGCCCTGATAACGGCCTCCATTCGGCGAAGAACAGGGGACACAAGTGTCTTGGGATATGTCATATTCAGCTGAAGCTACCCCTGATGATTGGATCCAGTACAATTACTAAATTGCGGGGATGTTGATAGCTACATTTCACTAGCTTTACTATTTAGTCCCAGACATTTTCTATGAGATTAAAACTGGATGGTTTGACGGACCAGTCGTTGTATGATAAGGTGCCTGAATGTTACACAAACCAGTAACGTATATGTGCATCCCTGTGAGCACGGCTGTTGTCAGATTCGAAGGTGGGAGTGTCCACGGGATTCTCATCATGATGATGCACAAGAAAAGGCAATACTGGATCACCGATAGAGCTGGATTTAATAGGATTAATATTCTGGTTAACGTTCACGATCACTTGAATGAATAAGCACAAATAACGGCACGATGAAGAGCTCCTGAAACATCACAAAATCACAATCGATCTGAACGATAACCTCCGCAGACATCGGCGAAGGAGCGTCTCATGGCCGTCTAGTACCAGTTATACATTACATACAACGTTTAAAAGACATCTTCGTGCTCTTTTAAGGGAGTGACTAATGTTTTGTGTGGTGCACTTATGTACACTGGGTCCTATGATAAACAGTTTAAATGGAACTCCTTGTGGAAGAATTGGAAGCACAAAATGGTTATGTTCGGGAGGAATAGAAGACTGGGCTGTTTCCCACCATTTTAACTTAGGACACTTGGGTTACTTGTATCTTTTAGAATTTTTCACGATTTCATTGTGGAAAAGTACAGGCGAGACACTGGAAATGACGTCATTTCATGCGTAAACCAAAAACTTGGTCCAAAAAAGTCACTAAACAACTAATAACAACTACCAGGATGGTTAAGCATACGCAAAGACGAATCTGTGTATGAAACGTGTTTGACTTGAGCAGCTTTGTTATCACACCTACGTCCTTATATTCTCATAAGCTTGCCGCACAGCACTTTGTTGCCGGCGGATCGTTAACATAGGGGTGGTAGATCCGCTACGAAGTTACCTAGCTCGCATCTGGCTAGCGTCAGTAGTACATGCTAAATAATTACATGGCGTTGTTACAAACAATGAACAGCGGTACACCAGAAAGAAAGGTGGATTTTTCAAAATGCCAAGTATAACAATTAGCCATACATATAAAATTACCACTGGCTTATACTACATACAAAATCTGTAGTAATTACATACTACGCGCTTATTCACATGGAGAAAACAACAGCAACAATCAAAATTTTGTTAAAAAACCTGTACCTTTAATTAACAAAGCAGCGTGACGTAAAAGGAAAACCGCACTGGTGCTTAACCGGCCAGAGCTGGAGGATCTGACCCCACCCATGAAGAAAAGGATGAGGGGGGGAGGGGGGGAGGGGGGGAGGGGCAGAGGCGTGTGGAAAACCGCGCGGTGCTGAACCTACTTCAAAAGTCATCTAGTCCAGGTGTAAATGAGTACAATAAAATTAAAAGTATGACTAGATCATAATAGTGTGTATGTGAATACGTCGTACAGCCCGTGGAGGATGTCTGTAATCCATTGTGTGTGTCAAGAACAAATGCAAAATGGGGCATTTAAGCAAATAGTAATAGCGACAATCAAGTAGCTAGGCTGAGTCCCAGGACAATAATTAGTATTATGACAAACGGATCAGACAGAATCTCTTATATCTTCGATCCCTATGGGTGCATGGTATCTAGGCTTCAAATTAATGTAGTAGACCATGAAATACTGTATAACTGCCATTTGCGAGTGTGATATGAATTGCACTCTCCCTCCAGTCCCACTTATTATCTTTATGTTTTCCCCTTAGATCAAATGATGGCAGCAAAGATTGTCAAAACCGATCATCTTGGAATAATAATACTGTGTACGATATGATCGTGGAACGCCGAGTGTGTCCATTTTCTTTAAAATAACTCATCAGTTACTCTATACAGCGTGAGAGTGACTTCTGATGAATTTGCATATTTGATTTGGTGATCGCTAGTCCTATTATCATTACTCCAGTACTGCACGATAAGAAAATAATGAAAAGATAAAAATGTACGGAACACAGCGAACATGATTCTCTAGCAATTAATGAAAAGATATTCCTCTCATTAGATTAGGATGATGATGTGATGGTAAGAACAAAATTGTTTTCAGCAACAACTGCCACATTCACGATGAGCATACACACATCACGTATGGCCGCTTTAAGCACATCTGTGAAATTACCAGAAAGGAAGAATTCTTAGAAGGTGATGATGAGGATGATAATGCATAGAGAGATATTCGGTGTTTTGGTTATTATTTTCATTCTTCTGATATTAAAGTGAAGAAGCAAAACTACTCGCCTTCGAGACGACCGAGATCAAAATCATCGTCCAGATATCCATATTTAGGTTTTCTGATATTTCACTATATCGATGAATGCGAGTGCTCGATTAATTCCTCGGAAACAACTATCTCGTCGTCGACGAGATGCTAAATCCTATTCATCCTTCTCGTTGCATCAACACAACATGATGAAACAAGTGTGGACAGGTACGAAGAGCCACCAGCATCTTAATGTGAGAATTAACCCAAATCGCTGCTTCCTAATTTGTCAAACATGTACATACTAGGTGGACAAACTAACCTGTCCCATAAAATAATTATAATAAGATTGACACAGAACTGACGCTTGTTTATCATAGAGGACACTGTAAATGGTCACCGCTGTAATCGATGCTGCACTGTGCTTCAATTATGAAACTCAAGATACACGTAGCAGCTGTGCCTGAGGGATAGCAACAACAGCGTTTTCAGAGTCCAATGTAGCTCTTCCAGTGCGTGACGATTATGTGAGTAAATCTGACCCGTCAATTTGCCCCACGGGCAAGAATCACAGGGAGGGAGAACAGACGATCGAGGTGACCAGAATAGAGTACTGCCTCTGCCGACTGTCGTCTCGTCGCCGAACACCGCATGCACGCGTGAAAAGGTTATCAATGCGATGTGCGCTGTTGCTCCATCTTGCTGAAAATATCATTACTGAATTTCATCTTCCGTGAGGTGACTCATACACGGATTAAACGGTTTCTGGACATACGGCTAGCATTAACACGTTAGTAAAATAGTGGTGTAGCGATGCGGACACCAGATGTTGGGCACGAAACATCAATCTTGTAATAATGCTACGGCTCTTCAAATTAATGACGTGAATTTTTGATGCATAATGGCATATGTTCCTTTGGTTCAAATACCTTGAAAAGCTAAATCAGGCCTAATTAAGATATGAAAAACTGAGAATTCGTAAGTTCTGATTTCATTTCACTCAGAAACTACCGATAGAACTCGTGTGGACGGTTTAACTCATGTACAGCAGTAAATTTGTAAGGATAAATTTACAGATCCTTTTCGACGTTGTCGCGATACGACGATCATTTAATTACCACTCATAAAGGCGTTGAGATTTCGTTGAACTTCGTTCCAGGCTCTGCTTCGCTCAAGGAATGTTTTCTGGTGTTCGAAATCTTTTCTGACGGTTACGGTTTCTATTCTGTACAGGGCCCGTTTTGGGCCATTTTGTCATTACATTTTCATTTGCACACTTTACTGGAGCATTTACCAAAACACGTCCAGTCTTAAATTCTTATGCAAACAGTTCCGCACATGTTTTCTGCGAATTGTGATTGGCATAACATTCACAGAGCAGCTTATTGTGAGCTACGTTTTGCGTTGCATTCAACGGGGCACTAAACTCGTCCGATTCTTCCACTCACTCAAACGAAATGCCACAGAAAAGTACTCGGAAAAGAGCGTGCAGAAAATGTGCACGGGAATACATATAACAGCAACAGATTGCCAGTTTGATTTTTCCTTCTTATATAGCACAAAAATTATTATTGTCTTGCAGTTACATTTTACAATTTCCCAAAGGCAGCGATTTATATATCGTAATACGTTATGCTCCATCTACATTCCCACTCGAATTCAGTTGAACTGCATGAAACAGGACCTTTCTACTCTACTTGTGCTACCAATTTTCTTCCCATTCCGTCCGCTGGCAAGAGGACTAGACGAAAAGTTCTCGGCTTCACAGGGAGATGATATTGTATGAATGATTTTTCTTCTTTTGTTGTGTTGCTACATACTGCGCAATAATGAAAGTCAATTTTTACTTCATCTTGTAAACGTGTCGTGTGTGTTTCGCTCAAGAGATCAAACCGAACGCCACACTGTCATAATGTTACTTGTCTTGGTAGGATCATCACCAACTAAAAGTCATCGAACAGTGGTGAAGGTTAATAAGTGCCTGCTCCCCAGTTGTCAGTATTTAATGAATGGGCGAGAAAAGTCATTTCTCATTAAACATCTTACTTGCTGCATTTAAACAAATATTCAGCGTTCTAGCCTAAGCGGTATGAATACTCTCTTGATACCTTCAAGAAAAGTTTTTATATATTATCCTTATTTTTCATGACTTCTGTAACCATATCATATTTTTCGAACTAGTGCAAAATCTGTCACCACTTTTTATTTCAGGTAATTATAACACACGATCTATGAAACCTCAACCACTACAAGCCGTGCTCACCATTCTCTTTCACTGGTGTAAAACAGATTAAAAACTGACAGCGAAGAAACCGATAACCACCTGTGTTTCCAAAATCACCTTCTTTTCTAAGATTTTTACCGCTGAAAATTTGTATGACATACAGCTTTATTTGTTCTCCTTTACGCTGACGGAAGTATCTTAAGTATTTACGACTAACGTTCGTCTCAATAAAACTCTTTCTTTCAATTAAATATTGATTTAGCTAAACTGGTCAACACAGATATTTTCGGAACTGTTTAAGATAGCATAATTCTGTTTTCCAGAAGAGGTATTGTAAGAGAATTCTACTAAAAAACATTGAGTCTCTTGTCATAAGCATTATAATATCAGAGGTTTAGGCTTCATCTTCTCTTTTCCATGTGGGTCTATAGTAATTTCTGCAGCTATTATTGCAGTCCTCAAAGAGACATATCCACCGAAAACCAGTAAGTATTTTTGTAGACTTTACAACATATAGAACATTTTTGTATACGATATCGTCTTATTAGTTATGTTTAAGGTAACAAGCAACAATTTCACATTTATTTCTCTCTCTTTCCGTTCCATCAACTAAACCAGCCTGTTGCACACATGATATCAAAATTATATTTTTTTTCTTATCGTCCTTGTTTTTATCTCGATGAGCAAAGATCCTTGAAGAAATTTCTCTCTTATTAATACGCTTCACATCAGGGAGAATTTGCCATTTGTTTTTCTTTAGCATTCCCATAAGTGACAGTTTATATTTTTCTACCACAGCCTTGAAAACATACACGTCACACAACCAATTATGAGCTGTAACATCAGGATCGGAATTATAAACAGACAACTATTCGGTCGACAACATCCACTCTTTTATTGCTCACGGCATACGCTCTTTCTGGCTGCTTTTTTCGGGTTACATTTCTAGAATGTCGATGCGAAAACTTTTAGAGCCTGTAAGATGAGAGATATTTATGCCATACCGGGCGGACTTCAATGGAATGTACGTCATAAAGAACATCTTACATTCATTGCTTCACATTAGCCATCAAGTGCGGCATTTCCTCCGTGAGAATAGTGAAAGTATCAATTTGAGACGAAATGTTGAAACATGTCCTGAACAAATTCCAATCTTATATTTACTTTTTCCGATTTCGTTTCTCGGCTATTAAATAGTAAAGTTTAGAAGAGAAATCTGAACCTTTTCAGATTCATTTTTAATTTAAAAATTTCATCACTGAACTCATATGTGTCCCATAAATCATAAAGATTCACTTCCCCTGCCCTCTATAATCCTACTAACTAGAGAACAATGCCTTTATCTCAACAGTATCAACGGGTATGGTGTCCCTAACACGGATTACTTGTCTCTTGTGCTGTCAATGTATTGGTTCGTTAATTTCGCTATTATATATAATATGTACACGTTAAAAATCATTTCTGTGCGTCTAAACACGATTTACGTTTTCGGCTTTATGTATAACACCCGGAAAAATGACAAACCGAGTTTGTGTAGCAGTTTTGCTTTGAATAATATACGAAGGTTTTTTCCAAGAGAAACGTCTCAATAATCTTATTCTCCTACATGTATCTATAGCTGTCAGTTCAGTATTGTCGCCTTTCATTTTTCTTCAAATTGTTCCGAAGTGTTGGTAAAACCATCTTCGTCTCCGAAGTACATGTATTATTCGGCTCCGCTCCTTCGTTCTTGTTTGCCTAGCTTCCCTATCGGAATTGTCATTACTTTTACAATCAGCAACATCTTTATGTAAGATCTTATGTCTTTATCTGATAACTTTTCTTTGTTTGGATAAAATATGTTTTCTCGGTGCATTTTCTAACTTTTAATAACTAAGAGTGTCTTACAAAGCCGGCCGGGGTGGCCGAGCGGGTCTAGGCGCTACAGTCTGGAATCGCGCGACCGCTACGATCGCAGGTTCGAATCCTGCCTCGGGCATGGATGTGTGTGACGTCCTTAGGTTAGTTAGGTTTAAGTAGTTCCAAGTTCTAGGGGGCTGATGACCTCAGCAGTTAAGTCCCATAGTGCTCAGAGCCATTTGAACCATTTTTTGTCTCACAAAATAGAATGTTCTGAATGCCAATCTAAATGAAACTAAGGTGCTCGCTTGGGTCCCTTATACATAGTGCCGCTACAAAAACTATCGATCTTATAGCATAAAAATTGACACAAATTAGTAACTTTGGTGTATACGAAGCATGTGTATAAATTAAAACAAACATTTAAAGAGTGCAAAATATTAACAATAGTCACGTTGTATATCACAAATACAAAGACATAACACCTATTCGTTCAGTGAAGGACAGAGACTAGCAATGTATCCCGCCCAGTAAGCTAAGAGGGTAGAAGGAAGGAAATTAGGGTTTTACGTATCGTCGAGAACGCGGCCATTAGAGACGGAAGGCGGATAGATGAAAACATACTGTCACATCTGGGCACACTCTGTGTTCATATAAGAAAGAAGTAGAAGTGTATGACTCACATAATTAGCTAGCAACGAAGTGTTAATCGCATATATAAACTGTAAGATTTAATGTAATGAGTGCGTGGCGGAATCTGCTATTGTAACGAGGCCGTTGTGGAATTCCGTGTTGATCTGTAACCTGTCACGCTTCGCTCGTTCAGTCGGATGCTTCGGCGTGCGCCACTTCCGTCTTTCTTTTCCGCAGACGAGTGTTTTGCGGAACAGGGTAACGTCCGGCTGCTGCGTAGCTCCTGTAAGTTTCTTCCGCTGCCGCCGTCGAGGGCACAGACTTGCCATAAAGCTGGAAAGAAGTGGTGCAAGATTCATGTACGACAAGCTCCAATTTTCGAGGAAGCAAGCGGCAGCAATGGATAATACGTAGCAGCGCCCGCAAGACAAGAGTTGCCGTCTGCAGTGGGGCAAGGTAGCGATTTATTGGTTGCTGATGGCGCAACGCAACGCCGATAAACTGGCTTTATGTGATGGGTGCTGTGATAGCGCCGCCATCTCCCATCCTCAGGCCTTGCGACGAAGGAGCTCGGACACGAGCGGCGACACCCTCGCCCCTCCGATAACACTGTCCGCTGTCACTCATGTCGTAGATTGCCTGCACGTCACATTTCTTCTGCACAAAGCTCCATCCGGTAGGCAGGGCTTTCAGTAGTAAGGGAGTCCAGTCTATGAAATAGTGTCTCTGAATGAAAGCAAAATAAATATTTCGAAAAGCACTGGAGGTATGTAAAACAGTTTTCACATTAAAATACTGAACAGTGATTGTTGAGATTCTTTTCGATAAGTACCTGTTTTGCACTTACATCGTCATCACTTAACGGACCATGTAATTCAGTCTTGAACGGAAGTAGTCTTACCAAACAGAGATAGAAACATACACTTATAATCCAGACTGAAACAATTTACGCATGTAAACTATGGGCGGAAGATCAAAACGTCTGCTTGTTGAAAAAGTTGTAATGTGCATGGATGCTGGGTAATCGTCTTCATAGTAAAATTTGCGTACGTGAACCTGATATCAAATATCATACGAGGGTAAGCCCAAAAGTAAGGTTTCCTATTTTTTATAAGTACATAGACATGTTTATTTCTACAGTGGTTTACGTCAGTTTACAGCTTGAATAATAAGCTATTTTTCGACATAATCACCATTTCTGTCGCTGCATTTTTGTAGACGTTGTAGCAGTTTTTGTATGCCCATCTCATTCCAACTCGACGCCAACTCCGCGGCTTTGGCGAAGAAGGATGCCACCGCTGCCGTGATTGTTGCTTGGTCTCAGGTGTAAAGTAGTATGCCCAGGTTTCGTCACCCGTGACAATTGAGTCCAGAAAGTTGTCCTGTTCAGCTGTAAGGTGGTGAAGAAATGCGCGGGAAGCATCAACGCGTTGCCGCATGTGGCACCCATCTTGCGCACACTTTCCGGTAGTTCAATGTTTCCATTAAAATTCTGTGAGCGGTGCTTGGGGAAACCTCAGGAACCAACGTACACAGATCATCCAGGGTGATCTGCCGATCTTCACGCATGCTTTGCTCAACCTCCAACACTGTCTCCTCAGAAATTTATGGTCTCTCGTTCCATTGTTCGTCGTGAATTTCGGTCCAACCAGCTGCCAACTCTCTACACCACTTACGAACATTTTTGACATCCATGCACGACTCACCATACGCTTCCGTCAATTGGCGATGGATTTCAATCGGCTCAGCGCCTTTTGCGTTCAAAAACCGAATAACTGCGCGCAATTCGCACTTGGCGATAACATCCAACGGGAGCTCCTTTCTCAACGGCTGCCAAGCCAAGACTGAGCGCCTCAGCGCGGTGTGCGCATGTTTACACACAGCGCGTGAAGCACCCTTCATAATAGTGTGACCAACTGCCACACAAACAGAGTTCTGTACTTATAAAAAAATAGGAGACCTTACTTTTGGGATTACCCTCGTAGTATACTCAGGTGACGAAAGTCGTGGGATACCTCCCAATATCGTATCGGGCCTCCTTTTTCTCGGCATAGTGCTGCAACTCGACGTGCCATGGACTCAACAAGTCTTTGGAAGTCTTCTGCCGAAATATCGGACCATGCTGTTTCTATAGCCGCCCATATGTACGAAAAAGTTGCCAGTGGAGGATTTTGTGCACGAACTGACCTCTCGATTATGTCCCATAAATGTTCGACGGGATTCATGTCGGAGTATCTGGGTGACCAAATCATTAGCTCTAACTGTCCAGAATGTTCTTCAGACCAATCGTGAACAATTGTGGCCAGGTTACTGAGCGCATTGTCATCTATAAAAAATCCATCATTGTTTGGGAACATGAAGCTGCAAATGGTCTTTAAGTAGCCGAAGATAACCGTTTACAATCAATGATCCGTTCATCTGGACCAGAGGGCCCACTGGATTGAATGTAAACAAAGTCCACACCATTGTGGAGCTACCACTAGCTTGCACAGTGCCTCGTTGAAAATTTGGGTCCATGGCTCCGCGGGGGCTGCGCCACACTCGTATCCTACCATCAGCTCTTACCAGCTGATAACGGGACTCATCTGACCAGGCGCGCTTTCCAGATGTCTGGGCTCGGCGATGCCGTGGTGTTAGCAAAGGCACTCGTATCGGTGGTCGCCGTGGTGTTAGCAAAGGCACTTGAATCGGTCGTCTGCTGCGGTGCCCATTAACGTCAGATTTCGCAGTACTGTCCTAAAGAAATAAAATGTCGTGTGACTAGGGCCTCCCGTCGGGTGCAAGTCTTTCGATTTGACGCCACTTCGGCAACTTGCGCGTCCATGGGGATGGAATGATGATGATTAGGACAACACAACAACCAGTCCCTGAGCGGAGAAAATCTCCGACCCAGCCGGGCATCGAACCCGGGCCCTTAGGATTGATATTCTGTCGCGCTGACCACTCAGATACCGGGGGCGGACGCCGTACTGTCCTAACGGATACGTTTCTCGCACGTCCCACATTTATTTCTCCGGTTATTTCACGCAGAGTTGCTTGTCTTTTAGCACTGTCAATCTAAGCAAACACTAATGCTCCCAATCTTTAAGCGAAGTGGGATTCTCGACGCACTCTTGACACTGTGAATCTCGGAATACTGAATTTCCTAATGATTTCCGAAATGAAATGTCCCAAGCGTCTAGCTCCATCTACCATTCCGAGTTCAAAGTCGTTCAACTCCAGTCGTTCGGCCATAATCACGTCGGAAACGTTTCACATGAATCACCAGAGTACAAATGACAGCTCCGCCAATGCACTGCCCTTTTATAACTTGTATACGCTATACAGCCGCCGTCTGTATACGTGCATATCGCTTTCCCATGACTTTTTGCCACCTCATTCTATGACATATAATAAAAATACAGTACGCCGTAAGTCTATGTTTGCTCTAATTCAAGTTGCGTTCAAACATAAAAGCGGAACTTCTATAACCAACACTCACATACCCTATGGGAGTGGTACAATTATTAAGACAACTGAGCCGTGTTTGGGAAATAGCACATTCGTGATTATTTATAATGCATAGGGTGTAACTAGATAATAACAACAGATTTCAAGGGGCTGTAAAGGCTGTCTTGAGGAAAAAGATGAAGATCGGAAGCCATGGCCGGAAACGTTATCCAGTGACGATAAGGAAGGTGGAAGTCACAGAGGCCAGCGCTTGTCGCTGGGCCACCGCTACGACAGAAAACGTTAGTTTTAACGCTTACGTGACTGGGCTCAGCGGTCTCTACACTGTTATGACAGTTGTAGTGGCATTCGAAGCCATATACCGGCCTCAGCGCTTTTAGGTCCATGGCGAAACGTTCCGCTTGTGGTCAGTCAGCTGTCAAGCGTATACTACATTACCAAAAAAAAAAAAAGAAAGACTTCACGTGTTGAGACGGTATGTGAGATTATATCAGTGATTACTATACCAAGTCAAATTTACAAAGAACTTGGCAGTAAAAGCCCAGTTGTAAGTATGACGTTGAAACCCCTCTGGCCTGGGGGCATGCAGTGATTATTTTTGCGAAAGATGTCACAAACTCGTTATATATATATCCTTTCCTGAGGAAAACTGGCCCACAACTGTTGTAACTGGTCTTTCATATCGTGGGACGGAGTTGATGTTCAAGCTGGTCCCACACGTACCATCGGGGACGGATGCGGCGATCTTCTGGGACATAGGAGTAACTCAAAATACACAGACAGTTCATAGACACAGTGTGGAACGGCATAGTCCTCTTGAAAAATGACACCACGATACTGTCACATGACAGGTAACACATGACGACACAGGAAGCCAGTGACGCACTGCTGTGCCGTCAGAATTCCCACAGCCACTATCAGCCGTGACCTGAAGTCATCCCCGTTGGTTCCCCACATCAAGATACCTGGAGTAACATTGCTATGCCTCTCCTAAACATTGTAAGAATGGGATATCTCCTCGGGGCGCCACCATGCAATGGCCATGCAGAATCGCGAGTCATCGCTAAGCACAGCGCGATGCCATTTATCAGAAGTCATCGGTTCCTGGTCGCGGCGCAACTCCAAACGCAGACGTTCGTGTTGTGGTGTTAACAGAGCCTTCGCATAGGACGTTAGTCTGGCTGCTGCTAGTCTCAGACCATTACTGCGGGATGACACAGAAGGTTGCAGGGAGTCCATTATATGTTTTCGAACAGCAGGCGCAGATGTGAATGTGTTGCAGCGTGCTTGGAATACAATACGGGCAACCCTCCCTTTTGGTCAGACAGGATCGACTGGAAGCGTGGTGACGAGAATGCCTGCCCTCACGTTCCTATGCCATGCAAGATCAGGCCACTGTCGCAGCCAAATGCCACACAAATCTCGATATTGCTCAATTAGGCCAGTCTAATGGTTCAAATGGCTCTGAGCACTATGGGACTTAACTTCTAAGGTCATCAGTCCCCTAGAACTTAGAACTACTTAAACCTAACTAACCTAAGGACATCACACACATCCATGCCCGAGGCAGGATTCGAACCTGCGACCGTAACGGTCGCGCGGTTCCAGACTGTAGCGCCTTTAACCGCTTGGCCATCCCGGCCGGCTAGGCCAGTCTGACCAATGGAGAACCTAAATGATGCCCCTTTCAATCAGATGCTCATAGCACTGTCTCACACCACTACGTGATACGTAGGCGCCCTTCATAATGATCTCACATCATCTGGTGTTGTTCCCGGCCCCTTAGAAACCTTACTTGTTGACAGCACTAAATATGGCTGTTCTACCTGTCACAGAAAATTGTTCCTCTGAACATTTACAAAATCCGTCTATGCTGTGTCCGTGTACAAAGTTACATACGCACTCAACCGTGTCTTCTGGGTGTTTCACTTTTTTTGCCACGCAGTGTATGTTTGCAACCTAGTGAAACACGTTGACCTCTATAACAACGACGCCCTACAGCATCGTTGGATAACGTTCCCGGATATGGGTACTTGGCTACAATTGGAAAGTGGAAATGGAAAACGTTCCAAGTGCCAAATCTCGGGTTAGTCAGGAGAATCCCGAAACATTGTATCTCTTTTTGCACAAAACTTGTTTGTATTCTAAAAGTTTGTGACACAATAGTCTGTGTTTATGTGTAACATAGAGGATTCAGTTGCGAGCGCATTTGGGTTGTGAGCGCACCGTGATGAGCAGATTGGACGCGGTGCGAGCTGGGCATGTGTGTGTGTGTGTGTGTGTGTGTGTGTGTGTGTGTGTGTGTGTGTGTGTGTGTGTGTGTGCAGTCGGCTGCTTCACTGGAATTCGTCCGTGCACTAACTTGTGTCAGCCCCATAATCATCCTATATAAAATATATAGCAACGAGAAGTTTTCGCCGTGCGGGTTAGCCGCGTGCTCTCAGGAGCCTTGCCACGGTTCGCACGGCTCCTCCCCTCGGAGGTTCGAGTCCTCCCTCTGGCATGGGTGTGTGTGTTGTCCTTAGCGTAAGTTAGTTTAAGTTAGATTAAGTAGTGTGTATGCCTAGGGACCGATGACCTCAGCAGTTTTGTCCAACAGGAACTTCCACAAATTTCTAAAATCGAGAAGTTTTCCTGTAAACGGCAGTCAGCAAAAATGTAATAATTTCCTCACTGGTTGATGTATGATGAAGATCAGGCAATCAAATTGTAGCCGGCCGGAGTGGCCGAGCGGTTCTAGGCGCTACAGTCTGGAACCGCGCGACCGCTACGGTCGCAGGATCGAATCCTGCCTCGGGCATGGATGTGTGTGATGTCCTTAGGTTAGTTAGGTTTAAGTAGTTCTAAGTTCTAGGGGACTGATGACCTCGGAAGCTAAGTCCCATAGTGCTCAGAGCCATTAATCAAATTGTAGCTCCCGGAGAGGTGCTTAGACTGGTACACACTATACACGATTTATAGCACAATTAATTTAAATTGGATTTAATGGAAAATTGCTAAGGAGTCCATTCTTAAACATGTACAAATACAGCAAGGCAGTATGCATTGGCGGAGATAGTAACACACAATTAACAATCTGTAGGTCTTAAGACTTATGGTTTATGCGAGTTTCGTGTGTTTCCTTTGTTTGTTTATAATTTTGCCTACTTTCGTCCATAGCTAAGAAACTATTAATGACATCTAAATTTTGACTAATGCAACGAAAGGGCACTAAAAATACGTTAAGGAATTGGTGTCAAATTAATAGTTATAATAATACTTAATGGCACAAAGAGAAAGAAATCTTTTTCTGCATTTCATCAAAGTTTGCAAGTATTCAACTTTAAGTATTGGGCGAACTATTACATGTACCATTTAATATAATATCATTTTATACTAGAATTTCAGTGCGCAGCTACTGGCGCAGTCAACTCATTCATAAGAATTCTGTATCAAAAGATGTAGTAATGCTTGTGAAACTGCGAACCTCATTAAGTGACGTATACGGGAATTTGTCAGAGGGGGTGGACCGAGGCTGTATAAGAGGGAGACCATCATGATTTTGAAAGAGTCTGGTACGACCTGGCTCGGGCCGGACCTGTACCGGTGGGAGAGTGTTCTGTGCAAGCTAGTTGAAGCAACATCTAGGTCAGGCTGAGCAGTGATTCCAACGGTGCACGCTTTAGGAAGATAAAAGTTTTACCCTTAATCCAGTAGCTGGACTTAGCAAACTCAGCGCCCAGTAAGAAGTCTCAATATCGCCAGGTGATCGTCTGGGCTTACGATTCTGGTATGATGACTTCGGACTCTGTCTCTAAATGCTAAAGTTGGACCTTTTCTCACTTATACGAGCGAGATACTCTGATGATTTTTACCACTAACCGGCATTTATAATCTAGCGTTTTGGTTCGGTTTGACTCTAATTAGGTGCGAGTTAGTCTATAGTTTGTTCTCCTTTAATGATCAGCAGTGAACATAATTAATGATTTCCAGCAGTTGTTCAACTTACTAAATTTTATATAGCGAGCTTACCTGCCGCTTTATTGGAGCCTCGAGTCACTTTTAAACCTTTACTAAAATAGTTGATTTCATGTCTGAGTTTATGCGAACATTTTAAAGACAATAAACTTTTGTTAGTGAAAACTGAAACAATGTAATTACGTGTCGTCATTTCACGTAATTTGCACGTGGATGATGCCTAGTGGCTAATTGTCTTACTGGTTAATAGCATCAGGAGCAATTTTATATCATTATTTCAATTACTAATACGCACGGTAGATGGAAGCTAAATTTAGCATCCCTAGTGAAGGCAACGAAAGTCATCGTATTTAGTTTTCAGCCCAACATTTGTCGAGAAGGTATTCTGATATCACAGATTTATACTGTCCATTTCACCACTGTAAAAAATAATGAGACAAATTAGAAAATAATAAATTGGTTAAGAACGTTCTAAGTGCCAATAATAGAGTTTTGTTTCAAGTGCCGTTACTACAGTTGCATTACGTTTTATTTATAATAAAATAAATACAGAAATACAGTAGCAATATTTTAAGCAGTAGAGCTGTAATTAAAATAAACATTTATTATTTATATTATGTTTTTCTACAATTGAATAACAATATCAAAGTCAAGAAAAAATGCTCAGTATCGATTTCTGTTTCTTTCAAAAGTCTATTCTTCGGATCAGACGTAGTAAAGTTTCCTGTAAAATTCCCTACATTTTTGAGAAAGAAGCGGCAACATCGCCAACAGATCTTTTTCTTTTGCAACTGACAAACAAGACTGGTCTTTCAGATGAAGTACGACATGGTCTTTTATCTTCTGAATACATTGGCGTTTTTCTTCCATTCTTCTGCTTTAGGGTAAGAATTTGTAATAGTATTTGAGATGGAAGCGTATGAGACACTTTGATTATATTGCATTTGGAGATCTTACACGTCAGCACTGACAACGATGTTTCAACAGCGTCTTAAAAATCAAAGAAATCGGTTGTATGTATTGGTGATGATGATACGGCTATTAGGTCACACGACAGCACTTTCTTTAGCGCCCTGTACACGTTGGCATTACATGGAATGGGTTGAGAGTGTTAGCTGGCTCAACAATCTTGAGTAAATCTTGCGGAACAAAGGCCTTCCTTACCTTTATTCGTTTCTCTAGAATTGCAAAATCTCTGTCGCAGTTCAAAAGGCCGTATCCACTCATACCTTGACGCATAAGGACGCGATGCTCCGCACCAGCCAGTGCAGACCGAAAATGGTTCAAATGGCTCGAAGCACTACGGGATTTAACATCTGAGGTCATCAGGCCCCTAGACTTAGAACTACTTAAACCTAACTAACGTAAGGACATCACACACATCCATGCCCGAGGCAGGATTCGAACCTGCGACTGTAGCAACAGCGCGGTTCCAGTACAGACCGAGAGGGCCACCAGTGTCTGCAGTCACCACCACCTGGACTTGGCCGCTGCATTGGGAATTGCCACTACTTGGGTATCATGGGTCGACCCTATCTTCGCACATCGTTCTTCTGTCACGTGAACAATGTAAAACACGTGGCGCTAGGTGGGAGCGTGTGTCGGCTGGGAAGCGTGCCGAGACAGTCCACGAATTTTCGATAAACGCTGTGTCCGGTTGGCGCAATGGTAAGCAGGAGATCACGGGTTCGAGTCCCTCTCCGAACAAATTTCTCCTCGTCGCCGCTGATTCCCCGTAAAGTCCCAATGCGGATTCCGTGTGGCGTCTGTTGTTCCGGACATGCCCGAAAGAACATACACCACGCATTTGTATAAATGTAAAAGAGTTTTACTAACTAACGCACCAACCAAAAGCTTCTCCTTGGAGTAAAATTAACCACTTGCAATTTTTTGTGGAAGATCGTGATAAGAGCTGAATTTGCACAAGTACGAACTTAGGCTGAAGGCCTTAATGACGAAACAATGAAAGTCTGATAGTCACTTGATAGAAGAACGATATGCAAAGATAAGGCCGACAGATGATACCCAAGTCCTGGCAGTTCCCAATGCACAGGTCAAGTCCAAGTGTTGGTGAATGCAGACACTGGTGGCCCTCTCTGTCTGCAGTGGGCCGGCCGAAGTGGCCGTGCGGTTAAAGGCGCTGCAGTCTGGAACCGCAAGACCGCTACGGTCGCAGGTTCGAATCCTGCCTCGGGCATGGATGTTTGTGATGTCCTTAGGTTAGTTAGGTTTAACTAGTTCTAAGTTCTAGGGGACTAATGACCTCAGCAGTTGAGTCCCATAGTGCTCAGAGCCATTTTTTGTCTGCAGTGGCCAATGCGGAACATGGCGCTCTAAGTAGCGAAGGCTACGATCGAGACTCTTGATTGAAGAACACTGTGTGCAGTTGGTGCTTGGTCCAGATCTCGATGGAAGACTCGCCGGCGTTGCGCCACCCTAAACACCCAGGCCGCGTGGATATACTAAGAGGAATTATTTACGATCACGTGGCCTACAGAAGCAAACAAGTCTCTAACTGAGCTCGCGCTGCCCCCTGGTGGCCTAGTCAGCGTGCATGATCGAAATTCTGTCATCTGCTGACGTGGCCCCTTCTTGGTTAGGCCGCTCGCATATCACAGGTGTAAGAGAGATTGCAGGTATGCTGGGCGGGCGGTCCATACATTCCTGCTCCCCTCCCCCCCCCCCCCCCCAGCACCCTCCACACTGGTGGATTCTATACTGCAAATACCTCTCTGCTGCATATCCTCCTGAATTTACATTCCTGCAAACAAGGATACTGTAAAGATTTTACTTAGTCACAGCCCTGTGGTTATTTGTAGAATGACTCGTTTCCTCTGTAGTAGCTTGTGGGCTGTTTTGAAATTTCACGAGAGATTCTGCAAAACTCGGAAAATAAGGGGTAGGCATTGGCAAAATTGAAGCTCTATTGGTCGTAAAATGTGCCTGGATAACTCACTTAGCTCCAAAAGACAAGGTTATTGGTTCGATTTCCCATTCGGCAATAAGTTTTGTTTTGTTAAGTCGTATCACAGCACCCAAAACATCATTACAGGCTGAAATATTCGTTATGGAAATAGTTTGCTCTTGAAGGTTTCGGAAGTAAAGATCAATGTGCACTACTCCATTACATCTGTTGCTCTCTCAAAGCGGCTGTGTTGATTTAAAATTTAAATATTTATTACTTATACTTACCCCTTTATTTTGATCAGACATGGGTCGAATGGGGCTGCGGGGTCCTTAGGTAAGGACCAAATGAATCCGGAGATATCTTCTCGTTACTATAAGCCCACGCGACTATGCCTTAACCTGCTTCAGAGCAACTTCACAATACTTGCCAACGACGAACAACTGCAGCACGCTTCACTTGCTTGGATGCACGGTAACGAGACTCCTGTAACGTCACATTGAACGGCGCAGTGCGCGGAGCATTTACTATCGTATGTACGATTATCCGCAAGAGGACAATCTCTGCGTGACTCGACAAGCTGTGCGAAGTTTCGCTGAGGCATCTTAGCTGATCCGAGCACATTAAGCGCATCACGGCGCTCCAATGGTCCGCGAACACTTGAGTACTACGTTTCGGAACTGTGAGCAAAGTCTTCATCAAGGCAGATTCAACATGCAGGCTTTCAGAAGAGAGATCCAATTCCAAACACGTTTCTCGTTTAATTGCGACAATGGTGATTTTACGAAGTTTTGCGGTTATTTGGCAATTATTTGGTTTCCTTTCTATTAAGCATGATTTTTAAATAAGTGCAGTTTTCAAATAAAAATAAAACAAGGAGGCTTATTTTAGCAGTTTTATTCTAAAATGCAAGCCTGTACTTTAGTGTACATTTAAACATAATTCTCATCAATATTAGGGCACTTATTGTATCGTACAACCAGATTTGAATACCACCCTCTTACAAATCTACCCCCTGAGCATAACTTTCGATAATTTAAATGTTCTGAAACGACATTTGTGGAAACTCATCACATACCGTCGAAATCGTGAAGCGCCTGTCCTCTCTCACTTATTTGTACAGCAATGACTGAAGGTCGCCCACTTCGTTCCTCATCATGCACATTCGTACGACCATACTTAAAAGCTCTCACTCATTTCCGCACGATCCCATCATTCATAATTGTCAAGAAGTGAGCTTTATGCAGTTGTTACAGAAAGTTTAAATTATCGAAAGTTATGCTCTGTGGGCAAATTTCTTCGAGGATGATATTCGAAGCTAGTCGTACGATACAATAAGTGCCTTCATGTTCGTGGGATTAATAAAGAAAAGTATACTACGCAACAGAATTAAAGGATCACTTTTTCGACCCATTGCAACGCTAAAGTTTCAAATTTGGCTCAATGGTACGTACAACCCTCCTCTGTAAAGGTTTGACGTCACCCTCGGGCTCGACAACGCTTCAAACAGCAAGATGTTGACAGATGGGAAAAAAGGCCACAGTTCGGAAGTTCATGTGACGTGTAATGCGGGTTAATGATTCAAATTGGCACCAGACTTCCACAGTTCTACCCAATGCCACAGCGGACGTGCCAAACGAGCGGAAGCTCGTCAAACCGCCATTTACCCAAATTTCTTAGGAAGGGCGCCAGGCCGCCCCTAAAAGTAACCATCCCAAATTCGTTCACAATCATGCCGACCCTGCGCCGATGAGGGACAAAGGCACAAAAAAAAAATTTCAATGTTTCGTGTGATCAGAATACGCTACAAACTTCACCGTTCAATGAAAAAAAAACTAATAGTGTTGGAAGATTAGAGTATAAAATATTTATCATGTTATCATTTCGCAGGAACGGCACAACCAGAGACTGCTAAATAAGTATGGGTCCAAGTGTCGGCTAGGTAAAGTTATCGTCCGCTACGAATCTGTCATGCTGCTGCGGCATACGGATTCAAATCAACCTATATAATAGCTGAAACCTCTGTACTGATTTGGAAGCTTCAATCGAGTCTTTACCAAGTCAGCCATCGGAACTTACAGCAT
This sequence comes from Schistocerca serialis cubense, assembly GCF_023864345.2. NCBI lineage: Eukaryota > Metazoa > Arthropoda > Insecta > Orthoptera > Acrididae > Schistocerca > Schistocerca serialis. The sequence goes on from NC_064640.1 coordinate 284,996,435, forward strand.
AGCCTGTCTCGAAGCCTAAATATGTTATACCGTCTCTCCTCACAGTGGCTAACTACTAACGTTGTGCTAAACACGCCATCGACATGTCGCGGAAGCACATTTACATGCAGGCTTCGTTACTTAAGGAATAGTTCATTCTGGAATCAGCTGTAGGCTCTGGCTGTGCTACTCTTTGTTACAAACTTTCTCTCCGGGCACGAATCCTTTAAAGACTACCGGCAGATACTGTGAGGATTTTGCATAGATACATGTGCAGAAGCTGGAGCTCTGAAGAAAGGCTCTTTCTACATCCACATCTACATCCATACTCCGTAAGCCACCTGACGTTTGTGGCGGAGAGTACCTCTATCGGTTCTCCCTTCTATTCCAGTCTCGTATTGTTCGTGGAAAGATGGATTGTCGGTATGCCTCTGTGTGGGCTCTAATCTCTGTGATTTTATTCTCATGGTCTCTTCGTGAGATATACGTAGGAGGGAGCAATATACTGCTTGACTCCTTGGTGAAGGTATGTTCTCGAAACTTCAACAAAAGCCCGTACCGAGCTACCGAGCGTCTCTCCTGCAGGGTCTTCCACTGGAGTTTATCTGTCATCTCCGTAACGCTTTCGCGATTACTAAATGATCCTGTAAGGAAGCGCACTGCTCTCCGTTGGATCTTCCCTATGTCTTCTATCAACGCTATCTGGTGCGGATCCCACACTGGTGAGCAATATTCAAGCAGTGGGCGAACAAGTGAACTATAACCTACTTCCTTTTTTTTCGGATTGCATTTCCTTAGGATTCTTCCAATGAATCTCAGTTTGGCATCTGCTTTACCGACGATCAACATTATATGATCATTCCATTTTAAATCACTCTTAATGCGTACTCCCAGATAATTTATGGAATTAACTGCTTCCAGTTGCTGACCTGCTATATTGTTGCTAAATGATAAGGGATCTTTTTTTCTATGTATTCGCAGCACAGTACACTTGTCTACATCGAGATTCAATTGCCATTCCCTGCACCATGCGTCAATTCGCTGCAGATCCTCCTGCATTTCAGTACAATTTTCCGTTGTTACAACCTCTCGATATACCACAGCATCATCCGCAAAAGCCTCAGTGAACTTCCGATGTCATCCACAAGGTCATTTATGTATATTGTGAATAGCAACGGTCCTACGACACTCCCCTGCGGCACACCTGAAATCACTCTTACTTCGGAAGACTTCTCTCCATTGAGAATGACATGCTGCGTTCTGTTATATAGGAACTCTTCAATCCAATCACACACTTGGTCTGATAGTCCATATGCTCCTACTTTTTTCATTAAACAACTGTGGGGAACTGTATCGAACGCCTTGCGGAAGTCAAGAAACACGGCATCTACCTGGGAACCCGCGTCTATGTCCCTCTGAGCCTCGTGGACGAATAGCGCGAGCTACGTTTCACACGATCGTCTTTTTCGAAACCCATGCTGATTCCTACAGAGTAGATTTCTAGTCTCCATAAAAGTCATTATACTCGAACATAATACGTGTTTCAAAATTCTACAAGTGATAGACGTTAGAGATATAGGTCTCTAGTTCTGCACATCTGTTCGACGTCCCATCTTGAAAACGGGGATGACCTGTGCCCTTTTCCAATCCTTTGGAACGCTACGCTCGTCTAGAGACCTACGATACACCGCTGCAAGAAGGGGGGCAAGTTCCTTCGCGTACTCTGTGTAAAATCGAACTGGTATCCCATCAGGTCCAGCGGCCTTTCATCTTTTGAGGAATTTTAATTGTTTCTCTATCCCTCTGTCGTCTATTTCGATATGTACCATTTTGTGAATTGTGCGACAATCTAGAGAAGGAACTACAGTGCAGTCTTCCTCTGTGAAACATCTTTGGAAAAAGACTTTTAGTATATCGGCCTTTAGTCTGTCATCCTCTGTTTCAGTACCGTTTTGGTCACGGAGTGTCTGGACATTTTGTTTTGATCCACCTACCGCTTTGACATAAGACCAAAAATTCTTAGGATTTTCTGCCAAGTCAGTACATAGAACTTTACTTTCGAATTCATTGAACGCCTCTCGCATTGCCCTCCTCACACTACATCTCGCTTCGCGTAGTTTTTGTTTGTCTGCAAGGCCTTGGCTATGTTTATGTTTGCTGTGAAGTTCCCTTTGTTTCCGCAGCAGTTTTCTAACTCGGTTGTTGTACCACGGTGGCTCTTTTACCATCTCTTACGATCTTGCTTGGCACATACTCATCTAACGCATATTGTACGACGGTTTTGAACTGTCCACTGATCCTCAACACTATCTGTACTTGAGACAAAACTTTTGTGTTGAGCTATCAGGTACTCTGAAATATGCTTTTTGTCACTTTTGTTAAACAGAAAAATCTTCCTACCATTTTTAATATTTCTAATTACGGCTGAATTCATCGATGCAGTAACCGCTTTATGATCGCTGATTCCCTGTTCTGCATTAACTGTTTCAAATAGTTCGGGTCTGTTTATCACCAGAAGGTCTAATATGTTATCGTCACGAGACGGTTCTCTGTTTAACCGCTCAAGGTAGTTTTCAGATAAAGCACTTTAAAAAATTTCACTGGATTCTTTGTCCCTGCCAACGTTTGAGTCTCCCAGTCTATATCTGGTAAATTAAAATCTCCACCCAGATCTATAACATGGTGGGGAAATCTACTCGAAATATTTTCCAAATTATCCTTCAGGTGCTCAGCCACAACAGCAGCTGAGCCAGGGGGCCTATAGAGACATCCAATTACCATGTCTGAGCCTGCTTTAAGCGTGACCTTCACCCAAATTATTTCACATTTCGGATCTCCGTCAATTTACTTCGATACTATTGCACTTCTTATCGCTATAAACATGCCTCCCCCTTCACTGTCCAGCCTGTCTCTGCGGTATACATTCCAATCTGAGTTTAGAATTTCATTACTGTTTACACCTGGTTTCAGCCAACTTTCTGTCCCTAGTACTATGTGGGCATTGTGACCGTTTATTAATGAGAGCAGTTCTGGGACCTTTCTATGGATGCTCCTGCAGTTTACTATTAGCAGATTAATATTGTTATTCCCTGTTGCATTTTGCCTACTCCTACCTTGCCACGTCTCAGGAGGCGTGTTGTCGGGCCTAGGGAGGCAATTCTCTAACCTAAAAAACCCACATGTGCACTCCACACGTACTCCGCTACCCTTGTAGTCGTGTAATGCACGCCTAACCAATTCAGGGAGACCCTACATTTCTCCACCCGATAGCGGAGGTCGAGAAATTTGCACCCCAGATCTCCGCAGAATCGTCTGAGCCTCTGGTTTAAGCTTTCCACTCGGCTCCAAACCAGAGGACCGCGATCGGTCCTGGGAACGATACTACAAATAGTTAGCTCAGATTCCACACCGCGAGCGAGGCTTTCCGCCTTCACCAACTCCGCCAACCGCCTGTATGAACTGAGGATGACCTCTGAACCCAGAAAGCAGGAGTCATTGGTGCCGACATGAGCAACAGTTTGCAGTCGGGTGCACCCAGTGCTCCCTATCGCCAACGGCAGGGCCTCCACCACATCTCGGATGAGACCCCCCAGTAAGCAGATAGAGTGAACACTGGCCTTCTTCCCCGACCTTTCTGCTATCTCCATTAGGGGTTCCATCATCCGCCTAACGTTGGAGCTCCCAATCACTAATAAATCCCTCCCCCGTGTGCCTGCTCGGACCTTCCTGAAGGAGCGGCCACATGTCCACTCACAGGCGATGCCACACGGCCAGCCTCCACATTGACCCTCCGCCTCGTGCGCCGCGAACGCCGCTGAACCTGCCACTCCCCTTGGGGAGAGGGTGGCCCAACCGCGCCCGGTACCCGCGAAGATGTCTCGACAGCAGGGACAGTGGGTGAAGCATGTAACACCTTGGGTGTACCATGCGACGCACCAGACTCCCCACTGCCGCTACACTCGAGGCAGCAGCCTGAAGACGGCTGACCGCGGCCATCAACAAGTTCAGCTGTTCGCAAACAGTGGCCAGCTTCTCCTGCGTCCGTACACAGACAGCAGTCACACATCCTATCCATCCTAAGAAATCAATTTACTCTAGAGAGTTAATCAACTTTAACTAGACTGCTAATTCACTAAAGGCGGCTGATAGTTGACTAAACTGTGGTTACTAGACACTTCTTGTAGAAAACAATGAAAATAGCACTACCTGTCTCTGGACTGTATTCAAAACAAACACTAACACTACTGGCACTATGGCTGACTAAAGGGACTCTCTCTGACTGTATGCAAAACAAACACGAAATCTATGGAACACTATTACCAGCACTCGACAATTAAAGCTTCCTAAAAGGAAAAACACACGGAAGAAGAAGTGACAAGTAAGGAAAATACAGTTAATACTTAAATTAACGTCGCTCGCTGCACAACAGACGTGACACAGACGGCATCTACATCGAGGTCCTTGCAGACGGAATCGCAGCTCTGTTAGACAGGACTGTGCTTCCATAACCTTACGTGAAAAAGGCATCTATTTTGCGCATCTATTAATCTAGGAAAGGAAACAGTATATAGCATAAATTAGGATTGTAGGACGGGAATTTAACTCCAGATTCTCGGGAATACAAGTCCACTGTTTCAAAAAAATGCGTCTACTCAAACAGTGTCAGTGTTTGAACCGCTTTATAAAACACATTGGGATAAGTGAGACAGAAATTTTCCACAAAATGTAGCAAGACATTTAGGTTTAACACTCTTTTATAAAACCTTAACCATCTATCGTAATGAGAGCCGGTGTGAATAAGCTTCGATAGATTAGAATTGCTGCAGATAACAATAACCGTCTAACTTATTGTTTAAAAGGTTCGCAGGACAAAATATTAGTCTCGTCACTCAAAACAGCACACTAGTCAAATGGTTCAAATGGCTCTGAGCACTATGGGACTTAACATCTGTGGTCATCAGTCCCCTAGAACTTAGAACTACTTAACCCTAACTAACCTAAGGACATCACACACATCCATGCCCGAGGCAGGATTCGAACCTGCGACCGTAGCAGTCGCGCGGTTCCGGACTGAGCGCCTAGAACCGCTAGACCACCGCGGCCGGCCACACTAGTCAGTTTGGATCGCTAGATCGTGTAGAGCTTGTACGAGGTGGACATGTGAGCCTACACAGCTGAAGCAATAAAACGGTGTCTATGCGGCAGTCGCTTGTATGCAATCAGCACATCAAGGTGGATCGACGTAAATAAGTTACAGAACAGCACAAAGAAGCTACGATGTTTGGACGTGCAAACGACCACACCGTGAATGAAGTTCCCAGATTTATTGGTATATCAGCGTGGACTGTCCTGTGGGTCGACAAGGAATTATGTACAAATCGCATCCGTTGAACACAGCGCAAAGGACATTGGTTCTTGAGAGTTCCTATCAGACAGTGACTGGGGACGATTGTCACACATTGTCAGTGACTATCGGTTTAAAACACGACAGGAATTGCTGCTGTCAGTGAATTCATATCCGTCTCAACCAGTTACCAAGCGAACATTACAAAGTCGCTTGGGTATTTTGAATACTTAGAGTCTGGTACGAGGGCACTTCAAAAAGTAGGTTAGACAGTATTTTGGCAGGCCAAGTTCACTGTCCATTCACATTAATTCACCACCTATCCAAAGCCAGAATATCAGCTTCCGCATCTTTTGTGTTCAGACATAATGAACTTTCTAGAGTCTGAGAAGCTCATCTGCAGAAACCAACATGGTTTTAGGAAACAGCGGTCATGCGAGACACAGCTGGTCCTCTTTGTGCATGATATACAACAGGCTCTAGATACCGGCTACCAGGTTGATGCCATATTTCTCGACTTTCGTAAGGCGTTCGACTCAGTTCCGCACTGTCGCTTGCTCCAAAAAGTGGGCGCTTACGGTGTATCCGATGACATATGCGGTTGGATAGAAAGTTTTCTAACAGACAGATAGCAGTATGTCGTCCTGAATGGGGTGCCCTCTACAGAAACAAGCGTAACTTCAGGTGTGCCCCAGGACAGCGCAATAAGTCCGCTGCTTTTTACGATTTACATAAACGATCTGGATGATGGTATTAACAGCGGCATTAGACTGTTTGCCAATGATGCTGTAGTCTACAGGAAAGTAGTATCACACGAATGTTGTGAACAAATCAAGGGGGATTTGCATAAAATAAATGCGTAGTGCAATGACTGACAGTTATCTCTCAATATTAGTAAGTGTAACCTACTGCGTATAATAAGGCGACAATCCCCATTGATGTACGAGTACAAAATAAATGCCTAGTCTTTGGAAGCGGTAACATCCGTCCAATATCTGGGTTTGACTATTCGAAATCATCTCAAATGGAATGATCAGATCACACAAGCAACGGGTAAGGCGAATTCTAGATTGTGGTTTATTGGTAGAATCCTGAAGCGATGCAGTCCGTCAACAGAGAAAATTCCTTACAATACGTTAGTTAGTCCAGTCTTAGAGTATTGTTCATCTGTATGGGAGCCTTACCATTTGGGTCTGATTCCAGAGATTGAGAAGCTCCAAAGAAGAGCGGCAAGATTCGTGACTAGTACATTTAACCATCGCGATAGCGCTATAAATCTCACTGAAAGTTTGAAGTGGGACACACTTGCCGATAGACGACGCGCTAAACTTAAGGGGCTGCTCACTACATTCCGAAATCCGATCTTCGCCGAGGATGTAGAGCACATATTATTACCACCAACTTTCAAATTCAAATCACCATTCAAAGATAATGGAAATTAGAGCTCGTACTGAGGCGTTCAGACAGTCGTTTTTCCTTCTCGCGATCCGCGAGTGGAACAGAGGGGAGGAAATACGAGGGTCAGTCAAAAAGTAATGCCTCCTATTTTTTTTTCTACGTTTAATTGTCAGGAAATTTAAATGCAATTACATAGGTTGAAAACCACAACATTGAGGATCATTTTGTCATTTTTCAATGTAATCTCCGCCCATCTCTACAGTTTTGGTCCATCTTTGAACAAGGGCATGTATCCCAGCACGGTAAAAATCACAGCTCTGCTTCCTAAGCCATTGACGCACGGATGTTTTGACGGCCTCCTCATCTTCAAAATGAATCCCACGATGAGCTTCTTTTAGTGGCCCGAACAGATGGAAGTCTGATGGTGCCAGGTCAGGGCTGTATGGGGGATGAGGCAAAACTTCCCATCCAATTTTGACAATCTCGTCAGAGGTGTGACGACTGGTGTGTGGTCTTGCATTGTCATGCAAAAGAAGAACATCTGCCATTGATTTTGTTGGGCGAACTCGCTGAAGACGTGCTTTAAGTTTGTTGAGGGTTGTGACGTATTGAACAGAATTTATTGTGCATCCCTGCTCCAAAAAATCAACCAGAATCACACCCTCTGTATCCCAGAAAACTGTTGCCATAACTTTCCCTGCCGATCGCACAGTTTTTAATTTTTTCTTCCTCGGCGAGCTTGTGTGACGCCACTCCATTGACTGCCTCTTTGATTCGGGTTCAAAAAAATGCGCCCATGTTTCGTCCCCGGTCACAATTTTTTTCAGAAACTCATCTCCCTCCAAACGGAAGCGCTGCAAGTGTTGGGAGGCTATTGTTTTCCTTGCCTCTTTATTCTGATCGGTTAACATTCTTGGAACCCACCGTGCACAAACTTTTGAGTACCCCAATTGTTTAATAATCGTGATCACACTGCCTTTACTAAGAGAAATAATGCGACACACTTCATCTGCAGTCACCCGACGGTCACCACGAATGATGTCATCAACTTGCTGAATGTTGTGTGGAGTCACTGCACTCACTGGCCTGCCGCTCCGCTTTTCGTCAGTCAACGGTGTTTGCCCTTCAGCTTCCTTACAACGACGAACCCATCGTCTAACAGTGCTGACATCCACTGTCACAACACCATACACCTTCTTCAGTCTTTCATGAATGCGTATGGGCGTTTCACCTTCTGCATTCAAGAATTCAAACACACAACGCTGTCTCAAACGAACATCGATGTCGGCCATCTTACAAACTTCTGCTGTGCTGCCACCTGTTGACACAGAAAGTTACTACTGCAGTGGATTGCAGAAGAAGGTTTGAGGAATGGCGCCAAATTCAAATTTTTCACTTAACTTAATTTCTTTAAGTAGAAAAAAAATGGGAGGCATTACTTTTTGACCGACCCTCGTATGACTTTGGCGCGAACTGTGCCCTCCGCTACACACCGCTTGGTGGCTAGCGGAGTATACATGTAGATGTAGATGTAGAAGAGTGTCAGTGAGGTTCTGGAAAGTACCGACAGAAGCGTGGAGCCAAGCCGATTCCATTGCCGCTGCAAGCTGCTCCATATTTCTCTGTTGAGTGTCCATGGTGCGAGCGGCCCGATCGAGGTGGCCCCATAGATTCTCGACTGGGTTTTAATTCGGGGAATTTGGTGCCGAGGGACGTGTGAGAAACTTACACTGGTGCTCGTCGAACAACGGACGTACTCTGTGAGGTAATGTGACACTTTGCATTGTCCTGCTGCGAGATACCATCGTACAAAGCAAAAACTGCATGTAAGGGTGAACATGGTTCTCCAAGATAGATGCGTACTTGTGCAGATCCGTTGTGCATTCCAGGATGACGAAATCATTCAAGTAATGCAACAGAAACGTTCTCCAGACCATAACGCTCCCTCATCTGGCCTGGACCCTATCGACAATTTGTGCAGAACGTTTGCTTTCAGACGGTTCAAACTGTACACGCCAACGGCCATCTGTCCGATGGGGTATAAAACGTGAGTCATCTGCAAAAGCCACGTGTCGCCACTTAGTGGACGTTCAGTTGTGGTGTGGGCGTGCAAATTCCAACCTTCGTCGCCGAAGAACAACAGGCAACATGGGTTCATGGATCATACACGTGCTGCGGAGGCCCTAGGTAGCCCTTGGTTCATCTGGGCGCTCAGGTGGTTAACAGTTGCACTTCTCTTCATCCGTACGCATCTCCCATTCCGTCGTTCACCCCTGTAATCTATCGCCCGTGATGCACCACAGTTGCCCCGGCGCCGGTTTTGGATAGCGCCATTTTGCCGTGCATCGTTTACTTTAACCATGGCGGTAAGCGAACAGTTTACAAACTTAGCAGTGCGGAAATGCTTCGACACTTGGCTCGAAAGCCAATGATAACGTGCTTTTGGACTTCCGACAAGGCGCTATGTTTCCGCATTACGAAAACGGCTGCACTGTTTCATCTACATCTACATGAATACTCCCAAATCACACTTAAGTGCCTGGCGGAGGGCTCAACAAACCACTTTCACAATAATTCTCCATTATTACATTCTCGAACAGCGCGCGGAAAAAATGAACACCTACATTTTTACGCACGAGCTCTAAGTTCCCTTATTTTATTATGATGATGGTTTCTACCTATGTAGGTTTGCGTCAACAAAATATTTTCACATTCGAAGGATAAAGTTGGTGACTGAAATTTGTTGACAAGATTCCGACGATACGAAGAAAGCCTTTGTTTTAATGATGTCCACACTATATCCTATATCATATCAGTGATACTCCCTCCCCTATTTCGCAATAATACAAAACTTGCTGCTCTTCTTTGAACTTTCTCGATGTACTCCGTTACTCCTATGTGGTAAGGATAGCAGACCGCGCAGCTGTACTCCAAAAGAATACGGACAAATGTAGTGTAGGCAGTCTCTTTAGTAGATATGTTACATTTTGTAGGGGTTCTGCCAATAAAACACAATCTTTAGTTTGCCTTCCACACAACAATTTCTATGCGTTTTTTTCCAGTTTACGTTGTTCTTTATTGTAATTCATAGGTATTTAGTTGAATTTACGGCCTTTAGATTTCCTGATTAATCGGGAAACCGAAGTTTAACGGATTTCTTTTAGCACTCATTTGGATGACCTCACACTTCTCATTCTATCTATCTAGATACCTACCGCTTGCGCCTTGTCCCGCGGCTTCACAGGGTCGGCCATGGTTAATCAGATTTGGCATGTTAAGTTTAAGGGGTGGCCGGATGCCCTTCCTGCCGCCACTCTGTACGCTCCAGGATGGAATTAGTGTGCCCCAGATGTCTGTGTCTAGTGCAAATCATGAAATAGTGCAAACGTGTTTCAAATGTCGGCGACGCGTGGAACTGAGGCGGAACGGTGGGACCAGCCAAGTATTCACCTAGTGGGATGTGGAAAATTGCCTAAAAGCTACATCCAGGCTGGTCGGCACACCGGCCCTCGTCGTTAATCCCCCGGGCGGATTCGATCCGGGGCCGGCGCGCCTGGCCGAGTTCGGGAAGCAGCGCGTTAGCGCGCTCGGCTACCCTGGCGGGTGACCTCACACTTTTCATTATCTAGGGTCAATTACCAATTTTCGCACCATACAGATATCTTTTCTAAATCGTTATACAATTTATTCTGATTTTCTAATGTCTTTACTAGACGATAAACGACAGCATCATCTGCAACCTTAGGCAGCAGCTCATACTGTCTCCTAAATCGTTATACAGATAAGGGACAGCAGAGGTCCTGTAACACTACCTTGGGGAACGCCAGAAATCATTTATGTTTTACTCGATGATTTTCCGTCAGTTACTACGAACTGTGACCTCTCTGACAGGAATTCATGAATCCAGTCGCATAATGATACGATATTCCATAAGCACGAAATTTCACTACAAGCCCCTTGTGTGGTACAGTGTCAAAAGCCTTCTGGAAATCTAGAAATAGGGAATCAATTTGAAAACCCTTGTCAATAGCACTCAGCATTTCGTGTGTGTACAGAGCTAGCTGTGTTTCGTAAGATGATGTTTTCTAAAGCTGTGTTGACTGTGTGTCAATAGACCGTTCGCTTTTCAAAGCAATTCTTGATATTCGAGCACAATATATGTTCAAGAATCTTGCTTCATATCGACCTTAATGATATGGGCCTGTAATTTGGTAGATTACTCCCCCTACCTTTCTTGAATATTTGTGTGACTTTTGCAAATTTCCAGTCTTTGGATACGGATCTTTCGTCGACCGAGCGGTTGTATATGTTTGATAAGTATGGAGCTATTGCATCAGCATACTCCGAAGAACCTAATTGCTATACAGTGTGGACCGGAAGACTTGCTTTTAGTAAGTAATGTGAGTTGCTTCACTACTCCGAGGGTATCTACTTCTAAGTTATTCATGTGGGCGGCTATTCTTGATTCGAATTCTGGAATATTTACTTCGTCTTCTTTGGTGAAGGAATTTGGGAAAGCTGTGTTTAATAATTATTTGAAGCACTGTAGTCGATAGTGTTTCTATTGCCATCGCGCAGAGAAGACACTGACTGTGTCTTGTCACTGGCATACTTTACATAGGACCAGAATCTCTTTTGCCCCCTCCTCCAACCCTCACTCCTGACACGCGTTATATACACTCCAATGATAGCGCTGCCACCTGCCCTCTGTTAGTTGTTACTGCACATGGATGTCAAACATAGACGGTGGTCACATTAATGCGACTGGACCTCGTATACTGAATGCTGCACTACGCTCCAAAGTGACATAGGTACATAACGCTATTTTTCAACATAGTCCCCAGTCTTTGTAAGAAAACGGTCGGAACCTTCTACCAATTGTTCAATTCCTAGTTCGCGACAACAGAAGTCCGCTCCTAGGTCAAGGAGTCATTTGAGAACGGCTGTGTGAACGTTTTCATCGTCGGAAAGTCTGCGATTTCTGCGACTAAATTTCCATGGTTTGCAACATTTTGGTCGATAATCGATGCTATAATATCTGTATTACGTAACTTGATTGACGTGAAATGTATGTAAATATTTTTTTTTCATTCTGTAATTTTAAGTAGTCTGGAAATATTATTTACATGAATTTCCTGAAACTGTGTCATTTTATGTATGAATTATAACATCTATGACTCTGTCATACGTAATGGAAGTTAGAACTGCATACGACAGAAAAGCTGGAGGGAAGTCCTTCTGCAACGAAAGAGCTTAGCTGAGCTTTAAAAAGGTGAAGAGGCGCGATTTGCTGCGAGAAGTCGTTATTGCACATATAGTAAGTGGACAGCTCTCAACGTGTTAACATTCCGAGTGATCAATCAGGTAATGATTTGTGAGAAAGTGGAGTAATTACGACTCGGATGTGAATTGTTATAATCCGGTATAAGGTGGCATTTACTAGGTTGCTCTAAAATCTGTATTTAAGACGCCAATAAGATATTTTACCGAGCATATTGCATCATCAGCCATGACTGTATCATACGGCCCTATTCTTTCTTCGCTGAAGATCCCGCTGCATCATCCTTCAGGGCAAGTAACATTGAATATTGTAAATGCATGCATGGGCCAGTGTTTGCTGAAGTGTTCAAATTGCGTGTTTTTGGTACTTGCATTGTTTAATTCATAAATTTCGGGCGTATTATAGTATTTGAGAGTTGTAGCATCGCGTTTTAGTACCTGAATAGTGTAAATTCACGTAGTCGTTTGTCTTCTGTTTTTGTTTTGTACGGCCAGTGTCGGTTGGTCACAGTCAGTGTGCTCCCTGCCGCCGTTGGATAAGCAGCTGCAGCAGCAAGTCGTATACTCCTAGCTCACTCATTTGTTACATAGTTTAATTCTTAATTTCTTTGCGTGTTTTTGGTACTTGCATTATTTAATTCATAAATTTCGGGCGTATTATAGTATTTGAGAGTTGTAGCATCGCGTTTTAGTACCTGAATAGTGTAAATTCGCGTAGTCTCCTTCCGCCGCCGAGCAGTGTCAGCAGTGCGCAAGTAGCAGCATTACTGCATTTACTAGGCAATCTTGTATTTTAATAACCGCTCTCTGTAGATTAGTTCAGACGTTCTTTGCAAAACAGTTTTTAGTATGGATAGGGACTGCAACTGCTGTGTTCGGATGCAGGCTGAGTTGGCATCCCTTCGCTCCCAGCTTCAGGCAGTGTTGGCTTCGGTCACACAGCTTGAGGCTGTTGCCAATGGGCATCACTGTGGGGGTCCGGATGGGGGTTTGTCGGGGACGGCCAGCTCGTCCCACGCATCCCCCGATCGGACTAAGACTGTGGTTGCCCGGGATACTGCCCGCATTGAGGCTGATCCCTCACCTGTGGTAGAGTGGGAGGTCGTCTCAAGGTGTGGCAGGGGGCGAAAGACATTCCGGAGGGCTGAACGGAAGGCCTCTCCAGTTTGTCTGACGAACCGGTTTCAGGCTCTGTCTCAGGCTGATACTGATCTTCGGCCTGACATGGCTGCTTGTCCTGTTCCAGAGGTTGCCCCTCAGTCTGCAAGATCCGGGCGGTCGCAGAGGGTGGGCTTACTGGTAGTTGGGAGCTCCAACGTTAGGCGCGTAATGGGGCCCCTTAAGGAAATGGCAGCAAGAGAGGGGAAGAAAACCAATGTGCACTCCGTGTGCATACCGGGGGGAGTCATTCCAGATGTGAAAAGGGTCCTTCCGGATGCCATGAAGGGTACAGGGTGCACCCATCTGCAGGTGGTCGCTCATGTCAGCACCAATGATGTGTGTCGCTATGGATCGGAGGAAATCCTCTCTGGCTTCCGGCGGCTATCTGATTTGGTGAAGACTGCCAGTCTCGCTAGCGGGATGAAAGCAGAGCTCACCATCTGCAGCATCGTCGACAGGACTGACTGCGGACCTTTGGTACAGAGCCGAGTGGAGGGTCTGAATCAGAGGCTGAGACGGTTCTGCGACCGTGTGGGCTGCAGATTCCTCGACTTGCGCCATAGGGTGGTGGGGTTTCGGGTTCCGCTGGATAGGTCAGGAGTCCACTACACGCAACAAGCGGCTACACGGGTAGCAGGGGTTGTGTGACGTGGGCTGGGCGGTTTTTTAGGTTAGATGGCCTTGGGCAAGTACAGAAAGGGCAACAGCCTCAACGGGTGCGGGGCAAAGTCAGGACATGCGGGGACCAAGCAGCAATCGGTATTGTAATTGTCAACTGTCGAAGCTGCGTTGGTAAAGTACCAGAACTTCAAGCGCTGATAGAAAGCACCGAAGCTGAAATCGTTATAGGTACAGAAAGCTGGCTTATGCTAGAGATAAATTCTGCCGAAATTTTTACAAAGGTACAGACGGTGTTTAGAAAGGATAGATTGCATGCAACCAGTGGTGGAGTGTTCGTCGCTGTTAGTAGTAGTTTATCCTGTAGTGAAGTAGAAGTGGATAGTTCCTGTGAATTATTATGGGTGGAGGTTACACTCAACAACCGAGCTAGGTTAATAATTGGCTCCTTTTACCGACCTCCCGACTCAGCAGAATTAGTGGCAGAACAACTGAGAGAAAATTTGGAATACATTTCACATAAATTTTCTCAGCATGTTATAGTCTTAGGTGGAGATTTCAATTTACCAGATATAGACTGGGACACTCAGATGTTTAGGACGGGTGGTAGGGACAGAGCATCGAGTGACATTATACTGAGTGCACTATCCGAAAATTACCTCGAGCAATTAAACAGATAACCGACTCGTGGAGATAACATCTTGGACCTACTGATAACAAACAGACCCGAACTTTTCGACTCTGTATGTACAGAACAGGGAATCAGTGATCATAAGGCCGTTGCAGCATCCCTGAATATGGAAGTTAATAGGAATATAAAAAAAGGGAGGAAGGTTTATCTGTTTAGCAAGAGTAATAGAAGGCAGATTTCAGACTACCTAACGGATCAAAACGAAAATTTCTGTTCCGACACTGACAATGTTGAGTGTTTATGGAAAAAGTTCAAGGCAATCGTAAAATGCGTTTTAGACAGGTACGTGCCGAGTAAAACTGTGAGGGACGGGAAAAACCCACCGTCGTACAACAACAAAGTTAGGAAACTACTGCGAAAGCAAAGAGAGCTTCACTCCAAGTTGAAACGCAGCCAAAACCTCTCAGACAAACAGAAGCTAAACGATGTCAAAGTTAGCGTAAGGAGGGCTATGCGTGAAGCGTTCAGTGAATTCGAAAGTAAAATTCTATGTACCGACTTGACAGAAAATCCTAGGAAGTTCTGGTCTTACGTTAAATCAGTAAGTGGCTCGAAACAGCATATCCAGACACTCCGGGATGATGATGGCATTGAAACAGAGGATGACACGCGTAAAGCTGAAATACTAAACACCTTTTTCCAAAGCTGTTTCACAGAGGAAGACCGTACTGCAGTTCCTTCTCTAAATCCTCGCACAAACGAAAAAATGGCTGACATCGAAATAAGTGTACAAGGAATAGAAAAGCAACTGGAATCACTCAATAGAGGAAAGTCCACTGGACATGACGGGATACCAATTCGATTCTACACAGAGTATGCGAAAGAACTTGCCCCCCTTCTAACAGCCGTGTACCGCAAGTCTCTAGAGGAACGGAGGGTTCCAAATGATTGGAAAAGAGCACAGGTAGTCCCAGTCTTCAAGAAGTGTCGTCGAGCAGATGCGCAAAACTATAGACCTATATCTGACGTCGATCTGTTGTAGAATTTTAGAACACGTTTTTTGCTCGAGTATCATGTCGTTTTTGGAAACCCAGAATCTACTATGTAGGAATCAACATGGATTCCGGAAACAGCGATAGTGTGAGACCCAACTCGCTTTATTTGTTCATGAGACCCAGAAAATATTAGATACAGGCTCCCAGGTAGATGCTATTTTTCTTGAGTTCCGGAAGGCGTTCGATACAGTTCCGCACTGTCGCCTGATAAACAAAGTAAGAGCCTACGGAATATCAGACCAGCTGTGTGGCTGGATTGAAGAGTTTTTAGCAAACAGAACACAGCATGTTGTTATCAATGTAGAGACGTCTACAGACGTTAAACTAACCTCTGGCGTGCCACAGGGGAGTGTTATGGGACCATTGCTTTTCACAATATATATAAATGACCTAGTAGATAGTGTCGGAAGTTCCATGCGGCTTTTCGCGGATGATGCTGTAGTATACAGAGAAGTTGCAGCATTAGAAAATTGTAGCGAAATGCAGGAAGATCTGCAGCGGATAGGCACTTGGTTCAGGGACTGGCAACTGTCCCTTAACATAGACAAATGTAATGTATTGCGAATACATAGAAAGAAGGATCCTTTATTGTATGATTATATGATAGCGGAACAAACACTGGTCGCAGTTACTTCTGTAATATATCTGGGAGTATGCGTGCGGAACGATTTGAAGTGGAATGATCATATAAAATTAATTGTTGGTAAGGCGGGTACCAGGTTGAGATTCATTGGGAGAGTGCTTAGAAAATGTAGTCCATCAACAAAGGAGGTGGCTTACAAAACACTCGTTCGACCTATACTTGAGTATTGCTCATCAGTGTGGGATCCGTACCAGATCGGGTTGACGGAGGAGATAGAGAAGATCCAAAGAAGAGCGGCGCGTTTCGTCACAGGGTTATTTGGTAAGCGTGATAGCGTTACGGAGATGTTTAATAAACTCAAGTGGCAGACTCTGCAAGAGAGGCGCTCTGCATCGCGGTGTAGCTTGCTCGCCAGGTTTCGAGAGGGTGCGTTTCTGGATGAGGTATCGAATATATTGCTTCCCCCTACTTATACCTCCCGAGGAGATCACGAATGTAAAATTAGAGAGATTAGAGCGCGCACGGAGGCTTTCAGACAGTCGTTCTTCCCGCGAACCATACGCGACTGGAACAGGAAAGGGAGGTAATGACAGTGGCACGTAAAGAGCCCTCTGCCACACACCGTTGGGTGGCTTGCGGAGTATAAATGTAGATGTAGATGTAGAAGTAGATGTAGATAGTAAGTGATCAGTACTAATCTTGTAACACGAACCGTGTTTATTCTAAGTCATTCACGTTGGTAGGATCCTGTTATTGTTAAAACAATTTTGTAATTTTCCTTTCAGTATAAAATGAAAGCGCATAAATGATTACTTTCAGTAATTAAAAGACTTGTTGACGTTGTGAAGTAATAGGATTTAGCTTTGCCAATAGCTTTTCTAGTGAAGTGCTCCACGTGATAGATGATGTTTCTAAGTGTACTCCATAGTAAAAGTATATTTAGTTCCTACTTTATTCTGAGGAAAACTTTCAAAGATAATTAAAACTTTTCTCAGACTATAAAACTTACAAGAGGACTGTAAGTACAGAAACAAAATCTAAGCCATAATAGTATGAAGGCCTTCAGTAGTCATATTGGTATGAGTTAAGAGGTTCGTAAATAGTGATTTTTCTACACATTCCTCTTATGTTACTGTTATTTATTACAGAAATAGTCAATCAGGAATTGGCTTATGAGACAGAACAGTTTTAGGATCCCCCAATGATACAGTCAGTTAACCGACATGTCACAGTGAAACTACATGCAAAACTTAATTACTCAGTATTGAACTATCTTCTTCTTTTGCTAGTGCCTTCTTCTGCAGTTTTCGCAGGGTCGGCATGGTTACAATCGGATTTGGCATTGTTAATTTGAAGGGGTGGCCAGATGCCCTTCCTGCCGCCACCCCGTGATGGAATCAGTGTAACCCAACTTTCTGCGTCTAGTATAAAACATGAAAGAGTGCGAATGGGTTGCAAATGTCTGCGAGTCGTGTAACTGAGGCGGGACGTGGGGATCAGCCCGGTATTCACCTAGTGGTATGTGGAAAAACCCCTAAAAGCCACATCCAGGCTGGCCACGGTAATACGCTGGGTGGAGTCGATCCGGGGCCAGCGCGCCTACCCGAGTCCGGGAAGCAGCGCATTAGCGCTCTCGGCTAAGCTGGCGGGTCAACATTGAACTATGTGTGCTATTAAAATCATGAGTCGGGTTATCTTACTTAAACTATCACAGACTTAGGTTCCCCAGGAACAGCTCATTTTCTCGGCAATGTACAAGGGTCATACAGTCTATGAAAACTATTTGTGTTCAAGTTAGTTAAAATAACAGCTTGGTAACTATATAAAAATTACTGTCCTTGAGGGAAGTTGAAGGGCCTCCTCATGTCAAAATCATCAATTTTACCCTGCTGAGTGGTGGACTGTAATTAGCTTTATTGTATACGCACTAAAGGTAAGCATTGGTGTCAGGCAGTTTGTTGTAGCTAAATTTAAACAGATATCAGTTCTGCTCATGACTAGTTGATGTACTTTTTTTTTCTTGAGAGTAAAGTTCCGTTCAGAAATTGGTTTACTTTGTTTACTATAGGTTTAAATTTGAACTACTTTTGACCGAGCGAGGTGGTGCAGTGGCTAGCACACTGGACTCGCATTGAGGAGGACGACTGCTCAATCCCGCGTCCGGCCATCCTGATTTAGGTTTTCCGTGATTTCCCTAAATCGCTCCAGGCAAATTCTGGGATGGTTCCTTTGAAAGGGCACGGCCGGCTTCCTTCCCTAATCCGTTGAGACCGATGACCTCGCTATCTGGTCTCCTCCCCCAAACAATCCAATCCAAAAAAAAATTACTTTCGCCTAATTAGGATGGCAACCGTATTTGTTTTCATGAACACTGTCGTTTTTAATTTTTTTTTTTACTTTCAATTGACAAACGGTTAGTTCGATTCACATTCGAATAACTTTGCAACCTGTCAGTACGCAAGCCTTAAGGAGATGAATTATATTCCAAATACTTTTAATTATCACCTGCGCTCACAGTCAAAGTTCACTTCCTGGTACAGGGGTAGCGTTATTCGGTGCTCTTGCGCCTTTTTTGACCCCCTGGAGTGTTACAGATTACCTGGACATTGACGTCTGCGCTCGTTGTCGATGACCTTCCTTCCCAATCAACACCATCCACGTCTACGCCGCTTTAGTCAATTTATTGGCACCCTTTCACTGTGGCTGGACAAGCCGCGCGGGATTAGCCGAACAGACTCAGGCGCTGCAGTCATGGACTGTGCGGCTGGTCCCGGCGGAGGTCCGAGTCCTCACTCGGGCATGGGTGTGTGTGTTTGTTCTTAGGATAATTTAGGTTAAAGTAGTGTGTAAGCTTAGGGATTGATGACCTTAGCAGTTAAATCCCATAAGATTTCACACACATTTTTTGTGGCTGGACGCGGCATTGCAATTGGTCAATATCCGCTAGAATTACGCTGTGAATCTGTGTGTAGTTTGGACGTTTTCCCCACAAGAGCTGTACTGCCCCGTGCACTTCAACATTGGTGTACGTTTCCAGTTTCCGCGTAAATTCTCTCATACACTGTAATGCATCTGTTACCGGTACCGCAGGAAACCCATAACATGCACTCTCTTATGACAGTGCACCATTCTTGTTGCGCAATGGTCTTAGCGTGGTACGACGTGTGCAACATGCGTTTTGAAGCTTCCTCGTACCTAGTAAAGACCGTTGCTCCCAGCGGTGTACAGGGCGAGCTTTTTATCTTGAGAAACTTTATATCTCAAAACCTACACATCACTTTAAAAAACTGGAAAAATACGTGTCCGATATATTTGAAAATACTATCTGCAGATACCAATGTCGACCCACCTGCCCACCCGCAATAGTTAGGCTGCAGCAACTTCGAAATCTTAAATGGGAACATCCCATTTTTATTGTATAATCGGATTCTACAAGGAAATATATGTAACTATTTATGTAACGCTGTTGTCATTCCTCTATGTTTGCCGTTGTAATCGACAAATAACGCTGTGGGGTTCCAGTATTATCTCGAGAAAAAGTGCATTGGATCAAAAATACTAAAAAAATGTGGCAGACGACTCACTGTTTTCCATTTTTTCTGTATACCTACTTTGAAACATGCATTCATTCATTCACTATCCGACTACTTATTATTGCGGGCACGTCGTCCCTCATTTCTTAAATACAGTGTGTAAGAAAATTAAAGGATCACTTTTTCGAATCCCTTTAAACGCCTGCCATTTCGAAGCTTAATTTTGATATTTGACTCAAGGTTGCCTACAAACTTCTTCTGTAATGATGCAAAATCGTGGCGCCCTGCGACGTCACCCTCGGGTTCGACGACGCTTTGTGAGGTAACGGGCGAGTTGTGGCACTCTGGAAATATATGTTCGGAATTGTGGCGGCCGCACAGGACGCTCGTCAAAGCCGGGGCCCGGCAGCAAACACGTGGTGGCAAACGCTAGCCGGACGAGAGTGCATGGTCCAGCGGCGTGGCTGGGAGTTCCGCTGTGACAAGGACGGTGCTTTGTGCCGATGAAGAAGATGTCTATGTCGGGAGAGTGCCAAAGATGGCGGACTTTGTGAAACCATCATGGCAGACATTTCACAGTTCGTATAGAAATTAATAGTAGCCAGATGAATCATGATATCTCGAAAAGAAACAGATACATTACTATTATTTGCACGACGATTCTGATGCTATAATCAGATTTTCAATATATTTATTAGTTTAAAGTTTAGTACCTGACGGTAAATTGTACAAGTAACATCCATCAACGAATTTCCAAAATATAAACGCTTCATCCGATTTTGTCGATCGCCTTGTCTTTAGAAAGCTATTAGTGTGAACCTAAATTGGTATGAATTAAAGTCATGTAACTTGAATAGTACATGAGTTGTTGGAGGTCAATGTGGCCGATTGCTATCGATCGCGTCAGGCCGTAAGTACTCCACAGTTACACGAAAAAACGGCAGCAGCATGCTTATAAATATATTTATTCATCTATGTCTTTGTTTATTACCGATTTATACTATTCATGAAGAAATTGGTTAAATACTTACTGTGTTTTAGAAAGCACAGAGACATTAGGCTCCTCTCCTACCATTTGCTTCTTTTCTTTTGATATACGTTTATTTAATTGTTTATGTATTTAATAAATTGTGGTAGCGCGTGTTTATGGTCCAGCCGTAGTAATATTTATTTATTTTCAAGTATTTAAATGTAAATCCAACATTTCGTATGTGCTTAAATATGTGCGTGGGTGCGTTGGCTTGAAGACATAGCGCGAGCGCTCTAGCCAATCACAGCGCTTGTGAATTGGGACACTGGATGGAAGCGTGTTTCCGGAGAGGACACGAGGCAGTTCGGGACAGTACGACAGTACACGGAAAGTGCTGGACGGCGCGGCGGACGCACAGTCGCGGGAAAGTCTGAGTGGAGCAGTTTGCGCGTGATCGCGAGAGATAGCAGTATATATCGGAGTGCCGACCTGTGCTCTTCTGTGATTTCCGTGGCCTCTGCAGTGAAGACGTAGTGTGCGTTTGGAAGTGAATATCTCGCGCTGTTGTTCATAACTAATTACGTACAGAAGGAATCTATTGTTTCCCTGTTATTCAACTTATATTTTATTTTATTGCTGGACCATCGACACCAATAAGTGTTTTGAAGAAATATACCGCATTCTCAAAAGTACTTCTACTATCGTACTCATCATTTAAAGTCGTTAAGATAGTCCCTGCAGATTTTATTTAATTGCAGTCTTTCATTTATAAATTTCTAAATTAATTCGCAATTGCCGAGTGATAAGAACCGTCGACCATTCGATTCATGTGTCTATTCATATTTTATACTGTAGACAGCAGTATTTGGCTTGTAATGCGGCAACTACGTATCCCAACCCCCAGACAACGAAACCAGCCAAAACTTTTAGTATTGTAACTCAGAGTCGGAGGGTGACTAGTTGTTAGAAAGCCCGCAGCTTCAACCAGCAAAGTATCGACAAATGAGGAAAAAAATGTCCTCAGCACAGATGAACATGTGAGCTTTATTGTGGGTTAATTATGTCACACTGACACCAAACTTCACCACAATTCTACCCAACACCACCATGGACGTGTCACACATTGGGAAGGTAGGTCGGCACATCCCCTCTTACCCACAATTCACCCACAATTCATCCCTTTGGCGTTTCAGACCTACTGTAAGGACAACGTCAGGCTACAAACTCACTGAACGTGATCTGACCCGTTTGGTTGGTTGGTTGGTTGGTTTTGGGGAAGGAGACCAGACAGCGTGGTCATCGGTCTCATCGGTTTAGGGAAGGATGGGGAAGGAAGTCGGCCGTGCCCTTTCAGAGGAACCATCCCGGCATTTGCCTGGAGCGATTTAGGGAAATCACGGAAAACCTAAATCAGGATGGCCGGACGCGGGATTGAACCGTCGTCCTCCCGAATGCGAGTCCAGTGTCTAACCACTGCGCCACCCCACTCGGTACCAGTTTGGTGTGTAGTGCGACGGCAAATTTTCCTTTGGTATACAAGGTCGAACGACTAGGGACCGCTCAATGCCATCTGACGAAATCTGAACATGATACGAAGCTTCGAAGGGATTTTGTGCCTTTTCAGCGGCCCTGTATCGCGCACTCTTGTCGCGTGATAACAGGGGGGGGGGGGAGGGGGGTTGTTAAATTATCTTATCATGTACGTGAATAAAACGACAAAGGGTTTGTTGAGTACTTTAAGAATGTACCTGTTGGAAACTCCAATTTTCCCTCGCTGTTGCTCTTGCGCCTTAAGATAGACAAACCTCCCCTACTGTGTGTCGAAGGAGTTGCCTAACCTTCAGGCGTTAGAGCAGCAGCGCGGCTGAATCGGTATCAAAGTTTCTGACAACTACATTTTTAACGTGCCCAACAAAGGTGCGTAGGTGCCACCAACAGTGTTATCGAACTTGGGTGTCTTGAATGATAATTTAACACCGCCCCTCCCTCTCTCTGTGATCACGCCACTAGAGGGCATGGCACAGAAGCACTGAAAAAGAATGAAACCTCGTCGATGGTTCGGATCACGTTCATATTTCGTCGAATGGTTTTGAACAGTCCCTAGTAGTTCCAGCCTGTACACCAAATCCAAAATTCTGGTTGTCCTACGCTCTAAAAGGATCAGACCACGTTCAGTGAGATTGTAGCCCCACGTTGTCCTTACAGTAGGTCTGAAACACACAGGGGGAGGCAGCAGTGGCGAAAGTTGTCAAGACCGTTGCCCTGTTGCTCATCGCAGTGCCAACTGTTGTTTTCGACAGCGAAATGTGCGTGAATCAACGCCCCAAGGGAACGGGTGGTTTCTTTACACTCTTTGTGCTACCCTCTCATACCATTTTGTGTCGATTCTGAGCAGCGATGTGTCTGAAATATTTGTCTGCCCTCCATAAGAAAACCTGGTGATTTTAAAGCTGCCTGTTGCGGTTCTAACCCGCGTCCCGAAGCGGCAAAGGAAGGATTGAGAGGGGTAAGAAGGCGTATGACAACCTACCCATCTTGTGGCATGTCCATGGTGGCGTTGGGCAGAATAGTGGTAATGTTTGTTTCCAATGTGAGAACATTAACTCACCTTAAAGCACACATGATTTCTGAGCTGTGGCCTTTTTTTCGCATTCGTCGACACCTTGTTGTTTAAAGCGCCGCTGATCCTGAGGGTGACAGCACTTTTGAGCCAAATTTCAAACTTACGCGTTGAAATGTGTGACAATTAAGTGGTTTCGAAAATGTGATCCTTAAATTTTGTTGCGCAATGTACTTTCCTTCGTAGGCTGGGTGCGTTATTGGTCAGGAAGCATATTATTGCGGCAATTTAAATAGTTTACGTTTACAGAGAAAGTAGCAGGAATGTCGATAATACTGTAACCGTTAATGCCCAACGTTTTCCAAACAGGGTGCGATTACGCGCTTCTTTTTGTCAGCTTATTCCATTGTTCTCTACCGAGTAAACTGTACAGCCACGAAAAAGGAACAGTCGAAGAACTGTTGCTGGAGAGAATAACGAAACTGCGATATTAGCTGCAGTGAATCATAACTCCCACATTAGCACTCGCCTATGAAGTCGTGAATAAGGAATTAGTCAGACTACTATTTGCCACTTACTGAAACGTAGAAAATGTCATCCACTTCATATTTCCCTCCATCAAGATATTCATGGCAATAATTTCGAGTACCGAGTATCATTTTTCCAGTGGTCGCTTCAGCAAATGCAGAGAGACCCCCAAGTTCTTTGATCGAGTATTGCTCTCTGATGAGTCGACATTCACGAATTATGGTACGATTAATCGACACAAGACGCATTATTGGAAAGTCGAAAAGCCACATTGGCAACTCCAAGCTGAATATCAACGTCCGTGGTATCCAAATATTTGTGGAAAAATTGGTGACAGACACAACGGTCCATTCTTTTTTGATGGCACCTTAAATGGTGACAAATATAAAACATACTTGGAGGACGATCTTCCAGTATTGCTTCCATACCTGCTCTTCGACTCGTGACAAACAATACCATTTCAACACGATGCTTGTCCAGCAAATTATTTTGTAACGGCAAGGGAAGTAATAGATCGGGTGTTCAATCTTCGATGGATCTGAACAGGCGGTCCAGTGTCTTGGCCTACAAGATCACCTTCTCTTACCTCGCCTGACTTTTTTGTGGTGTTACGTGAAGAGAAGCTTATAATGGTGGTAGTGGTGGTTAGTTTTTAACGTCCCGTCGACAACGAGGTCCATTAGCGACGGAGCGCAAGCTCGGGTTAGGGAAGGATTGGGAAGGAAATCGGCCGTACCCTTTCAAAGGAACCATCCCGGCATTTGCCTGAAACGATTTAGGGAAATCACGGAAAACCTAAATCAGGATGGCTGGAGACGGGATTAAACCGTCGTCCTCCCGAATGCGAGTCCAGTGTAAGCTTATAATGAAGTGCCATCAACGCGTGATAACATGATTCAGCGTATCACCAATGAATGTCAGTAGATTACATGGGGAATAGTTCTCAATTACGTCGGTTCACTTCATATGCGGATAAATAAATGCATCCAAGTGGGCGGAGCCATTTTCGAGCTTTTCCTGTGAAGTAATTCATATAAGCAAGAACGGGAGGACACATATCAAGCGAGCATCTCATTAGTGTGAGGTGGGAGGACACACCTCAACCGACTTTTTTTCACGATTATTCTGGTTTTCGTCTTTTGATCCACCGCACTTTCCTCGAGATAATACCGTTTCGGAACTCAATTGTGTTATTTGTTGACTACAACGCCATCTGTTGCGCAACGACAAAAATATTAGGTATTTTTCCCACATAATCCGAATATACAATAAATAGTAATAAATACATTTAATCCACGGTTTGTGGAAGGCGTAGCTCTGGGCGGGAGGTGTTCCTGTGATTTTTTCGTAGTGTTTTTCGTTCCTTGCCTTGGACCCACATATTCCTGTCACCGTGAATATGAACCAAGATCATACTCCAATATTCTCGGTGACCAAGTGTTCCCCTTCCTTTACATCGCCATGACTAGTATGCTGTGGACTCTCTCATCTTCCAAGTTGACCACCGACAGGCACCTGAAAGTTTTGGAAGATGATTTCATCCTGATTATACAAAGTGACTCTGATTTCGACAAGATATGGTCGATGCAAGACGGAGCTCGACCCCACCGAAGCAGGAGAGAGGAAAGTACCCAGAGGCCACTGGCATGGACCTCGATTGGCCGCCATATTCCTTCGATCTGAACACATGTGACTCCTTTTTGTAGGGCTATATTAAAGACAAGGTGTATAGAAATAATTCCAAAACCATTTCTGAGCTGAAAACAGCTATTCAGGAGGTCATCGACAGCATCGATATTCCGAGACTTCAGCGGGTCATACAGAAGTTCGCTATTCGTCTGCGCCACATCATCGCTAATGATGGCAGGCATATCGAACATGTCATAATCTAAATCCGAATATCTGTGGTGACGTTTACATGTTGAATAAAGTGTGTGCATTCCGTAGTTTGTAAGTAATTTACGTTTTTTTCATATTGTTCAATAATTGTCATCCTGTAAATGTATTATCATGAAGTAGATAAAAACCTTCGTGCATTAGCCCTACAATACTTAAGTCTCTCTCGCCCCCCGGCTGCAATATAATTAACAAGTAGATAAAATAAAATGGTAATATCGTTGCTACAGATGAGACTTCAAATTTAACGTTTTATCATCGTATTTAAGTAAACAATTTTAGGCTCACAAAAAAGATTTCGAAAATAAAAGCTAACGTATAAAGATCTAAACGGTTCCTTGCATAAGTTGACAGTTAGAACTAAGAAAAATGTTTCTGCCGTATGATAAGAAAATATGAAAATATTTGACTCGCTAACGTTGTGCAAATTAAACAGAAGAAGCCGGTGGCGTGAGAGACCCACCTGTGGCCAAACTGCAAACGCCTGTCCTTTCCAGCTACTGCTCATTGACTTGAAAATACGAGTTATTCGACTCCGCTTCGCGAGAAAGGTCATAATTCCTGCTGTTGTCTTTATCGCCATGCGTCATTTAAATTTTATAATTTTCAAACTGAGTAGCGTATCAAACAATTAGGACTGACATCACTACACTTAAGTTGTCATGTTAATACTGCTCGCATTCATAATAGTACTAGATGTTGTGCATCTGCAGTCTTTTATACAGTTCAATTATCACTTAAATTGATTCTGAATTATATTCAGTTCACAAATAGCTAATAAAACATGCTAAGGGGACTTCGAATTAATTCACTGCAAAAAAACTAGTCCTCGTTAGAAAAACGACTGATGTGTTGAAGACCTTTATTCATTCGGAGTGTGAGGTCTTATATGGTGTGCTGTAGGGGTCTGTCAAGGCTGGAAGTTGTGCGTAATATAGTTTTGATGTTATGCATAGTTACCCTATGCATATATGGACTAACTAATTTTGCTCCACTCATTATAATCATCATCTGTAGTGTGTTACAAATAAAAGAATCTTATTTCGATCAAGTATTCTCGCTCCGTTCCCCGCCCCAAGTGGTGATACGCCTTTTCACTCACAGTCATAAACAGCGGCGCCCGTGCCTGCGCGTCTCATTATGCACTGCCTGGCTGAACGCTTGTTAAAGCTGTGAAGGACGCTTTCTCCAAGCGGCGGCGTCTTATTTACAAACAAAACCGCTCTAACATCTGTTCTCTGTTTCCGCGCTTTAATTTTGTTTCGTGAGCCCCAGTTTCGTCTGAACTTTGCTTTCAGAGCATTCTCAGGAATTCTCCGTAACGGATATCTCGACTAAAAACCTCAAAAAATACTTCTCTAGCTATGCACGATGACGCTCTTTTCGTATTTTCAAATATGTATCTCCAGCACGAGCTCGCAGAGAAATACTTACACAGTCCAGTCACTTCATTATGACTACACAAAAAGTGTCACCTCTACCACACGTTTCTAATAACGTATAGTACGTGAAAAGCGCATAAGGGTACCAAATGCGTCGGAAGTAGTGGGCAATGATTTGAGATCCAGT
Organism: Schistocerca serialis cubense; assembly: GCF_023864345.2. NCBI lineage: Eukaryota > Metazoa > Arthropoda > Insecta > Orthoptera > Acrididae > Schistocerca > Schistocerca serialis. The sequence goes on from NC_064640.1 coordinate 285,023,540, forward strand.
TCCATATTTCAAAATAAGCAAAATCGTTTATACATATGAGCAGCCAAATTGAAAATAGCTGCTATGTTACACAAAAAGCACTCCTATCACCACGGCCCAAGGAATGTTTTCAGCGTGTCAAAAAACCGGAATGTAGTCAGATGTTCTACCTGCCGTGACAGTCGAACACTGACAGGGCAAGATGAACGAGACCAGCGTATTTTATTGCGGTCTAATCTAGTAATTGTCATGGGATTAAAAGGGACCTTCAAAAAGAACCTTCGCTCGTGAACTGAGTTATAACTTATTGAGGACACTTGATGGACATAGTTGTGTTTGTGTGGGACCCAGGAAACATATGCTCCAGCCTATTAAGCACTTTTGAGATGAGATCACAGTGATATGCCGTCTCAAAATTCAGCTACTACCAATCTCCGGGAGATGTGGGCGGTGACTGATTTGTCATGGATGTGGATGGTTCCCCAACGCTTTCGATGTGCTGTAAAGACCACACCGCCACGAGTCCTTATCTCAATCAGAGAGAGAATAGGTGATGCATGTTACCAAGTAAGTGTCTCTAATTAAAGTGTTCAATAGTGTCTGACAACATTAGTCAGAAAATGTTACTTTGTGAGCTGTGTTAAAGTTAATTATGGCTATCAGCTCACTAATGTGCGTGTTTCTGTTGCTTCTACGTCATGCACGAACCGTTGTAGCTGAAATGTTCTCGAATGGATCTGTTCTAATTCGTGGCCCGTTTGGCTCAGCTGCAAGTGAGGCATTGGCTATAGGGACACATCGCTGCATGTGTGTAGTGTTTACACTATGAGTACTGAATAGTCGAGTTGGCGTATGTGTCTATGTTACAGTAAGTTACTTTATCAATGCACTCAGATAATGGGGCTACAAGAATCCGTTTCATGTACGTTTGGTGGATGGATGTACAGTGGGGGATTGACGTATATGTCAAGGAAGATACGCAGGACGTCGGTATTGGGATCTGAAAGCCTTCCAAAACATTACCGTTACCTATGGAAACACAGATGTTTTGATCATTTAACGAAAGACAGAGAACTGGCCAGAGGTACAATTTCTAGTGGGGAACACGATGTTGTTGTTGTTGTGAACGGGTACCTGACTTTCCAAACAAAGGCACCCCTAGACATTCGTGCTATAGTAACATTTTAACGGTCGTTCCTATGTTAATTCAGATTCAATTTAGACTTCCCAGCTTTGAGAGTAGGAGGGAAATAACAAATCTGGGCCATGGGATGAAGGCAATAGCACCTTAGGACCATGGAAAGAAAGCAACGTACTGTTTGAATCAAATTTGACCTTTACCGTTGGGTCGACTTCATTCTTGGGCAAAAGCAAACGCATGATGTCGTCATACCTTAAACCTACACTACTGGCCAATAAAATTGCTACTCCAAGAAGAAATGCAGATGATAAACGGGCATTCATTGGACAAATATGTTATACTAGAACTGACATGTGATTACATTTTCACGCAATTTGGGTGCATACGTCCTGAGAAATCAGTACCCAGAACAACCACCTCTGCTCGTAATAATGGTCTTGATACGCCTGGGTACTGAGTCAAACAGAGCTTGGAAGGCGTGTACAGGTACAGCTGCCCATGCGGCTTCAACACGATACCACAGTTCATCAAGAGTAGTGACTGGCGTATTGTGACAAGCCAGCTGCTCGGCCACCATTGACCAGACGTTTTCAATTGGTGAGAGATCTGGAGAATGTGCTGGCCAGGGCAGCAGTCGAACATTTTCTGTATCCAGAAAGGCCCGTACAGGACCTGCAACATGCGGTCGTGTATTATCCTGATGGAAGGTTGGGTTTCGCAGGGATCGAATGAACGGTAGAGCCACGGGTCGTAACATATCTGAAATGTAACATCCATTGTTCAAAGTGCCGTCAATGCGAACAAGAGGTGACCGATACCTGTAACCAATGGCACCCCATACCATCACGCCGAGTGATACGCCAGTATGGCGATGACGAATACACGCTTCCAATGTGCGTTCACCGCGATGTAGCCAAACACGGATGCGACCATCATGACGCTGTAAACAGAACCTGGATTCATCGGAAAAAATGACGTTTTACCATTCGAGCACCCAGGTTCGTCGTTGAGTACACCATCGCAGGCGCTCCTGTCTGTGATGCAGCGTCAAGGGTAACCGCAGCCATGGTCTCCGAGCTGATTGTCCATGCTGCTGCAAACGTCGTCGAACTGTTCGTGCGGACGGATGTCGTCTTGCAGACGTCCCCATCTGTTGACTCAGGGATCGAGACGTGGCTGCATGATCCCTTACAGCCATGCGGATAAGATGCCTGTCATCTCGACTGCTAGTGATACGAGGCAGTTGGGATCCAGCACGGCGTTCCGTATTACCCTCCTGAACCCACCGATTCCATATTCTGATAACAGTCATTGGATCTCGACCAACGCGAGCAGCAATGTCGCGATACGATAAACCGCAATCGCGATAGGGTACAATCCGACCTTTATCAAAGTCGGAAACGTGATGGTACGCATTTCTCCTCCTTACACGAGGCATCACAACAACGTTTCACCAGGCAACGCCGGTCAACTGCTGTTTGTGTGTGAGAAATCGGTTGGAAACGTTGTAGGTGTCGCCACCGGCGCCAACCTTGTGTGAATGCCCTGAAAAGCTAATCATTTGCATATCGCAGCATCTTCTTCCTGTCGGTTTAATTTCGCGTCTGTAGCACGTCTTCTTCGTGGTGTAGCAATTTTAATGGCCAGTTGTGTATTTTACGCCACACCCACTTCCTAAGCCACGCCTCTTACTGTATCTAATCGCTTCCCTTGCCCCTTTCCCAAGCCCAATTCATATCTTGGAAAAAGGACAATCATAGAGCTTCGAAGCCACTTGACTTAGACATATTGTATTTAGGTCTCTCAAACACGTCTCAGTATTTTACTACCTCACACACTTCAAAGCACCTTCTTCAACCACTCTTTTTTGAATTTTTTAAATAGGCCAATCACAGGGATTTCCGTGCTAAAGATAGGAGGAAAATGAAATTTTGCAGAATGTCTGCTTGGCGTCGGACATATTCGTACTATCACCAATGGTACTTCCTTTTCCTTAACATGATGGCTAAGTAAATTTCGCATGATTTGACACTCCCAAGTAACATACATCGATGAAACTTAGATCATTCACAGAAAGAACTGCTGTAACATAGTTCAGAAGTCAACTGAAATAAATGCGAAATGGAGAGAACCGATATTACACTTTTACTCAATGTCAATAATTACACTGAAATCATCGCGTTTCGTGATGATCCCTGGACACAACAAAAGGCGGGACATGGTTCTTAACAGCGTATGTGATCACCACCGACAGCAAAGTATCCCCTGCAACGTGCTGTCTTGCTGGCTACAGGGTGGGTAAGGAGTTCTTGCGGCAGGGCCTTCCATAACTGCACCGTCGCTGAAGATATTTGGCGAATGGACAGGCCTATCCGTTCAGAATAGAGCACGTACGGGATGTGTTGGTGAGACTTACAGCAGCACGTCCACATGCACCAGCGACAATCCAGCAGTTATACGCAACGGTGAAGAAACAGAGCGCCCTGCCATAAGAACTCCTTATCAAGTTTGCGGCCAGCATGGAAGCACGTTGTAGGACATGCAATGCAATCCTTGGGATCACTTACTCTATTAAGAATCATGTTGACCTCTTTTAATGTCCAGGGGACCATCATGAACCGCTGTATCCCAAGTGCAATTATCGTTTTCCCATAGAAGTGTCATTTCTGTTTGTCTAATTGGATATTTCTTCCATTTACCCTCTGCTGTACTACACTGTAGCAGTTCTTTATGTGTATGGTCCAAGTTTTACTTGAGAGTGGTCCAAGTTTTACTTGAGAGTGGCACATCATGTGAATATTACTTTTATCCTTCAATTTTCCGCACCAGTGTATGAGCAGCTTTAGCAGATGTTAGTGATTTATTTTTCTAGATATTCTGTTCTCAATATAACTATTGCAAGCAAGATGTTGGTAAACACAACTGTGTTGGCCTCTTGGACGACTGGAACTGATGCTAGTATAACTCTCTAGTTGACTTTATTTCGCATTTTGACATTTTTAGAGCAAAAATATTTGCTGCAACAATCATTAGGGGAGAAGATGATAATTCATAATGCTCTACTGTAGAAAAATAACTGATATTACTGAATAGCTAATGTAGCTTTTTATTATACTGTATTAGTTACGAATTTGGGCCTATGTGAAAGTATGTTCCACTGTGGCGAATAACATTTGTTGTTACCGACACAATAAATATAGGATGTTAGGAGTATAAGTGCAGATATTATGATCATCAGTATGTTAATACGAGGGGGTACAAACGAAGGGAACCATTTTTTAAAAGCTATGTATTTTCAAACTGTTTACAAAACAACCTTATCCCCTTAAAATACTCTCCATTACAGCTAATATATTTGTCCTACCAATGCTTCCACTGTTTGTAATAATCTTTAGAAATGGCTGACAGCTCCTCCCTCGTTTTTTGTTGACTTCTTCAATGTTGTCAAATCGGTGTCCTTTCATGCCCCTTTTCAGGCGTGGTCATAAGAAAAAGTCTCATGGAGCCAGGTCAGGCGGGTAAGGTGCGTGGCAGAGCGGAACCATACCACTTTAGCCAAATACTGTCTAACATACATGGCTGTGTGTTTAGGAGCGTTTTCGTGGTGGCAGAACCAGTCTCCTGTCTGCTACAAATCTGTTCGTTTTTTATTAACACTGCTGCCCAGTCTTCCTAAAACTTTCAAATAAAATTTCTGATCCACAGTCTGATCTGGGGGACAAAAACTCTGATTGTACTGTACAGGGTATCAAGAAAGCAAATCAGTATTGTTTTGACGTTTGATTTGACTTGACGACATTTTTTGGACAGGGTGATGATGACGTCTTCCATTGACTTGATTGTTGCTTTGTTTCAAGGGCGTAATCATTGCACCATGACTCATCACCAGTAATGAACTTTGACACAAAATCTGGATCAGTTTCAAGCTGTTGGTTCAAAACATGGCATGTTTCAGCGCGACGTTCCTCTTGATTGTTAGTCAGAACACGAGGAACAAACTTGGCAACAACCATTTTCATTTCCAAATCTTCCATTAAAATTCGCTGAACCGAGCTCTAAGCTAACCCACTAACCTCTGACAGTTGATCAGTTGTCTGTCGACGGTCTGTAAGCACAAGCTCTTGAAGTTTTTCAATATTTTCGTCGATTCGGGCACTTTATGGACGTCCAGAATGAGGTTTGTGATCAATCGACATGTCACCATTTTTAAATCGAGAAAACCACTCTTACACCTGAGTTTTTCCCATAGCGTCATCTTGGTAAGCTGTTTTCAACATTAAAACATTTTCAGCACCATTTTTACCTAGTAGAAAATAAAATTTCGCAGCTGCACGTTGTTCACTTAAACTTGCCATCATAAAAAACGAAACAAGAACTAAACAGCGCTAGTAAAAACAATGACTGCAGATGAACAGAACAAGCCAGATCGTCAACACAGGTGACACTGAATTGGCAATGATTTGAGCTGTACGCACCTAGTGGCAGAAATGCGTACTACATAAGCTCCGCCTACGGCAATGTTACTGCGGTTTTTTTTTTGGGGGGGGGGGGGGAGGGACGGGGAGGAGCCGGGCGGTTACCCCCCCCCTGTATGTACCCACTCCAATGTGTTGGTTTTTTTTCTCTACGTCTAAACGTCTTCCCCCAAACATGTCACATAATTTACTGCCTGATGTTTTCTGCATGATCGTAACTGCGCCACTATAAGCTATAGTTATTAGCCTGAAAATGACGTAAATACTGATGTAATTTTGTTCAGTACACTATTCTCAGTCACCAATAAAAGTATCTGCATTTATACGCCTAACATCCCGTATTACTGAAGTAGCAGCTGGGGAAGAATTAATGGAAATGTTAACAATATTGCTGTCAAGACGCTAACAGTTCTAAGTTCTAATACATCCGTCACAGAAATTGACAGCAAGTTAAGGCTACGGTTTCGTAAATAAATACTTGTACATTGTTGAGAAGTTCTAACCCAAGTATCACTCTCGAGCAACATGTGTTATTCAGATCACCTTCAGTGAGGTCCTATAGCAGTAGCCTGCTTCGCTCGCTATTAAGTACATTCGCTTCTTTTTCAACTGCTTCAAACACCTGATTAATTTGTTACCTCCTGCCTGTAAACTTCATAAATCTTAAAGTAATTAGTTCCTACTGACATGTTTTGCGGATGTCAAAGTCATGTCAGTGTTTCAGCTGCACATGCAATGACTACTATGATTCTGTTCGTGACACCTCTCACTGATAGCGCAAAACCTGAAACTAAATATAAATAGCATATATTTCTAGCCTAAACAAATGTATTTACTTAGTGTTGAGACGGATTCGTTAGATTCGTCTCTTATATACGAGGGCTGTCCAGAAAGTATGTTCCGATCGGTCGCTAAATGGAAACCACAGTGAAAATCAGAAACATTCTATTTGCAAGAATTAGCTACAGTCTGCAGATACTTCTCTACATAGTCGCCGCTCCGACTTAGACATTGTCGGAGAGTTATACCGAATTTCCAACACCATCATCATAGAGGACAGCCGCCTGTGCTTTACGATAATTCTCTACGCTGGTCTATAGCGCGTACCCTGCGCCCAAGTGTTTTCTTCGTATCCAGCGTTTCATGTGAACAGAGATGATACTCAGGACGAGCCAATTAGGGCTGTGTTTTGGGTGATCGAACACTTCCCATCGAAAAGGCTGCAGAAGCGTCTTCACTGCCCCTGCAGAGTGCGGCTGAGAATTGCCATGAAGAAGGACGTGTGTGGCAGTTGTGTTAGGCGGGATGCTTTCATTAAGGCGAAGCCTTTCAGCGGCCCCTCCTACTTGGCGGGAGACATCGCTGTTCTGGGCACCTTTACTCACTCACAGTGCGCTCACAACTGAAAAGAAAGTCTTGATGCGATCGACGGTAATACTAGAGACACTACCCAACACATATGTGCAAAGCTTCATCGGGTTTTCACTGTGATGTCCATTTCGCGACCAATCGGAACTTACTTTCTGGACAACTTCTCGTATTTCAGCTGCTGCAGATTTGCCCTATTTAGCATTACCACTCGCTATCTGTTTGTGAAGGTAGTAAGTGAGTCATTTTATTCTAGATATTTGCAGTGATATTTATGCACCTGTGTACTCATTGTAGTTTTTTTCCTATTATTTCAGCCAGTATGTGTAATAGAGAGGTTCCTAACGGTGGCCAGTATCTATTGTATGCTAGTACAATTTTTTCAGTAGTGATAACTTAGGCGGAAAGGCAAAGTGGTTTAACCTGACCATTAGTCTAGTTTTTTACTCACACCAAATGTTGAATGCTATAGACAATGGATTTCAAACTGATTCCGTATCTCTACCCAAGCGACAGAACTTACTGTCAGAATAGTCACCGTTCGTATAAATTGACGGAAAGCTGTGGAGTAAAACAGAAGCGATTGCTGGTGTCTCTCAAAGTAGTTTAGAGGCCCACTGATGTTCCTTATCTTTATAAACGATTCAGAAGACAATCCGAGCAGCCGTCTTAGATTGTTTACAGATGATGCTGTCTTTTATTGTGTAGTAAAGTCATCAGAAGTTTAAAACTAATTGTAGGTAGATTTAGATATGATATCTGTCTGGCGTGAAAATTGTTAATCGACCCTAAATAATGAAAGATGTCAGCTAATCCAAATGAGTGTTAGAAGGAAATCGTTAAACTCGAATACACGATAAATCAATCAAATTTAAAGGCCGTAAATTCAAACAAATATCTAGGATTTACACTTTCGAACAACTAAAATTGGAAAGAACACACAGAAAATGTTGTGGTGAAGGCGAACCAAAGACTACGTTTTTTGGCAGGACACTTAGAAGATGCAACAGATCTACTAAAGAGACTGCCTACACTACGCTTGTCCGTCCTCTTTTGGAGTAATGCAGCGTGGTGTGCTATCCTTACTAGATAGAATTAACGGACAACATCGAGAAAGTTCAAAGAAGAACAGAGCGTTTTGTACTATCGAGAAATATAGGAGAGTGTGTCCCGGACATGATGCAGAGTTTAAGGTGGAAATCATTAAAACAAAGGCATTTTCGCAGGATCTTCTCAATACACTTCAATCGCCGACCTTCTCCTTCAAATGCGACAGTATTTGATTTCTACTGACCTACATAGAGTGAAACGATCATTATAATAAAATAGAGGAAATCAGAGCTCGCACAGAAAGACATAGGTGTCCTTTTCCGTGCACTGTTCGAGAGTGGAACAATAGAGAATTATTGTGAACGTGGTTCTATGAACCCTCTACCGGGCACTTAAGTATGATTTGCAGAGTAGCTATGTAGATGTAGATGCAGGGCAAGTGATTTAAAAGATATTCTGGTTAGGTTGGCATGCCGTCACTGGTCGTCTCTGGTGGCCATCTCTGGTGGTTACCCCCAGTGTGGGTCAGCGAGGGACAGTGTAGCTTGCTCGCCAGGTTTCGAGAGGGTGCGTTTCTGGATGAGGTATCGAATATATTGCTTCCCCCTACTTATACCTCCCGAGGAGATCACGAATGTAAAATTAGAGAGATTAGAGCGCGCACGGAGGCTTTCAGACAGTCGTTCCTCCCGCGAATCATACGCGACTGGAACAGGAAAGGGAGGTAATGACAGTGGCACGTAAAGTGCCCTCCGCCACGCACCGTTGGGTGGCTTGCGGAGTATAAATGTAGATGTAGATGTAGATCTGGTACGAATACATTTCGCTGCTGATATCGTGTAAGAACGGACGTGACTGCAGACAGTCTGTGGATAGGGTTATCTAAATTTCCTTGGTATGCGATGTTCATATTTAACAATGTTTGTTTCAGCACTTTAGATATTAGAGGGAACAACGCTAATTGTGGTAGTAGTAATTTCGGATGTCTGTTTATTAGTATTGTGTTCCTGAGAAGTACTACGTTGTCCATGAGTAAGTTGGGTACTGCTCTCTTCCTCCTAAAAGACAGGAACCTGCAACCAAACACACACTTCCGTCCTGCGGGTAGCCACGCTTCAGTCATTATCTGGCGCAACAAGCACAAGTGCCTGTTGCCAAAAGTCAATCCACGTAAACATTGTGGACAACAACAACACGACGACTTGTTGTCCACGGAGACTCTGACAGCCACTTCGAGTGGCGCCACGTCCACTGCCAGCAGAGATCACTTCCACGACCATAGGTGGTGTGATCGCAGGCACTATTTTCGCAAACGATGCCAGCTGCTCTCTAGCAGACCACGCCGTATCCGTGCAAACATCAGTATTTGGGCCAGCGCACAACCATGGATCGGCGCAGTGATGGCTACATGTTGGTGGAGATACGTGAGAGGCGTGCGAAATTTGTATGATTTCGTTACGACAGAACAGACTTACATATTATCACAAAATGTGAAATACTTTTCCGACTCTCTCACAGTTTCCCACTCCCTCCCTTTTCCCTCCCCGGGTTTCCACACCCAATCCTACCCTCTCCCCTCCCCTCACCCTCCCTTTCTCCCATTGCCTCCCTCCCCCCTCCTTCCCCCCCTGCCCGTCCCCTGCCCCCGATGGCAGCCCCCCCCCCCCTCTCCTGCTTGTGTTCAGTGTTCTTAGCACCGAAGATCGTCCCCAGCGTTTTGTGCAACAGTGTTTTTCGTCGTTGCTGTGCGTAGGCGTTCTCTTCGGTGTGCTCCTTCGTTCATTGGACAACTGACTTCCTTTGTTTGTGTGCTCTGTCGACCTTACTTATGTGTCATGTGCTTTCCACCGAACGCCTCAAAAAATGGCTCTGAGCACTATGGGACTTAACTTTTGAGGTCATCAGTCCCCTAGAACTTAGAACTACTTGAACCTAACCAACCTAAGGACATCACACATATCCATGCCCGAGGCAGGATTCGAACCTGCGACCGAAGCGGTCGCGCGGTTCCAGACTGAAGCGCCTAGAACCGCTCGGCCACTGCGGCCGGCCTGAACGCCTCCATCACATCCTTATGCATACCGACTGGTCTTAACATTCATGTCTATCTGTCTTCCTGTACGATTTCTGTTCTACTATTGGCCGAAGAGCAGCGACTGTAAGCCGCTGCCAACCCACCCCCTCCCCTCTCCCTTTTGTATCAAAGGGATTTACAATAAACAACTAAGTAAACGTGGCTCTCATTTGCCGAGAACGTGACTACTTGTGTTACTAACTGCAGAAAATTCCAACTGAACCTGAACTTGAGGCTTCCTCTTACCCACTTTGGCCTTCGGCCACTTACTCATTATTTACCTTCCTTGTATGGTCTCAGAGTACTAAACGAACTTTCATATCAATGTAATTTAAAATTCCAATGTTCTCACTGCGCTTCAACTGGAATGCAATGTATCAGCTACCACATGCTGTTCTGTACAAAGGAACTTTAGTCTCAGATACAGTTAGTATAGTGCATTTGCTTCCAATACGTAGAGAAAATTCACGGAGTACAATTGTACCAAATGGATAATGGATTTTATATTTTTCTGAGATTTTGTGGACTGGAAAATTGGTGGCTTTGTTCAATTAGGACGGCACAGGATCGGTGTTAGATATCACGATCTTTCTTTCATTACTCATCAGTAAATACTTGAATCTTCACAATATATGTGCTGTTTCCCGAATCAAAGGTAATTTTTCTCGTAAAAGTAGGTGTTTCTTTGTATGCATACCGGTGTGCATAAACACCTGTCACTCCGACTACATCGAAATTCATTTCTCTGCTAATCGTTAGATTGAACTAAAATTGTGACATAAAGTGAGTACTTACGTGGATGGATTATTTTTCTTGATTTGGGGGTTGTGTAACTTAATGGATTTTTCCTTATTTGGAACTCGTTCTGGATTGAGCTAGTACTTCTCTCTCCAGTATGCAGTGGGACTCAGAGTGGCTATCGGTAGTAAGAAGCCGCGCGGGATTAGCCGAGCGGTCAGAAGCGCTGCAGTCATAGACTGTGCGGCTGGTCCCGGCGGAGGTTCGAGTCCTCCCTCGGTCATGGGTGTCTGTGTTTGCCCTTAGGATAATTTAGGTTAAGTAGTGTGTAAGCTTAGGGACTGATGACTTTAGCAGTTAAGTCCCATAAGATTTCACACACATTTGAATATTTTTTTGGTAGTAAGAATTATATGCATTTCTATATCCTTTGCGAGTAAACGAGCGTGATTATCAGATTCCTATCCTAAGCTATGTGTTTCCTATGTGAACCTATCCCAGTCCTCCATTATTACCACATCATGTAGACGTCCTGGTAATTTTTATTGCATTTAAATGAATAAATCATTCATATTGAATGTTGAAAGAAACCCTAAACTTATACGTATGAAAACTCTGCCAGAATGTTTAAAGCATTTACGAAATAATAAGCTAAACTTCGCATGAGTAGAGTTAAGTAGGACACTCGTAGCCAGTTGTTAAATGGTTTAAACGAAAGAAAGTTACTCAAATCATTTTATAAAGTGGGGGCGTTATTGGGCACAGATCATGGTAATCGAACATTAATTCAGATAAGGAATTAGCGGAAGTAAAGGTATTAAACCAAAAATTTATTTTATGGCGAGGCTGCGCTACATACCGCTAGAATCATAGGGAGGATAGAAGCAGAAACAATTTACATGTCAAGCTCAACCAGGACACATTATTGCCATTAAAGCAAAAACCATTTAGTGTATGTTGAAAGTGCCGGATTCATTGTCTGGCTAGGAAAGCGTAAAAATATTTCTTCATGGCTTCGAGAGTAACGCTGAAGACACTGACATGAAAACAATGGTTGTTTCTTAAGAAAGGAAGAAAAGATAGAGTTAATAGTACTGTCATTATCTTGGTCATTATATACGGAGTATTAATTCGGACTTACAAAAAAGAGCTAAGCCATCGGCAAAGGACTTGTTGAAAAATATTAACGAATGTCATAAGTCCGCATCTCGTGGTCGTGCGGTAGCGTCCTCGCCTCCCACGCTTGGGTTCCCGGGTTCGATTCCCGGCGGGGTCAGGGATTTTCTCTGCCTCGTGATGACTGGGTGTTGTGTGCTGTCTTTAGGTTAGTTAGGTTTAAGTAGTTCTAAGTTCTAGGGGACTGATGACAATAGATGTTAAGTCCCATAGTGCTCAGAGCCATTTTTTTAATATCATAAATTATTTAGGAAAACCACAGAAATCTAAATGAGGAAGACCGGACGAGAATGCATATCGTTAGCCTCACAAAAGAGATTACATTGTCTTATCCCTGTTGTTCCTAATTCGGAGCTGCTTCATCATCTGTGTGCCTACAAGGTTGCAGTTTTTGTCACGCTTCTGTCTGGGACTTCCCACCTGCAAAACTAGATCTTTTGCGTGAAGTTGTGAGATGCGCTGTGAACTAAACACGAAGTTCTGGGCGTACGACGTGTTCCAAATTTGAAAGCAACCGAGCATGTTAGAATGCAGAAACTCTCGAGGTGCGATAGAATAGGTTTCTTTGCATTACGTAATGGTTCAAATGGCCCTGAGCACTATGGGACTCAACTGCTGTGGTCATAAGTCCCCTAGAACTTAGAACTACGTAAACCTAACTAACCTAAGGACAGCACACAACACCCAGCCATCACGAGGCAGAGAAAATCCCTGACCCCGCCGGGAATCGAACCCGGGAACCCGGGCGTGGGAAGCGAGAACGCTACCGCACGACCACGAGATGCGGGCTTTGCATTACGTAATCAGTTCAGTGCAAGCCACAAAATAAATGAGAAATATGCATGGGGTAAAGTCCGCTCCCAAACAGTAATGGAATGAAAACATGTCATTTTAGATTAAAAATTTGAACCTTTAAAATATACTAATGTACATATCTCTAGGAAATATAACAATAAGCGGAACTGTTACGTGTCGAATGAGATTCTTATTCAGAGACTAGAAAATACGAAGGAGAAAAGTCATTTCATTTCCACGTAATAGATTTTCGAACAAAGAACGCGTTTCAAATGTGCAGAATGGATATGAAAAACTGAATCTCCCAGTCTAGAGCGCTGCTATGAAAATTAGCAGAGTCGACTGGCTATAGTACAGGTAACTGGAATAAAGACTGTGAATACCCCAAATAACGATAAAGCGAAACGTTATTCTTTTAATGATTGCCTCTATAAGCTGCAAATGAAAAAAATGCTATTCTTCTTGCTCAGCTACACTCAACAAGCCCAGGCTTTGGGAAAAAATATCTATTTTTCAATTCATTGGCTTTCTGGCCGTACCCATTCAGCTATATCACTCGTATAATATCAGTCATACCGAAACAAACGAAAGGGCAACACAACAACCCGTCCCCGACTGAACAAAATATCCGACGCGGCCCGGAATCGAACCCGAGCACCTACGATTGCCATCCGTCGCGCTGGCCTCTCAGCTACTAAGGTGGAATTGAAAAAAATTAGGACTGTAATACGCAGATCGCTACCCGATAATAACTCAAATCATACTATATGAGACTCTAGTAACACGACCGAAATGTTTACCTTCTTCTCTGGGTCGCTGACTGTTTCGTATACTTGAGCAAGGGATGAACCCTGTTTGAAAGAGTGTAAGTAACTCCTTTAGCTTCGTGTAGCTTTCGGCGACTTGCTCATTCTTATACATATACTAGAAAATTTGCGCTGTCTCATCCCTAATGCTGAAGACTTGAGAAAAGCATTGGATGTGACACGATGGAGTCAGTGGTAATAAATACCCTAATGTGGGATTCATCAACCTAATGTCTACATCTAGATCTACATCTATATTTATACTCCGCAAGCCACCCAACGGTGTGTGGCGGAGGGCACTTTACGTGCCACTGTCATTACCTCCCTTTCCTATTCCAGTCGCGTATGGTTCGCAGGAAGAACGACTGCCGGAAAGCCTCCGTGCGCGCTCGAATCTCTTTAATTTTACATTCGTGATCTCCTCGGGAGGTATAAGTAGGGGGAAGCAATATATTCGATACCTCATCCAGAAACGCACCCTCTCGAAACCTGGACAGCAAGCTACACGGCGATGCAGAGCGACTCTCTTGCAGAGTCTGCCACTTGAGTTTGCTAAACATCTCCGTAACGCTGTCATGCTTACCAAATAACCCTATGACGAAACGCGCCGCCCTTCTGTGGATCTTCTCTATCTCCTCCGTCAAGCCGATCTGGTACGGATCCCACACTGATGAGCAATACTCAAGTACAGGTCGAACGAGTGTTTTGTAAGCCACCTTCTTTGTTGATGGACTACATTTTCTAAGGACTCTCCCAATGAATCTCAACCTGGTACCCGCCTTACCAACAATTAATTTTATATAAACATTCCACTTCAAATCGTTCCGCACGCATACACCCAGATATTTTACAGAAGCAACTGCTACCAGTGTTTGTTCCTCTATCATATAATCATACAATAAAGGATCCTTCTTTCTATGTAGCACCAGACGAAATTATTTCGAATCGCCACCAATACTGATGTTTTTTTTTACTATTTTCATAAACGGGGATGTATTTTAGACTCTTATAACAGTACGGCAAGTGCTTAATGCACCACTTAATAGCTGCTCCAAAGGTCTTCTAAAAATGTGCATGCTGCGGGAAGAAGAGTCTATTATATTAGTGACAAATAGCACATTTCCCACTTTATCCTCCCAGGCAACTTGTGGCATGTTTCAAATTGTATTTCGACTTGTAGTGGTTACCATTGGTGGTAACATACATTTTAGTTGATGTTTCTCTCTGTGATGGAAGGACATTGTCTGGGAAAACTAACACTCAGTTGCGTAAGCCACCTTTGCACCAACGCTAAAGTATGCAATTTTAAAAATTTCGAACATCACTTCTGAACTGATACTGATTTCAATGATCAATGAAAACCACCTGCGCTATATTTTTCAAATTTATTGTGTTACGACCGGTTTCGGTCTTAGAACATCTTCAGGTTGCCTGCAGTTAAACGAAACAAGACATTGGGCTAGAGCTATAGCACCTTAACGAATAAAAAAAGCAACTCATATTGACAACAGTCTTGTACTAATTCCTCACCGAGTTGTGCTAAATATATGATATAAATGGTCTAGTTGATGTGTATAACGCTGAAGACCAAATCAATAAACAATGATCAAAAACATTCTGTCGACTGCCTGGCGGAACTATGGCGAGCAGACACAGTTTGCTGCTACAGTAGAGTTGACTATCCAGACAGGGCCACTTCATGGGAGAGGTAAACATGTCAACGTAGTACTTAGCCTATGTAAAGTGCGAAGATCGATTGTGCGATCATAATCGTTACAAGCAATGACAAAATCTTAAATACAGTACAGATGTTAAAGTGTGAAAAATACTACACAGTTATTCAAACCAACTGAATAATGGGTACGAAAAAAAGGTGACAGCTTTGTGTAATTAGTCGCTCTTGGTATTATCAATCTTATGGCTATACGGCACTGTGCAATCACTGCAGTTTCTTTCCTTCGATTGAAAATAGCTGCAGCAAGTTTAATTCAGTCCGCTTGCAATTTTTTTACCAACATACGACGAAAACCGCCAGTGCTTCACTTCTTTTACGGGATCAGTTACAATGCGTCTCTTGTACTTACCTTACGAATGAGTTACAATCCTTCTGCGAGATAATAATTTTCGTTTCTGAGATATTTTACATAAGTACTTTATAACTGTATTTTATAATCACACCTTACTGTCATACCTGTCTAATAACGATGCAGTTTCGTGTAAGCACTTTCATCTCTTCACTTGCTGTTGTGCATAATGTTTGTTAATTTTTGTTCCTATCGATTTTTCGGTTATTTTAAATAAGTGTGAAGTTGTTTTATACGCTTCACTAACAGTTCTGTAGTTAAGGTTTTGTCATTACTTGTAGCGACTATGTTCGCATAATCGATTACCGCACTCGACAGAGGCCAAGTACCATGTTTCCATGTTTACGTCTCTCATGGAGCAGCCCTGTCTGGACAGTCTACGCTGCATGTCGTGCTTGCTCGCAACAATTCCGCAAGGAGGTCGACAGAATGTTTGTAATCATTGTTTCTGGAATTCGTCTTTAGCAATACATATGACAACCAGAGCATTTATATCAATCATGTCTTTAACACAACTCTATGAGGCGTTCCTTATTTTAATCGCCACGAAGCTGATGCTTTGGCATAATATCTTATTTTGTTTAACTGCAGGCAACCTGAAGATGTTCCAAGAACGCAATCGGTAGTAGTATAACAAATGCGTATTAACGCAGGTAAGACGGTTTAAATTATTCACTGGAATTAGCTAATGTATGAGTTAGAGATTAGTCATGCTGGGAACAGAGTACCCTCTCAAGATATTGTCCTTTTATCTATGAGATCATAACATGGTTCACAGTAAAAGTATATTGGCCCCAGTAAACTGACAATTTGTAGTAAGTAAGCTGACAGTCCGGAGCTCGTGGTCGTGCGGTAGCGTTCTCGCTTCCCGCGCCCGGGTTCCCGGGTTCGATTCCCGGCGGGGTCAGGGATTTTCTCTGCATCTTGATGACTGGGTGTTGTGTGCTGTCCTTAGGTTAGTTAGGTTTAAGTTGTTCTAAGTTCTAGGGGACTGATGACCATCGATGTTAAGTCCCATAGTGCTCAGAGCCAGTCAGAGAGTAAGCTGACAATTTATAAGGTACAAGACCACTGCATGGTAACTCGTAGAAATGTTTTGTCCTTATTTAGACGCCCTGAAACCGCTATACGAATCGCTCACCACTACTGGTACTATCCTCCACAAATTCCAGTTGATAGAGACGATGTTCATAACGAAATCTCTTCTTAGTAGCCGTATAGATGCTTTCTAAATCAGCCACCCGAATCCTAAGCCAAACTATTTCAACTGAAGTACCAAATGGAGTACCGTATTTGTCTAACCTTCATCTGTGGCCGAACGGTTCTAGGCGCTTCAGTCTGGAATCGCGCGACCGCTACGGTCCCAGGTTCGAATCTTGCCTAGGACATGGATGTGTGTGATGTTCTTAGGTTAGTTAGGTTTAAGTAGTACTAAGTTCCAGGGGACTGATGACCTCAGATGTGAAGTCCCATGACGATTTTTAATTTTAACGATTTTTGGAGGAATTTAATTTTATAAAGCTACATGATAAGTACGTATTGCTCTTTTATTTTTACTACAACATCCGTCTGTTTCACGTTAAAAATCGACGATTTTCGAGTAAGACCTGAATTAGGCATCGAGAAGTTCAATTTTGTCATAAATACTGTTTATTTTTAAGTAATAGACTGGGGGATAACTATGCGGAGCAAAAATGTTCCGTAGATTACGCAGCCCTTTTTATATCTTTACACGATTCCTAGACGGTTCGCCGCTTCCTGTTTATAGGGCAATCTCGTAAGACACTGATCGCATACGTAAACAAAGCGATCCAAATGAAGTAACGCCCAATAGGTATGCAACACACCTAACATAGAGGTAACACGGTTACAATCTTAACTGAACGAGGCTACTTGGAAAGCTACCATAGACTACTCTTACTTGTTGTAGTGCACGGTAGTCTACGGTGGTTTTACAACTCTAGCTTGGAGACACCAACGACGTAACGGACAGTAGCATTTAAGCTGTTCCAGCACGACTGGACTTCAAAATTTAGATGTCTTTCGTTTTCCTTAAATTACTGCAGCTCACGATTGATTCCTTGCCAAGCTTTATGTAACTGCGATGCTGTCCTGTCAGTATCAATCTCTATATGAAGGACACGTTAAATTGTGAGTCACTTTCCTTCTGAAGAACGGCGTAGTCAATCTAGTCAACAACTACATGCCACAAAAAACTTTCCTCATTAGTAGACTGGTGTACAAAACTTAAGGATGGAAGTAACTTTCACATGATATGTCACTCTCAAATAAAATAGCTGGATGAAACTTGGATCAGACATAGAAGGAACTGCTATAGTATTCTGCCGAAGGTAACTGAAAGAAATATGTATGAGACGAATAGAAATGACACTTTTACTCGAAGACAACAATTACACTGAAGCCACTGCGATTTGTGATGGTCCCCTGGGAATTAAAAAAGGCAGGACACAGTTCTTAATAGGGTATGTGAACACCACGGATGGCAATGTATGCTCTCCAACGTGCTCCAATGCTGGCTACAAGACTGGTGAGGAGTTCTTGTGGTAACGCGTTCCATTCTCTCACCAGTACCGTTGATAACTGCTGGATGGTCGTTGGTGCATGAGGACGTTACGTAATACGTTTTCATAACGTATCCCATACGTGCTCGAAGGGATTTAAGTAGGGGAATGGGCAGGCCAGTCCATTCGCCAAATAGTCTCCTTTCGGAAAGCTTCTCGACCGCATCGTCATTCATTAAAATTAAATCAGGGCCGAATAAACCACTGAAAAGTCGTATACGTGGAAAGAGTACAGTGTAGCAATAATATTGACCTGATGAGCGTTCCGTGTTCAAAGGTTCGGAGGTCAGTACGCTCATGCAACGTTATACCTACCCACATCATAACGTCCGGACTATCAAAACAATCATATTCGACAATGTTCCTGGATGCATTACATGTTTCCACCTCTCGCCATATGAGGTTACATCGCGAATTGCTATTCAGACTGAAACTTCTCTCTTCTGGGAAGAGCATGCCACTCCACTCCTACTTGGTATAGTTCCTATGCTCTTGGCGCAACCGCAGATGGTGTCGCCGATGTGCGGACGTCAACGTAACACAACGTACTCGTCGTGGGACACCCGCTGTTAGACGTGGTTCCATTCCCGCCTGTTGCGCAATGTAGGGGTCAACTGCTGCTCTAGTTGATCATGGTCAACCATTTCCCCTCCTTCCGGCAGCATTGCCGGAACGCTCCCCATTTTCATGAAAGAATGTCATAATCCTGGGGTACACTTGTCACACTTCGTCCTTCCTCCATTTACCCGATGATTCGCCCCACGTGTGGTCATTCAGATGATATCTCCTAGCAACATTACACCGAAACTGCTCACTAATTATCAAACACTGGCTTTTCCTGCTCCTTCAACTGCCTCATGTTGCGGGGCCATCCCCACTTAGTTGGTTCAAATAGCTCTGAGCACTATGGGACTTGACTTCTGAAGTCATCAGTCCCCTATAACTTAGAACGACTTAAACCTAACCAACCTAAGGACATCACACACATCCATGCCCGAGGCAGGATTGGAACCTGCGACCGTAGCGGTCGCTCGGTTCCAGACTGTAGCGCCTACAACCGCTCGGCCACTCCGACCGGCCCCTCTTAGTGCTGTAGCCACAGTGACTTCACGCTATGTGATGTCCGTCTTTCTGTTCACGACTGGGAGACTTCTGGCAATATATTCCTTCACCTTCATGCATTTACTCTGAGTTCTTAATATATGCAACTTTAGCTGTCTCGTTCTTACGTTTTGCGGGGCATTGTACTTTCCAGAGTTTATCAGCGTTCTTTAAAATGACACAATTATAAATCGAGCTGATTCTCTCCGTTAATACAAGTATCTGTGTATCATCATCACTATGCTACTCATGATGTTCACATTGTTTGCCGGAAGCTGAATGTAACAGTTTTCTTCAAGTCTATGAAATATCATTAAGGGTGAAAACAGGTATATGGTTTCGTTCTTTTGGTGTCTTTATTGTGTAAATAAAATGATCATTCAGCTATAAGTAAACAACGTTTCCTGTGCATTCTTTATTATTAATTGCGTACAGGGCGAGGTTAATAAGAAAGTGCACTCCAATAAAATACAGAAAGATTGAATATATCGAGAATCGATTTTCGTTAAGTTAAAATGAATAATGTAGCAAATTGATGACGTATGCAAGTTATTTTTAACATGTATATCTTCCGAATAATGAGACTAACATTGTTTATTTCATTAGATGCATATACGAGGGTTGGAACTTTAATAGTGCCAACTATTTATTTACAGCTCGTACAAAATAGATACGTGTTTCAAAGTTTTACTGACCTTCAAAGTAGTCACCAGCATTGTGCATAACCCGTTGCCAGCGATGTGGAAATCGTAGGATACTCTTAGCAGTGTTAGTTGTGTTGACAGTTCGAGCTGCACGGTCTATTGCCCGACGAATTTGTAGCAGTTCTGGAGCGAATGCCGTGAAGTGTTTCCTTCAGTTTGGAAATAGAGTTAGACTTACGAGGGCGTAAGTCAGGGGAGTGCAGTAGGTAGCATAGCACTTAGCAGCCCCATCAGTCAAACAAATCAGTAACAGCTTGCACTCTACGTGCTTCAGCATTGTACTGCAAACTTATGATCAAGTCCTACAGAAAGTGTCATCACTTCTGTCTCTATGCTGTTCATTTTTGGAACACAGCCTACGACCAGCTTAGAGACAGAAGTGATGACACTTCCTGCAGGACCTGACCATCATTTTGCAGGACAATGCTCAAGCACGTACAGTGCAAGCTGTTACTGATTTGTTTGAGTGATGGGGCTGCTAAGTTCTATACCACCTATTGCACTTCCCTGACTGAAGCCCTCGTGAATTCAACGCGATTTCTAAACTGAAGGAAACACTTCACGGCATTCGCTTCAGAACTGCAACAAATTCGTCGGGCAATAGACCACGCCGCTCGAACTGTCTGCTGCTAAGAGTATCCTACGACTTCCACATCGCTGGCAACGGGTTGTACACAACGCTGATGACTACTTTGAAGGTCAGTAAAACTTTGAAACACTTATCTATTTTGTATGAACTGTAAATAAATAGTTGCCACTATTAAAGATCCAACCTTCGTACTTTTGTGGCACTGAGAAAAGTCTCTGACGTGGTCTTCAGTGACATAGCGTCTGTGGAAACTGATCAATTAGAAACAAAATGACAGGGCCATCAACCAATGTTCCGCGGTAAGAAGAAGAAATCCAAAATACGTTTGTCTTTCTTCACTAAACGTGAGCAAACACGTAACTCACGTATGACTTAGACCTCGCAGAATGTCCCTACTCCATTTTCAAGGTGTAATGTGGGATTCGGCACAGAAGTCTATAAACTCAGGTAGCTGATTTGCGGTGACCAACGGACGTCTAGTAGACGGCCACACTTAAACTGTGTCCGACAAATGCAGTCTGATGCATTGATGCAATCTGAGGCATTGTAAGTGTACGTATACTACATAGCAACGTAAAGCTTTAAACAGTTATGCAGTTTTCATGAAAGCCTCTAACGGCAGCGCTTCTTCATTTCAGGTGTACTATGAGATAATTAATGACTGAAATGAAGTCTGCGCGTTAAACTCCACACAACAACATTTTACTAACTACGCGAGGAGAAATAGGAGTATAAGGGGAACGATGTGTGATTCGCTGTAGGAAGCAGCGTTGCGTGACCCATTTAGCCATTTCTTTCGCCTGACGGTGTCCCTTAAGCGCGTCGTCGTGTCTAGACTATAACTTTTATTTAGTGTCTAGCAAAATATCTCTTGTCTACGTCTACCTCTGTACTCTGCAAGCCTTAATACGGTGTACGGCGCTACTGTAACAATTCTGTCGCCATAGTGAACGGAATGAAGACGTTAATGAGAAACTTCCCATGTTTGAGGAAATGTAGTTTGTTTAGCTGGCATGATGATGATAATCAATGGAATCTAGAGTCGTCTGAATCAGTGATGAGTATGTGGGCCAGTGAAAATTTTCACAATGTCAAAAACTAATATACTGCATTATGTTGCATTGTGTAAATGGAACGCTTTCCCACATATATCAACAATAATCGAAGACACGAATAGAGACAGAAAGCTATATTAAACCACAAGTCTGCCATCATAATACTGAAATATTACACTCAGAAATGTGTAGGTTGATGGTCTGTATTTCGATAGAAACGTGAACCCCTTGATTGTCTAAGATAAATATTCATTCATTGCTCCAAATGTCAAAATATTATTGTACCCAACGTCATCGGATTATACAATGTGAATGGGTCATACACACACACACACACACACACAAACACACACACACACACACACACACACACACACACACACACACACGCAGAAAGCTTACATACACAGTGGGTGGCTCAACAAAAACTGTTGTGGATAATATGAGTTGTTGCTTGCCCCATTTGGCTGGTTACGGGGCTTATTTCCGCTGACTTGCATTATGTCGTCTTTATTGACGCGCTGCGAGCTAGATACAAAGATGGTATCCGACTGCAGACATATTTCTGTTCTTTTCCGAAAACTTCTCGTTGCCTGAAAGCGGATCTATTAGATCACTCGCCGGCCGAAGTGGCCGTGCGGTTAAAGGCGCTGCAGTCTGGAACCGCAAGACCGCTACGGTCGCAGGTTCGAATCCTGCCTCGGGCATGGATTTTTGTGATGTCCTTAGGTTAGTTAGGTTTAACTAGTTCTAAGTTCTAGGGGACTAATGACCTCAGCAGTTGAGTCCCATAGTGCTCAGTGCCATTTGAACCATTTTTTATTAGATCACTCCAGCGCTATGAATGGCCAGATCTTATCCTGCCAGTAATGCCACATACCACAGGTTCCAGTACATTAGGAATATACCGAGACAAGTCTAAGTGAACTCAACAACATCGAATATCGACTATTCCGGAAGCGACACCACTTGAATTCTGCATCTTCCTACCAATAACGTGCCTAGAACACGTTTCTGCTTCCATCTTCCTTTACTGTTTTCCAGACTATCCAAAACTCACCATTCCCGTTAACATGTGCCAGAATATCTTCATAACAACAGTTTTGAACTGCTTGTTTAAAGCAAATTGAAAACGTTATACAAGGAGAGGCAGCTAACAAAGGCCACCCCAAATACATTCAGAACGAGTGCATACAATGTGTCAAAAAAAGGATTCCCTACTTCGAGAGGTGGTTGTTCGGACCAAGATAAAATTTACTCCATATTTTGAGAGGTAGTAGTATAGACCATTCCCGTTAACATGTGCCAGAATATCTTCATTACAACAGTTTTGAACTGCTTGTTTAAAGCAAATTGAAAACGTTATACAAGGAGAGGCAGCTAACAAAGGCCACCCCAAATACATTCAGAACGAGTGCATACAATGTGTCAAAAAAAGGATTCCCTACTTCGAGAGGTGGTTGTTCGGACCAAGATAAAATTTACTCCATATTTTGAGAGGTATTAGTATAGACCAAGAACAGACAAAAATGTCCGGTAAACACGGTCTCCAAAATGTATACCTTAAGAGCAAAGGGCACTTGTTCATTGTCACTGCTGTGAAAGAAATCTCTTGTACTGCAAGCTCTTTGTTATTAAGTGCGACCTACAGAGTACACTTAAAAAAGTAAGTCATATTACTCCGTTACTGTCCATGGATACAGCATGCAGTAAACATCTGATAGTGTTGTTACTGTAAACTATACTCACAGTTCCGGGTAAGTGCAAGCTCACAAGTGCTGGTTGTATGTCATGGCAAACAAACTACACTCCTGGAAATTGAAATAAGAACACCGTGAATTCATTGTCCCAGGAAGGGGAAACTTTATTGACACATTCCTGGGGTCAGATACATCACATGATCACACTGACAGAACCACAGGCACATAGACACAGGCAACAGAGCATGCACAATGTCGGCACTAGTACAGTGTATATCCACCTTTCGCAGCAATGCAGGCTGCTATTCTCCCATGGAGACGATCGTAGAGATGCTGGATGTAGTCCTGTGGAACGGCTTGCCATGCCATTTCCATCTGGCGCCTCAGTTGGACCAGCGTTCGTGCTGGACGTGCAGATCGCGTGAGACGACGCTTCATCCAGTCCCAAACATGCTCAATGGGGGACAGATCCGGAGATCTTGCTGGCCAGGGTAGTTGACTTACACCTTCTAGAGCACGTTGGGTGGCACGGGATACATGCGGACGTGCATTGTCCTGTTGGAACAGCAAGTTCCCTTGCCGGTCTAGGAATGGTAGAACGATGGGTTCGATGACGGTTTGGATGTACCGTGCACTATTCAGTGTCCCCTCGACGATCACCAGTGGTGTACGGCCAGTGTAGGAGATCGCTCCCCACACCATGATGCCGGGTGTTGGCCCTGTGTGCCTCGGTCGTATGCAGTCTTGATTGTGGCGCTCACCTGCACGGCGCCAAACACGCATACGACCATCATTGGCACCAAGGCAGAAGCGACTCTCATCGCTGAAGACGACACGTCTCCATTCGTCCCTCCATTCACGCCTGTCGCGACACCACTGGAGGCGGGCTGCACGATGTTGGGGCGTGAGCGGAAGACGGCCTAACGGTGTGCGGGACCGTAGCCCAGCTTCATGGAGACGGTTGCGAATGGTCCTCGCCGATACCCCAGGAGCAACAGTGTCCCTAATTTGCTGGGAAGTGGCGGTGCGGTCCCCTACGGCACTGCGTAGGATCCTACGGTCTTGGCGTGCATCCTTGCGTCGCTGCGGTCCGGTCCCAGGTCGACGGGCACGTGCACCTTACGCCGACCACTGGCGACAACATCGATGTACTGTGCAGACCTCACGCCCCACGTGTTGAGGAATTCGGCGGTACGTCCACCCGGCCTCCCGCATGACCACTATACGCCCTCGCTCAAAGTCCGTCAACTGCACATACGGTTCACGTCCACGCTGTCGCGGCATGCTACCAGTGTTAAAGACTGCGATGGAGCTCCGTATACCACGGCAAACTGGCTGACACTGACGGCGGCGGTGCACAAATGCTGCGCAGCTAGCGCCATTTGACGGCCAACACCGCGGTTCCTGGTGTGTCCGCTGTGCCGTGCGTGTGATCATTGCTTGTACAGCCCTCTCGTAGTGTCCGGAGCACGTATGGTGGGTCTGACACACCGGTGTCAATGTGTTCTTTTTTCCATTTCCAGGAGTGTACATCAGGAACTGTGCTCTTCCACAGTAACAGAATAATATTTTCTATTTGTTAGGCATTCGCTTATCACATTCTGTAGGTCGTTCGTAACAGCTAAGAGTTTGCAGTAGAAGGTAAGCAAGTGCTCATAGCTCATAAGGTATGCATTTTATAGCCCATGTTTTCTGGGCATATTTTTCGTGTTTCGGTCCATACCATCACCTCTCGAAATTTGGAAAACTTTTTTTTAATACCCTGCATATCGAGGTGCGATTTTCCCTAAGAGGACCAGGGGGCAGGTTCCGATCGCCACATATGCTCTAGCCCGTATGTTGAGTCTTCGCAGGTGACGAATCGGTTTTGGCTGAAACTAGACGACTTAGGCGCTGCTTCGAAAAGATTTCCGAGGTAATCATTGTGCCATTTAACACTTCAGACAGCTGTACCAGTTGCATCTGCTCACAGAGTTGTCCACAAATTTAATCTGAAAGCTTGCAAATTTAACGGTAGTTCATCTTCTGACCAGTTCAGATATAGCTGCAGCTCTAACTAAATATTATATTACGTGAACACGATTGAGAGATTAATCCAGAAATGATCATTTTCTGATGAAGTTCAATTACCGGCGTAAAGGAACTCGCAGAACAATCATCGTTGGAGTTCTGAAAATACTCACCATTTACAACCAATGCGAAGTCCCATACTCAGGATAGGAGCTTAGTGGAGCAGATGCAGGACCCTGAACCGCCGTTCATGGTAACGTCCTAGTGGAGGTGGTTTGCCGTTGCCTTCCTCCGGCCTGATGTAGAGTGGTAAGTGTGTATCTGTGTCGTGTAGTTAACTGTGATGAATATTTTGTACAATGTAGTGTTGGGTTTGTGTTGTTATGAATGAAAGAAAGGGAGAAGGTGAAACCTGGTGCCAGGACATAGCCTACTCGTCAATAGCATCAAGGGGGTCGCCGGACTTAGCGTCCACATCCCATGGATGGATCATCATCAACAGTATCATATATCCTGTGGAGAGGTTTGGAATTGAATCCAGGACACTAGCACTGGTGCAAAGACTGTTGATCAGGAAATTTACGCGACCACCTCTCCTCCTCTTGCCGGCCAAATATTGGTAGTGAAAACTTCATCTGGCACCAGGATCCGAAGCGGCTTATCTCTCAGTCGAGCACCAACGCACTAGCGTCCGTTAGCGATCTCGTCTGCGGAATCGGTACCATTTACGTGATACACATTAAATTCCATTATGTCCACAACGAGAAACAGACCAACGTTTGGAGTTGCCATTAGATGCTTC
This sequence comes from Schistocerca serialis cubense, assembly GCF_023864345.2. NCBI lineage: Eukaryota > Metazoa > Arthropoda > Insecta > Orthoptera > Acrididae > Schistocerca > Schistocerca serialis. The sequence goes on from NC_064640.1 coordinate 285,049,769, forward strand.
ATTAACGTCGCGATGAGCAGTCTTTGTTTAGGATAGCTATATATTACAAACATCTGCTGAAATATCAGACAAAATGCGCCTGACTATTCTAAGGTGAATATCCGGTGTATATAGCGCGAACCAAGTAATTTCGACCGGCCTAATAGTTCGCAAACAGTTCCAGATATCGAAACTGAAGTTCTCGATCTATGACATTACGCAAGAGGCAAGTAATTTTCTGTATCATTAACATTCGCATCTTTTTGTCTACCGAAATACTGCAGAAACGACCAACGATATGCTCCGTTTACAGGCCTTCAGACCCTCTTGGAAAGAGTAGTTCAGGGCATAGGCGTCCTCAAGGGAATCCATAGACCTAAAACGTGTTGACTGCTGAATGGCGATATGAAACGTCGCTCCCAGATGTAGGTTCAGTTTGGATCTTGCTGTTCACGTCAGCTAGTACTACAGACTTTGTAAATCAGTGAATAACAGATGGATAATAAAGCGATCGTTTTCGAAATATGGTACCTATTCAGAGAGTAAAGCGCACGAACATAAATACAAAAACAAATGTCGAAATTTAAATAAAATTGCTCAGACACATAATAACAGAGACGTATAAAGATACACGAGAAGTTTAGACATAGTAAGCAAATGCTTTTAATCCGCAAATAAAACAATATGACTTGGACTACTTCATTAATAAACCTGTCCGTCATTGAGTTAATTTATCACGTAGCACGAATGAAACACATCTGCTCCTAACGTAAGCTGTGACACGTAAAGAATATTTGAGTAATGATACGTAAAAATCTATTGTTTCTGTATTTCTAAAAATCCTTAAATTCTATCCAGAACATTTTAGAGTATAGTAGCATTTGATGTTTGCTCTGAGTACTGGAATCCGCACCATCCATGTTTATATCAAAAAGTGCATTGCCTTAATGTACCGTTCACTTGCATAAAAACTTCGAGCTATCACACAGACAAAAAAGACCAAGGAAACTATTTTTCTTGGGTAGTTAAAATTACAGTCATAATTTTAATATAACGAAACGCTGATGCAGCAGGAGCATGAGACAATCCAAACACACAAAGCACGGATACCAATCTGGAATTAACATGAAACGAATTTGGAAAAATTTCTGTAATTGGGGTTAATTAAAGAGCCAATTTTCATGTAATTAGCTCTATTAAAGGAAACACTTTTCAGAAAAAATTTGTCTATGCAAGCTCTCTGACTGTCAAAAACTGACAAAAATTTTATTTTGACTTATTATTGCATTAGACCTATGACATCAACGTGATCAACAAGTAACGGTACTCATTATGCATTACTGAAAAGGTTTAGTTTCCTAGTCTTTGAAATAATGACACAGGGTAGAAATAAAAATAAGATGTTGACAGAATTACACAAAATTAGTTGGTATTACAGTCACTTTGTAATTTAAATTCTGGGTATTTCTCTTAAAATTTAAAGTGCCAAGGAAGGTCATTCTCAACAAAGTTTCATTCTGCACATATGACGAGTCTGGTGTCCACAGCAGTCTCGCATTGCTTCCAGAACTGTGGATATTCTGGCGCGAACGGATTCCAGACTTCGTTTGGTTAAGTGGCTCCGGAACGCCCTATACTTGCAATGTTAAAATAACGCTTATAAATTACATCTTTCCTCACAAAGTATTTGAGGTAGGAAGTTGAACTTTTTACAGATTATTTATTGGAATATGGGCTACAACTTAAAACAGGGATTTTACAAAATTTTAGTTCAGTTATTAAAGATAATTTTTTTTCAATTGTAATGAAAATTCACAACATTTTTTTGCAATTTTTTATTTATATATTCAAAAATATACAGTTTTTTGGAAAAAGGCTGTGTTGAATTATGCAGAAGGTACTGTGTAACATTTACTGAAAGTTTGAAACAAATATGTTTGGAAGATCCTTAGAAAACATGTAATTAGTATGAGAAAATAAAAGTTTTGTGAATCGAGCGACAAAGATTGGATTAACTTTTTAGTGCATTCCAGGTCCATAGGATGGATTATCTTCATCCTCTGCAAACTCCTCCTCCAGCTTCCTCTTATTCCTCCTCCTGTTTACTCTTGCTTGTATTTCTAGACTCTTTACAGCCCTGTCTGCAGCCCGAAGGCGTTCCTTGTCTAAAACAAGCACCGCTCGTTGTTGTGTTCGTAGATTTTGCTACCATTTTCTTCAGTTGCAGTTACTGCAACACTGTTCCAAAAGGTGGTCATGTATGAACACTTATCACATTTCAATTGTATTTCACTAGCAAGTCCTACGTGCTTTATTATGGAGAGCTCCAGACCAACTTCACTACAATGAATACATCTTACACAGTTTGAAAAAATTCCTTTGAGAACCGACATTTCAGATATTTCATTCACATCCGATTCGCCCATAAAACATTCATAGTTTTCACTCATTGAACCAAGCTTCTTCTGTGAAGTATTTTCTTTCCCACTTTGACTGCTATGGGCAGGTGCACTTGAGAGGTTAGATTCACTCACTTGGTCATCGTCTTTATTGTTTACAGTAATAACACATACCTTTGGCTTTCCAACATTTCTCCTTTTCTTAAAAGCCTTCAGAGGATTTCTAATAACTTTACTTTTACTCATTATTATACTTCAACAAAACAGAGACTCAAGAAACAGAATTAATTACGAATATTTTCGAGATAACGACAGAGTAAATAAACATGAAACAATCGACAATCACACCAGCGATATATATTGAACCATCACAGGTTAGCCACAACACATACTTTATCTCACATCACTAAAATGTACCTGATGAACACGGACGTTAATAATAACACCATTTGACAGCAGTTTAACAGCGCCACAGTGGGTCACGCCCATGTAGAACACATTTCAAAAAAAATTTAAAAATAGTTGTAGTCTTCGGAATTGAATAAATTATATATCTATTAAAAGGTAATAGTCTGCAGATTCAGAAAACGCAAAAAAGTAAAAATTGAACTTTTCATGATTTTGAGCCTTTCCGGAGCCCCTTAAGGAGAACTTCGCTTAGCAGCTCATGGTTCGGCGCAACAGCACGGAGTCTCATAGGCGTGCAAATGCAACTACATCACTGAAACTTAGGCTTACCTCAGGACTGTTAACAAGGGTGAATTGTTTCTTTTCCTAATTTCAGTGAAAGTAAAACGTGGACTCAACAAAACAGAGTAATTAATCCGGAATCAGAGAACGTATTTCGCTTCTCGTTTTAAAAGTCTTCCAAAGATACTAAACTGCAGTGCCCTGCTGTCCTAGTACACTTAGCAACGTCCTTCACACATGCATGCATGTCTGAAGAAATAGGCAGTGCAGCGATAGACAGCCGTATGAAATACAAGAATCATGTTCGCTTTTACGAATATAGTTTGACTTCGGCTACGCTATGTACTGGTGACAATGAAAATTTGTGCCGGGCCGAGACTCGGACATGGATCATCTGCTTGACGTAAGCGATCACCATGAGCGTCTCGGCCACCCGACCACGCTCCCTGGACCGGTCCAAATTGCCATATATAACCGCTTTCATCTACATCCTATACTCTCACAGATACTGAGTCCTGTACAGGAAGAGTTGAATGATAAGTCGAAGCCTAATATGCATGAAATTCTAAATTGTAGTGCCTGTGTTGTTCTAGTGTACTATGCAATGTCTTTTGACAAGCACGCATGTGATCGTTCCCACGCAGTTCCATCTTGCAATGCCCCGTACGTTACATGCGCCAATGGCAATGACGAGCATTGGAGATCTTGTTACTGGAAGCCACGGAATCCAGATGATTTTGGCCTCGATACGTTCGAATTTCTTGAGTGCAAATGCTGGCTTAATATGCTTAATCGGGTGTACTGTTTCCATTTGAAGACTTCGTTGGTCTTTGTCATTGTGCTGTGTATGTTGATGGCAAATTACGATCAGGGTCTGATGATGACGCTTTTTTGAGTCGAAGCCGGTAGCATGTTTTGAATAAATTGCGTTTGAATCATATTACTGCTGTTGGTTTCAATTTCATTATTAATCACAGCTGTCGCGTGGACATACGAAGTCTAAAACAACTGCCGGCAAAGCAACCACTCGTTTGCACAGATGCACCTTTGCGGGGGCCGCTAGTCACTTCTATGCCTCGCCTACAGCCGAGGAGAGCAACAGCGCCAAATAACACCGGAGCTGCGCAATACGTACCATAGTTGCTCTCAACACCTATATCGAGCATCGTAGTTTCGATTGTCTCCCACAGAGGCAATGGGCCTCAGGCGAGTGCTGTAGCTGGTCGTGCTGTTAAAATTAAAAGCTCTGTACAGGGAAGGTATCGCCAGCCACCCAGAGCTCGCTATTTGGGCCCATTGTGCTGTTGCTCAAACATTGGCCGCAATTGTGTACAACAGGCCTATTACTATTTGGCCACTTCACTGTTTCTGGTAGCGTGTGTTTTATTTTCATGTACATATTTAACAAATAAATCAAATTTCCATTAATGGAAAATGCATTCTCTTAATATTTTTAAGTGATGGTATGTAATGAAATATAATAATATAGTATTTTCTTAAACAATATTTCACAGCTTAAGACTACAGTATCTTTAATACTGGGTCTCGATATAACTGTTCTTGAATACATGAATAATATAGGAACTAAATACTTCGTGAGATATTCCTTGCGCTTTATAATCACTTTCAAATCCTCTTACATTTTATCAACGTTACTCTACACTGTAAAGGTCTGGACATCGAAATGGTGTCTGAATACATTTGAGACAGTTATAAAGAAGACATTTCTTGCAAGGTGTGATGAGCGCTTCCAGTCATTGAACGGAATGAAAGTGAATGCAAAACAGTAACTTCCCATTCTTTCATCTTCTTTTTCAATTTTTCTTTCGAAATGGTTAGCACACTGAACTCTCATTCGGGAGGACGATGGTTCAAAAGAAGCATGGTTCAAATGGCTTTGAGCACTATGGGACTGAACAGCTATGGTCATCAGTCCCCTAGAACTTAGAACTACTTAAACCTAACTAACCTAAGGACATCACACAACACCCAGTCATCACGAGGCAGAGAAAATCCCTGACCCCGCCGGGAATCGAACCCGGGAACCCGGGCGTGGGAAGCGAGAACGCTACCGCACGACCACGAGCTGCGGACGATGGTTCAAAACCATATCCGACTACCCAGATTTAGGTTTTGCTTGATTTCCCTAAATTGCTCCAGGCAAATGCAACGATGGTTTCTTTGAAAGGACACGGCCGATATCCTTCCCAGTTCTTAAAATATAATCTGAGTTCGTGCTTCGTCTCTAATGACTTCGTTGTTGATGGAACGGAAAACGAAAATCTTCCTTCCTTTCTATTTTCTTTCGAACTGCTCGTTGTTTTCTTGACTTCCGAGTTCGTCTCATAACTTCTCTATACTGTAAAAGTCTGGAGATCGAAATTGTGTCTGAATACATTTGAAACAGCTATAAAGAAGCCATTTCTTGCAAGGTGTGATGAGCGCTTCCAGCCATTGTACGGAATGAAAGTGAATGTATATCTAATCCCCAATTTTTCTGTACTTCTGGAAAGCTTTGGCTGCAAGTTGTACTTCCCCGTTTAACGTGCTGTCAGTTAAAGTATTCTCGCGAACACCAGATGACCTGGTACAGCCCCACTCCAAGCGCCCCGCCGTGTATTACAGTAGGTGTCAAATGATTTACCTGCAGCTTGCCGTTTGTCTTCCACCACACGACAGTTCTTCCGCATAATAAGAAGACGTTTAATTTGCTATGATTACCAAATATTTAGCAGTCCAGTACTTTGACCCTATGTTAAAGTGATCGCTTGGCACTGCAGCTTTTTGTCTCGGTTCGCTTTGTTCATATATGGCATTTTCCTTCTCATTCTTCCGTTGCACTCTATTTCTCTGATAACCCTTCTGACACTTAATACACTTACTTGCTTACCACATTCTTACAACGCCTGTATTGCAGTACTAGATGCACTTAATCGTGGATTATGCCTTATCTTCCTCGTAATAAATCGCCTTCCTCTTTCATTTAGCTTATTTGACTACACTTTTTGACGGGCAGAATCTACGCGTTCCGCGTTCTCGTATAGCCCAAACCATAGTTCTGGATATATTCAGCAAATTAGCAATAGCTCTTGTCAAAGATGACATGTTATCGATGCTCGAACATTGTGTTAGTTCCCTTGCGTCTCATTGTTACCTCAGAGACCACGAGGCAGGACGGAAGACTAACAAGTGAACGGACAGGTAGAAAGAGACCCCATAACGCTACAGACAATGCGTATTTAGTCACGGTGTTCCGGGACGAATGGCCATTATTCATGGATATGACAAGAACGATAATTCGAAGTAAAAAAGTAGAGTAAACATGGGCCATAAAAATCATATCTTGCAAGATAAGAGCACTACATCTTCGATACTGTGAAGCAGACCTCTTCTACTTCAGTCTCTTTGCTTTTCAGATTTTGGGAGGTCATAGTATGGACCAAGGAAAATAAGTCCAGTAACATGGGCTGTAACCTGCATACCTTAAGAGCTCGCAGCTCTTGTTCATCTTCGCTTCTGTGAAACACATCCGTTGTATTGAAGAAGTTATCATAGTTCTTAACGTATACATTTTAGAGCTCATGTTTACTAGATTGGTTTGCTTCTAATGATTCTTCCTCTCATACCCCTGCGTTTTGACCACCCCTCTTTGGACTCCCTGTATATGGGAGATCCAAGATATGCACTTACATGACCGAATATTAAAGACTGATTCCTTTACGGCTTACAAATCAGACACTTTTAACAATGTGTTTATAGCGTTTTCCAGTGACTGAGTTACGCTTTGTTACTTATCAGCTATATGTCTACTGAGCAGGATAAATTATGTGTATGTTTTATTCGTAATCGTTCAGCTGGCACTGAAAATAATTATAAACAATGCCTGACCCAGTATTATTGACAGCCTCTGTAAGCCGTTTCTATTAAAGAAGTGTGCTCAACGACCTCACTTACTGCTAAACGTGTCGAAGCCTCGGCAACAAAAGAGTGACAAAATGTGTTCGAAAATATATCTTTTCTGACGAGAATAAACCATGGTCTTTGTACTGCTGTCATTTATTAATAACGAGAGGAACAGATTTAGTAATTCTTATAACGACCGCGATATCCAATACCCAGTGTTGTCGTAAATAGTTTTGATTATTTAAAATCCTCAGCAGCAGCATCAGAAAAAGGGAACCAACATTAGGTCGGCAAACATTTTTTACAAGGAAAAATCAAAGCTGCGGGACAAACAGCAGCATTTTGTATCTGTTTTCTATAACAGAACTGAAAAGAAATTTGCTACAACAAACCATTTACTAGTACAGAGACCATGCTTCTCCGGGCCAAAGCTCCTTTGAGACACCAGAATTTGCTACTTTTCCTTCAACAAAGTTTCTTCCAAGCACGAAGCATTCACACTATTCTTGCTTGATAGCTAATATTCTACACATACTTATCTCGGCTACAGTGTAATATTTGCATGCAGGGATTGGACAAAAATATGTAAACATTGCGAACATAAATGCAGCAGCTCGAGCCTGTATATGGATACGAACGGCATCTGTGTAATGTCTCCAACACATTACAAGTGTCAGTCGTGGTCGGAAGAGTGTTCTGTGTAGCTGTGAGTGTATTATGTCGGAGCTAAGTGAATTCGAACGTGAGCATGTTGTTGGTGCTCGTATGGTGTGTGGTTTCTTAACCAAGGTAGCCGAAGTGTTAGGTGTTTCAAGAGGAACCTTATTGAAGAGTTATACCGTATACAGGGAAAGCAGAAAAACACTGTCCACAAAGTCACAACGTAGACGAAAGTGTACGCTGAGGTATTGTGACATACGGCCATTGAGGAGGATTGTGACGAAAACTAAGAGGACAACAACTGCAAAAGTCAGTGCAGAATGTCACACTCCCGAAATCTGACACCACCAAAATAACACGAAAAGAACTCTAGCAAAAAAGAATTGCATAGAAAGCTAGAATTCCAAAATCACTCATCACTGATGCAAATGCCCGTAACAGGAAAACAGGAAGCCATAAAACCTTGACTATGGAGCGATGGAAGAAAGTCATTTGGTCGGAGGAGTCTTGTTTCACATTGTTTCCAACTTGTTGCCGAGTTTACTTCTGAAGAGTGAGGGTGTTAAGTGATGATTTGAGCAGACACGTCGTGGTATTCCATCGGCCCCATCGTTAATCTGCGAGCTCACATTGCTGCTAAGCATGATGTTCCCCATCCCATGGTACAATGCTTGTTCCTCAAGGGTGACGTTGCGTTGCAAGACGACAGATCTCCTGATCACAGAGCTCGCACCGTTCAGGACTGGTTTTGTGATCACAAGGGTGAATTGTCGTATCGCATCTCCCCTGGCCACCACTGTCACCAGATCTCAATATTATTGAGCCCTTGTGGTCTACTTTGGAGAGAAGTGTGCGTGATGGCTATTCACTTCCACCATCGTTACTTAGACTTGCCACTACATTACAGGAAGAATGGTATACGATTCTCTTGAAAACCATAGATGACCTGTATTTTTCCATTCTGGAAGCTCTTTTGAATGTCAACTCTTCTCTACAGCGTAATAGGGATGATAATGTCTTCCGTTTTTAGTCCTTTCATATTTTTGTCCAACTCGTTTTTGTCGTTAATAGATATCTTCATTTTGGATTGGAGCTTACCTCACATTAAATGAGAATGTAAGAATGAAAGTAGTGATAAAACTGTACAAACTGAGCATTAAAACCATGTGACGTTACCGTTCGTTCTCTCTGGCCATAAGGCATAATTATGCTTTTCAAGAGAAACTGTTACATGGTAAACTGCAATAAAAATAAGTCGCGTGGTCTGAGGCGTCTTGTCACGGCCCGCGCGTTCCCCCTGTCGGAGGTTCGAGTCCTCCCTCGGCCATAGGTGTGTGTGTCGTCCTTAACGTAAGTTAGTTTAAGATAGATTAAATAGTGTGTAAGCTTAGGGACCGATGACCTCAGCCGTTTGGTCCCATAAGGCCTTACCACAAATTTCCTATTTCCAATTTTCCAATAAAAACAACAGTTATGTCGCAAATAAATGGTTCAAATGGCTTTGAGCACTATAGGTCTTAGCATCTGAGGTCATCAGTCCCCTAGAACGTAGAACTACTTAAACCTAACTAACCTAAGGACATCACACACATCCATGCCCGAGGCAGGATTCGCACCTGCGACCATAGCGATCGCGCGTTTCCACACTGAAGCGCCTAGAACCGCACGGCTACTGTGGACGGCTTTCCTCTCTTCCTTTGTTTCTTTCCTTGTTGTAGCAATGCAGCAAACGAATTATACAATCACGCATCAGTCTTCAAGTATTTAACGTTAACTAAAAAACGAAATAATAATCAGTTGTGTTGGTACAGTCATACCTTAATGTTTCTTGAGTATTTCATACAACCGTCTGCATCAGCTTCTTCAGCAGGAATCCTATAAAGTTTCGCTCCCTTCTGTCGTTGAAAATGTAACCTAAAGCAAAGCACTGTGATATTATTCCGATCGAAGCCTCCGAAAACGCCTAACACGTCCTAGACCACACATGTAAAAAGGGGCTCAGTATGGCCACAAATGTCACGTGTTGTGACTTCAACTAACCATGAACTGCAGACGGCGACAAGTGAAGGGGAAAAGTATGTCCTTTATTTCGCTACACAGAACTTTATTTAGGACTGAACGAATTCTTAATCACAACTGGCTCGTCCGGGGTGTATTAGGTTACCAACACCTATCAACATGGAGAGGCAACAAGGTTCATCTAAAGAACATAACAAAGGAGGTGTTTAGGCTAAAGTGCGTAGGACTGGTATACACTTTCGTTGGATACAAACCTTCCAAGGCATTCGGTCATTTAAGTCGGGGCCGGCCGGGGTGGCCGAGCGGTTCTAGGCGCTTCAGTCTGGAACCGCGCGACCGCTACGGTCGCAGGTTCGAATCGTGCCTCGGGCATGGATGTGTGTGATGTCCTCAGGTTAGCTAGGTTTAAGTACGCAAACGCGTAATTTGAAAGTGTATAACTTGTATTTCGATGCTTTTATATTTATTTTATTGCTTCCTTTAGACATACACTATTTATATATTAGGTCGTGCTTTTAACAGATTTTTATGTGCTTTAACTGATTAGAGAGATGTGTCTCACCATAATAATAACTTTTCCGGGTACCTGAGAATATAATGACGCCGCTTCCGGGATTCGGGCAGGTGCGCCGGTCCCAGATCGAATCCGCAACGTCGATATGATATGAAACGAGCATGTGAGAATTGTGGTAGGGAAGGCGAATGGACAACTTCGGTTTATTAGGAGAATTTCGGTAGTGTGTGGTTCATCTGTAAAGGAGACTGCGCATAGGAATGCAGTGCGACCTATTCTTGCGTACTGCTCGAGTGTTTGGGTCAAAACCAGATCAGGTTAAAGGAAGACATCGAAACAATTTAGATCTGGGCTTCTAGATTTGTTACCGGTAGGTTCGAACAACAGGCAAGTGTTAGGGAGATGCTTCGGGAACACAAATGGAAATGCCTGGAGGGAAGGCGACGTTCTTTCGAGGTTCATTACTGAGAAAATTTAGAGAACCGTCCTTTAAAGCTGACTACAGAACGATTCTACTATCACAACGCACATTTCGCGTAAGGACAACGAAGGCAAGATACGAGAAATTAAGGCTCATGGATAGCAGTATTTCCCTCGCGCTGTTTGCGAGCGGAACAGGAAAGGAAATGGCTGGTCGTGGTACAGCGTACCCTACTCCACGCACCGTACAGTGGCTTGCGTAGTATGCCTGTAGATATACATATAGACTGATGATGAGGACCGGTGTGCCGGCCAGCCTGGAAGTTGTTTTTAGGCGGTTTTCCACATCCGACAAGGTGAATACCTAATTCCCCGCTCAGTTACACAATTCGAAATGATTTAGAAAATAATCGAACACTTTCACATGGATAACTCTACTCACGTACAGTTTAGGGTAGACATATTCCGCCCCAAGCGTGTAACGGGATGGCGACAAGCAAGGCATCGGGTCGTCCGTTAAATTAACCATGCTTAAGTCCAATAGTAACCATGCCGACCACGCGCAGATAAGGGACAAAAGCACAAGAAAAAGAAGAATAATAGCAATAACAATGATGATGATGATGATATGAGAGTTTAAGAAGAAGAATGAATGCCAGACACACAATATTTAATTGTAAGAATCAATTTATACAAGGTTCTAAGTAAGAGGACTACACTCAGAGAGTAACTTGGATTTCAGTGCATCCGCCCACGTCCCTAAAAGTAAAGTTAGGGCAAATAACGCGAGAAGAGAAGAGTAGGAAACAATACGACGGTACACAGGCCGACAGTGCAATTATCTATAATCTATCCTTCCGTCCTTCCCCGAAAGATCATGGTTTATGGATTGAACGTGTTGCAGATATGGATATGGTTCTATTAGCTTGTCCAGTCGCTTTTACAGCATAATTGTCAGGGATCTCACCAACATCTTCGTGCCACTCAACAACAGTTACCTATGTTTTCGTGTTAGCTAAGTCGCATCCAGCCTCCTCGTCCAGCGCGCTAGCTTACGGGGCAAGAAAGTGAGCTAGTCCCGAATCGAATCCTAGCAGTGGATTAACGACCGTGGGCCAGTGCACGGCCAGTCTGAGTGTGGTTAATGGGCGGTTTATCACTCATGTTTAGGCAAACGCTAGGCTGTTCTCTACCTACTGCCCCAGACAATACGATGTACAAATAGTTCAAATACGATCTCAGACAGAAAATTGTTTACACAATTCACGATTTCCTTTCCTTGGTAACTGACGACTGTGGTGACAGGAAAGGTCTCCGGCTACAAAGTTATATCGAATAGGATTCTCAGAACTTGCGTGCAGCAAAGAATCAAGTCTTAGGAGGGGAAAACCCCAACGGAAAGAAGAGCTAATTCGCATCCAGTAAACTACCTTACACTGGAGAACAAAACTAAAGGAAACGCCAATTTCCCACTGGTTCCACCAGTATATTCATATTATAATTTGCAATAGCTTACAGAATCACTATGAACTTTTTACCAGATTAAGATCTGTATTAGTAAATGAGTGTCGATTCCTATAGAGAGCCTCCGCATCATCCACTGAAATGTCGATAGCGCCGTATCTACTTACAAGGGAATGGTCAGACTTGTCATGTCGAAACCTGTGTTGCTTTTTTTACCATTGTGAGTTAACATTACAAGAAATCTGTATGCAGAATTTTAGCTGCTGACATGACCTGGGAGTTTGCAAACAATTTTATGAAGTAAGACATTATTGTCGCATGGTTTGCGCGCTTATAACTGCCTCTTGTACAACCCTGACCTCTCTCACTACGTTATACCAACGCCATCTAGGGACAAGGTGGCGTTAGCTACGCGCCGCTCTCTTGCCACAGCAGTGAGAGAGCTGATACCCCCAGTGAAAGCGATCGTATGATAATTAAACATTCGTTGACAAATATGGCTGATATGTTATCTGCAACATTTTTTCCAAATACCCATGAAATAGACACAAATAAATATACGGCTTAGAACACGTCCAAATTTTATTTCTTGTAATTACTGCAAAAATGCGAAATATTGATACAATGTTCAAAACAGGTTTTTTGTGCACCAAGAACATACAAGCAAAGACGACATATGACAGCCCTGCGAATCACAGACGTTGTTTGATGTCCGTAGACAAAACTGGCCTGGTGTCAGGAATGAATCAGGCCTAGTATCAGTATATTTCGAGGAGTGCCACGCATATTTAATCAAATTCTGAAACCGTGGGGGGGGGGGGGGGGGGGGGGAACTGATAAGGTCCTACTGATTGCAGCTTGAGAATATTGTCACGGTGATAGATAGGAAATTGCAGTGATCTGCACACAATAATTTTCGCTGTTAGTTTTCTGTAAAATGCCATCCACTGACGGAAAAATTCTCTGTCTAAAGGTTGAATTACGTTCGTCGTGCCGGGTGGAATCTGAAGTATCTCTACTTCTTTGTCAGGGTGGGCTCGAAATACAGCTTTTAATGAATCAGACCTTTTATGACCTGACTACGAATCTAGAAGGAGAAGAGATTTGTTCCCGCAGAACGGAAGAAAAGCATGACGCATGAAAAGTGTAACGTTTTAATTTCCCATTTTTCCAGACTTCGATGCGTCTACCACAAGATTGTTTGCGTAGAACATTGTTCTTTTGACACGTGGTCCATAACGTCCAGTTGGTTCTTGAAGACACACATATAGTTTAGGCAGCAATGAACCATCCAGACTAATTATGGGCATTATAGTGTATGAATGGGTGAGTGCAGTCGTGGACTGCGCAATCGCCTCAATAAGTTTTTCCCCTTTTTGAAAACCTGACTGATCAGCGTTGTACACGTGCGATTCACTAAAACTAGCGAAGGTATTTTTTGCATTCGTAAGAAGAGCTTTTATCATTTCGATTTGTGTCACTTCATTTTCCGACCTGTTTCTCGATACAAATTTTGTTATTTTTCTTGCCACAATCTTATGTGATCTTTTGAAGCGACTAATCCAACTTTGAGAAGCTGTAAATTCCTTAGCGCCTATCGCGTTGGCAATCTCGAACGCCCAATCACGCAAAGTTGCAACGCTGACACTAAATGACTGTTGTCTGGCATCGGTAAATAGCTCAAAAAGTCGCGCATTTATCTCCATCGCAATTTCCACTCGACTCTTACGTCGTCCAGCGACTTCCTTTTTCCATCTATACAATTCACGTTCAGAACGGACAAAGCGATACTTATTTTGAACAGTACTGACACGTAGGCGTTTCTTACCACTTTCGTTCAACCAATACGTCACCGCTTTTTCTTTGTCTGGTAAGGTAATTGTAGTTGCTGGTGTTACTTTCGGAGATAATTGATGATGGCACTATCACTCGACGAGTCTTCATGAGTGCAACTTTCGTCGGTGTCTTCGCCGTCTGTAGATTCACAGTCTGCAATATCAAGTGTTTCAGTTGTTTCTAGCCACATGTCTGCGCCATTTACATGCTCGTCTTGAAGTTTAACAACCATGTCGCACAACACATAGTCTTCACGCGTGTTTTCTGTTGATTGCTTCATTTGGCGTCTGTGGTATATCTCCATGGCAAGCAGCAAAACATTTACAGGGTTCGCCATCACCTGTGAGGGGAGATTGAATGTTCACCGTACAGTGGCTTGCGGAGTATAGATGAACATGTACAGAACATCTTTCACATCTCTAACCCGTTTCAGGACGATATGTTTCCAAATACGTACCAGAAATTAAAAATACGCGCATGCCACAGAAACGAATATTCGTTTCTCCTTTCCACCAAAACCGTGCAGCGATATTCCTCTTTAGTGAACGCCGCGATAAGACGGCCGCATTTCCCGACCAAGCGCACAACGCTCGCGACTCGCCATTTCCAGGTGTGGCCAGTCGTCACTGCAAGCGCCAAGCAGGAAAAACAGCCATGTTCGTGATTTTTTTTTTAGGTGAGTTCCAGTTCATGTCAGCAGCTACAATTTTGCATACGGACCTTTTGCACAGTTAAATAACAGTGCTAAAAAAAGCAATACATGTTTCGGCATGACAAGTCTGACCATTCCCTTGTTAGTGATTAGTCTTTACGTTATGGGTTTCATCATCTAAGAGGAAGACTGTATAGACCATTTATTTCAGAACTCATTAGTAAATTTGCAATGTTCTATTACTTTCGAACATCAATAATTATATTTATCTACAGTTAATATGGTGTGTTTTATGATCTAAGCGTCTTTTATTTACTTTATATGTCCTTACAGAAAATGTAATCATAAGTTGTAGTACCAACGTCCTAAGATGTACGTCAAATATCAATATAAAGCATCAATAGTAAAATTATCGAGGTCACTAGGCACAGGAAAGATGGTTGGATTCGACTTTGTTGAGGGAAGCAAAAGGTGGTATTCTTTTTAAAGGAACTATGCTGTCAATCAGGCTGAGCTAATTTGGTAAAAAGAATGTAAACTCCTAACCTGGATTGCTGTATGTGTGTGGAGAGTCTCAATCAATCGATAAATGTCATTGGGACACAATCTGTGCGATAGCGAACGACGACAACTTTAGTAGCTGTGTTCTAGAAAGATGAAGAGCCACAGTGAAGTGTTTGTTGGAGATGATTATTTGAGAACGAAGGCACGAAGTTCCGAAACACTAGTCGTTTCCCTGGTGCGAATACCATAGTAAGTGCATATTGGAAGAAGTCAAGCATCATCATGGACTAATGACAACAGAGATGTACGGGGAGGCACTAGTATAAAAATGTTCTCAAATGATCTGATAAATACCAGCCGAGCACGCTGCATTTTTTGCTAAACGAAGCGGATTTCATCGCTTTTATGCATCAGCGGACAGTTTAATGTTCTGTTGAATGTTCGCTTTAGAGCAGCTTAAATTATTACTTCCCTTAGTTACGACTAGAGATATTAAAAATTAACTAAGCAGTATTATGTGATATTCAGTATCATGATTCTTCACGAATTTTTCAAATCTAGTACTCTTTGGTGTGAGTAATGCCCTTTAATAACGATTATCGGCAAATTTGTAACGCTAGTTTAATTACATACTTCATCTGCGGAGCAATAGTAACACTTGTGATTCAGCTTATTGTCCATCAGGAGCTCTAAATTGTTTAGAAAAAGGAAATTATACGTCACATTAATCAGTGTTTATTTGCAGTGTTATGGGGTGAATTTCTGTTTGGCGACTTATATTTAAATATATATTTGGTTTCCTTTAGTCGATTCGCGGAAACGCCTCGTTCCTTTAGAGCTATCTCTCAGTGAAAGGTTGTCATTTAAAAATAAATTAGTTCTACACAAATAAATGTTCCAGAGCAATTTTCTTCGACAAATTCACAAATTGTCTAGCTTTTTGAGATCTTACCCTCAGTAGAGCGTCTGGAGGTAAAAAACGTCTGCAGAGCATGGAGCCTATAATAACAGATGCATTTATATGATAACTGAATTATGACCATGCACTTACCTAATTCTGTATAGCCCCTCTTTCCACCCGCCGTGCGTAATCACTGGTGTCATGTATTGATGAATAAAAGCGAACAGTATATAAAGCTTTCAAACGACAGCCATCAGGCTATCATGTCCAATCTGCAAACTAAACATCGTATCCGTGTACTGTCGGCCAAACTGCATGTATGAGTAGTAAACTATGGCGCGGCAGCTGGAACACGTACACATTTTGCAGGGACTTCATAACAGATTAAACGATACGTTTGGGGACGGTGTTTACGAGATTGGAGACGAGTTTAACTTTATCTTAGCAAACCATGGATCTCCAATATTACTTCCAATACCAGAAATGCGAGCCTCAATGATCGATTTGACCCTCTGTTGCCAGCAAATATCTCATCGCGTTTTGAATGGAAAACTATTCGCTACTATATGCCATCTGACTTTTTTGCAATCACTGTTTCAACAATCACTCACAGACACATCGTATTGTACAATTCAATGTAATGTTACGGAATATGTTTGGTTTAAACATAGTGAAATAATCATGCAAACTTTTTTTCCGTACATAATGTGTAGTTGCCGTGTTCATGGGTAATATCAACGCAACACCACTTTCTTTTTCACAGAAGAGAACTTTTATAGACACCAGTCGACAGCTATCACCTTGTAGAATCAAGAATATTCGCAATGGTTAGCAAAAAGAAGATAAGCATGTAGTTTATTCAAGCAGTATACTACATGGTAGAACTTGCTCGCTTACAAAAGTACGAATGCAACTACTGAACGCTTTCTCAAGACTTTTAAAAAAGAACACAGGAAGAAATTGTGCGAATATTGAAGAAAAAACGCCCGTCTCTATCAGATATGGGGAACGGTTTCCTCGCTCAAGAAGAAACCCACTCCCCTCGCCCCACCAAACAGCTGCAGACCTGGAGAGAGACTGTGGTGATGCTGTAGGTGCTTATTCGGCACTGTATGAACCGACTGAATTCACGTTGTATATTACCACTGACAACGTTAGTAGTAGGTTAACCAAATAGTTTTCCGTCAATGACCTACTTCAGATTCTGAAATACTTCGCTGACTCATCACATGGATATTACCATATCTGTTATTCTATGATCACGAATTTGTCCGATGGTGCTAAACGCCATCTTGTGGACATCTCCAACGATACATTGGAGGAACATACGGTTCCAGAAGATTGGACAGTTAAAATATTATTGGAGCACCTCTTAAAACATGAGGCACAGCCTGGTCGAGCAACATCGTACAGACCGACTACCTTTTCGTCATTTATGGGTAAGGTCTCTGAACTTTTCATCAGTCTCCGATTACAATGGACGCTAGAAATTCAGGAATTGTAACCAAGAACACAATATGACTTTCGTATAGGCAGAAATGCCTTAGATAATGTATCACCTCCCTGGCAATGGGCATTGAGAAAGCGTTTATAACGAGTACTTGACGGCTTCATTTACAGATTTTTTTCGAGCTAATGTGATACACCTCAGCTAATTAAGAAAGTCAAACTGCTGCAAGTTCCTATAATTTTTTATTTTACTAATTATGCAGGTCTTTTCTTACTTTACTAATTATTCAGGCTGTCAACTGCGCCATAGCCGGTCCCAAGCCCGGTTGAGATAGGAGAAGTACACCTCTTTAAGAAATTTTGGTTCACCTGACCCGGGTGGTAGTACCTTGTGAGGGTCACTTGCCAGGGTTACGGCGGAAACTGGACCGCGTGATAAGGCAACGTGGGACCAGTCGCTTCCTACAATGAGTCGAAGAGTGGGGGCAGCAAACCTCTCTGCTCGGGTTTAATTAACAGAGAAGGAAAGCGGAAGTGGATCACTTATGCCTTAGTTGGTATTCTACCTAGAAGAAGGTACTCTGATTTAAAACGCAGTCCCCGAGGGTGAAAAAAAAACCAGCCTCTAAGGGATAAGCTGGATAAAACAAGAAGTGAAACAATAGGATCATATTTAAAAATCTTTTCAGTTAATGACAAGATAGAAGAGAATGGAATGAACTGGAAGTATCATGTTGAGAAACTGACTGAAAACAAACTGCCAAAAAAGTTAATGAATTATCGGCCGACTGGAAAGAGAGATCCTTTCTCCTCTGTTATTAAGCCCGCGCGCAGAGGCTAGCTGCTTCCGCTCTTAGAGATGGATGGACGGATGTTAGAGACAGGAGCAGGTGACAATACCTAATCGTTCGAAGCATGGATGAGATGATACATGGTGTCCCAAGAGGAATGGTCAAAATTAGGGGATATGACAGGAGCGATCATTTGAAGCCAAAATGTCTAGTAAACATTGGCTCTAGAATGCATAACTTCAGAGCTATGAGCACTTGTTTTGTAGAAAAAATGTGTTTCACATTAGCGAAGATGAATAAGTGCTCATAGCTCTTAAGGTATGCATTTTAGACTCCATGTTTACTGGATTGATTTGCTACGAATGATCGTTCGTGTCATATCCCTCAATCTGACCATTCCTCCTGGGACAGCATGTATATGGCATTCCCAGCTGTCGTACTGTATACTCCGATAGTACGATACCGCGTTATAATGCTCCCACATAGCGACAAATGGCCTTACGCAGGATGCGATGTTAAGTCCTTTACTGTACGACCTGTTTGTCACAGGCCTAGAGACTACATTCGGTCCGTCAGTATATGGACGACGTTTGTACATACGCCCATTCACCGTGATTTTGGGTAGCAAAATTGTGGTTAAGCGATTCGTGTGAAATACTTGTCATTTGGGAGTTAAGCACTAGACGTACTCGTTGACCCGGAAAGTTCGTAGTGGCGGAAATCCCGAGGAAAAGGAATAACCATCTTTCAAGAGGAATACGGCACGGCCGGTATTAATTTTCTATATAGACGTATAATTGACTAATTGAAGTCTACTTTGTCTGTGAATTAATGTGTAGTCGTCATAGTGAGTGCCTAATAAACAAGATGGAAGGAAGTACAAATATTTTAAAAACAGTTGCTAGGGTCTGGTGGGGAATGGACCCAACGACACTTTTGACTATCTATAATTTGCTGATCCACTCTGTCTTCAACAATGGAAGCATCGTGTATGGCAACAACTGAAACCTACAGCGTAGAAACTAGATGTTCTCCCTTATAGGGTGATCCGCCTTGCTCTTGGTGCCATAAAATCAAATCACACGATCTCACTGTTATTGGGAACTTCCAAAATACCACTAAATTTGCGGTACAGATTTTGCCAGACGCCGGCCGAAGTGGACGTGCGGTTAAAGGCGCTGCAGTCTGGAACCGCAAGACCGCTACGGTCGCAGGTTCGAATCCTGCCTCGGGCATGGATGTTTGTGATGTCCTTAGGTTAGTTAGGTTTAACTAGTTCTAAGTTCTAGGGGACTAATGACCTCAGCAGTTGAGTCCCATAGTGCTCAGAGCCATTTTTTTTTTTTTTTTTTTTTTTTTGCCAGACAATTCTCTTAATCTGTTTATCGATATCTGATCATAACTCAAAAAGACAGCGTCCAAATCCTTTGGGACCAACAGAAGCATATCGAAGGAAAAGAACTCCTCTGCTGATAACAAGCTACGAGAAATCGCTAATTTTCTTACCAACAGTCCTACAAGACATGAATTTGCCTCGATTTCGATATGGATTTGACATCTTCTTTAACACAACAGCTGTGTCATATCTGCCACAAGATATAATAAGAAGGACAACGTCAGCCGATATTACGCTTGTATTTACGCAGATGGTTTTAAAATGGAAGAGGGAGTCGGTTACGCCTGTTTCAGGCAATCTAATGGCACCTGTCGAATGATTGCACTTCCACATGAAAACTGCATCTGTACAACATTCCCACTAGCTACAAAGCAGACGATTTGTTATGGAATACAGATATTTACGTGCATATTGCTATTCATCGACTCACAAAGCGTTCTGTAAAAATTACAAAATCAAAGATTCGCCAACCAAACTAACAAATGCAAGGGCTATTCAAAAATAAACGAGCCGGGGCTTTAAAACGAAAACCGCTAGAACGATTACAATATATTTGGCTACGGAAGAAGATGTGGTCGGTATCAGAGCGCTATGGCCCCATACTCGCCATTAGTGGGGTATGACGCACCCCCACGTGACGACAGAGCGAGCAGGTGCACTCAGTAACGTTGAAAACAGAGAACAGAGGTTTCAAAAGAAGAGCAAAGAAGTGTAGTACGTTTCCTTATAGTGGACGGAGTGCGGGGTACGGAAATTTATGCACTGCAATAATCCATCTTGATAACAGAGTGTACATAGGCGGCATAGAGATCGGTACACATGGTGCGGGTACGTCCTCAGTATGTCAGTCAGAATGTGGATTTGTTAAGGTTCAGTCGACAGCTTAATAGGAATCTGGCTCGTATAAGTAAAAAACAAGGGTTACTACACTTTCTACTAGATAGCTTCAACTCCTTTTCAAGGTCAGCCAACTACCTACTTTCCTCATCCAAAAGATACATGTAGATTACCGTAAATATGCCCCATTACGTTATTACATTTTTTACATTAGCTGACGTATTCTTCCAGACATTTTAGACGTGGAAAGAACACTGTGACACGTGGAAGTTTTCATAGTCCAAATCAGATGTTGTAGATAATTAATCTGAGAGTTTGTCATGCCTTAAAACAAATGTGGTACAGAAATCAAATTACGAACGTTCACTAGTGTTGCTTAACGTGTAAGTTCATGGAATAAATATTGTGTATTCATGGGCACACGTCTGCACATGTATGCGCTCGTGTGTCTGTGTGTGTGTGTGTGTGTGTGTGTGTGTGTGTGTGTGTGTGTGTGTGTTTGTTTCGCTGACTGATTTTATATGTGGAAACACTGCATGATAAACATTGTGATTTCATTTTAATGGCCACTAAAATACTAAGACTTCATTTATTTTAATTACATATAACTATAAGTATTTATATTATTTAATTATTATTGAAATGAGTGTACCTACATAAAGATTGTATGACACTGTTGTAGGCTTTCCAAAAACGTCGATTATACTTAATGAAATGTACTTGTAACACTACACGAATATTTGTTGGAGAGTAGACAGTAGGGAGTAGGTTGAAAAAGAGTTGTTGAAGCCTTACCTCCAGGCCATGACGGGGACTAGACAACTTGGACAGCTTAGGAGTTCCTGAATAGACTGAGATCCGGAGTGGGAAGGTCAGAATTTAACTTAGCAAGATGGGGATACACTGATTTCAATGATATTCGGTGTGAGTGTAGAGAAGAACAGACACTTCGGAACATGCTTCGGTGTCGATTGTGCCCAGTCTCCTGTGCAGAAGATGATCTTCAACAAGTAAGAGAAAATAAACTGGAGGTGGCCAAGTTTTGGTCAAAAATAATTTAATCATAACTGTGTAAAATGTATGTACATGTACGTGTACGTGTATGTTTCTGACACGAGAATACCAATAACAAGGGGGAGATGGAGGGGGAGGTATTACAAACCACACCTGGGTAGTCACCGTCATGGACATTTTGTATTCTTGTAAACAGTCTATATATTTTTAATTTTTATTATTTCTCGACATCTAACACCTTTTCATTTCAGAATGAGATTTTTCACTTTGCAGCGGAATGTGCACTGATATGAAACTTCCTGGCAGATTAAAACTGTCTGCTGGACCGAGATTCAAACTCGGGACCTTTGCCTTTGGCGGGCAAGCAGAATTGAAGCTGTGAGGATGGATCATGAGTCATGATTGTGTATCTCAGATGGTAGAGCACTTGCCCGCGAAGGGCAAAGGTCCCGAGTTCGAGTCTCGGTCCGGCATACAGTTTTAATCTGCTAGGAAGTTCCAACTTTTTAATTTTCCGGACAGTCATACGTCATATGTTCAAAATCACGTTCCTTGTCTCTGCATGTAGACAACCTGAACTATCACTTGCACTTTTCAAGGTCATTTAGCTAGTAACTGCACTGTAGTCCATTTAGATATAACATTATTAATCCCTACCACCTGTACACTAGGATTGTCGTCTACCTTGATATGAGTGTTGTGAGAGTACTCATCCTGTCTCTAACCAGTGCACTTTTGTTGTGTAAATTGTCAGTTTAAAACGTTTCGAGACTGGATTAATAAAATACACTACTGGCCATTGAAATTGCTACACCACGAAGATGATGTGCTACAGTCGCGTAATTTAACCGACAGGAAGAAGATGCTGTGATATGCAAATGATTAGCTTTTCAGAGCATTCACAAGGGGTTGGAGCCGGTTGCGACACCTACAACGTGCTGACATGAGGAAAGCTTCCAACCGATTTCTCATACACAAACAGCAGTTGACCGGCGTTGCCTGGTGAAACGTTATTGTGATGCCTTGTGTAAGGAGGAGAAATGCGTACCATCACGTTTCCGACTTTGATAAAAGTCGGATTGTAGCCTATCGTGATTGCGGTTTATCGTAACGCGACATTGCTGTTCGCGTTGGTCGAGATCCAATGGCTGTTAGCAGAATATGGAATCGGTGGGTTCAGGAGGGTAATACGGAACGCCGTGCTGGATCCCAACGGCTTCGTATCACTAGCAGTCCAGATGACAGGCATCTTATCCGCATGGCTGTAACTGATCGTGCAGCCACGTCTCGATCACTGAGTCAACAGATGGGGACGTTTGCAAGACAACAACCATCTGCACGAACAGTTCGACGTCGCTTGCAGCAGCATGGACTATCAGCTAGGAGACCATGACTACGGTTACCCTTGACGCTGCATCACAGACAGGAGCGCCAGCGATGGTGTACTCAACGACGAATCTGGGTGCACGAATGGCAAAACGTCATTTTATCGGATGAATCCAGGTTCTGTTTATAGCATCACGATGGTCGCATCCGTGTTTGGTGACCGCGGTGAACCCACATTGGAAGCGTGTATTCGTCATCGTCATACTGGCGTATCACCCGGCGTGATGGTATAGGGTGCCATTGGTTACAAGTCTCGGTCACCTCTTGTTTGCATTGACGGCACTTTGAACAGTGAACGTTACATTTTAGATGTGTTTCGACCCGTGACTCTACCCTTCATTCGATCCCTGCGAAACCCTACATTTCAGCAGGATAATGCACTACCGCATGTTGCAGGTCCAGTACGGGCCTTTCTGGATACAGAAAATGTCCGACTGCCCTGGCCAGCACATTCTCCAGATCTCTCACCAATTGAAAACGTCTGGTCAATGGTGGCCGAGCAACTTGCTTGTCATAATACGCTAGTCACTACTCTTGATGAACTGTGGTATCGTGTTGGAAGTTGCATGGGCAGCTGTACCTGTACACGCCATCCAAGCTCTGTTTGACTCAATGCCCAGGCGTATCAAGGCCGCTATTACGGCCAGAGGTGGTTGTTCTGGGTACTGATTTCTCAGGATGTATGCAGCCAAATTGCGTGAAAATGTAATCACATGTCAGTTCTAGTATAATATATTTGTCCAATGAATACCCGTTTATCATCTGCATTTCTTCTAGGTGTAGCATTTTTAATGGCCAGTAGTGTATATCGGAAAGCTAAGATGGTGGTCTTAATACCTCAGATGTTCTACATAGTATCTCCCCTCTTGATTACAACGCAGAGAATGTTCATACAACTATGTGAAAACGTCAAATTGTCCTTCTTTATGATGTTGTCAACTCGCGCGTCACATTGGCATGAATGTCGATTATGTTGTCAAAGCGTTGACCCTTCATATGGATTTCTGCACTTTGTCCTTTTGTGGTAGGTTCATATTGATAACGCCAGCTCTCGTGATCCATGGTGGCTTTTTTGCAGAAAAGAACTGTCCGTGTTTTAGTATTTCAATCAAGTCGCGGCATGTGTCCACGCATCGTTATTTTTGTTCGGGAGCCATGGTATGCAGAACAAACGTTGCACACACACTTTTGTTCTTCAAAACATTCTGAAGAATGTCTTGAACAAATGATTTAGAGATGCTGCTCCATTGGGATCTCTCACATATCATAGCTGACCTGCTACAGCTGCGTGTCAACTACTTAACAGTGTTTGCTCACATCTTACCGACTGAGAGCACAGCGTTTAAAGCATTAGTTCAAGCTGCCACCAGAATTACTGCGATGACGCAGCGTATACGACAGGAAGTAAGTCTATCTCGGAACTTTTTGGACGCACAGTGTGTAGCTCCCGAGCAGGAAATTGGAGGATAACTGCGCTACTATACTTATCTTCGGTAGTTTTCCATTATTATTGCCTGTACTTTCTGCAGCCAGTATGGAAGTAGCTGTTGTCATAGACAACACTCTGCACGTTATCATGACATTTGTGCAATGTGTGTGGCACCTGGCGAGTTCTGGAGAACTGTTCCTCTTCCTATTGTCTCAAAACGTCGTCTTCAAAGGCAACTGTTCCAAATGTGAGTTGTTTACGTCATTGCTACCCAATAACGCACATAAATACAAAATACTTGATTCGTAAGGCCTACCGTATGAGCATAAAAATTCTGAATACTTCACAGTACCACTATTCTGGTCAGAAGTATCCGAACATCTATCAGAAGACTATAATATGGAATGTGTCCACCCTTCGCCTTTATGGTGACTTGAATTCTACTGATGACATTCCGAATTAGGTTTATGGTTGTCTGTGGAGGAATGGCAGCTCATTCTTGCTCAAAGTGGGGTATGGAGCGAGGTCGACGTTCTAACTCCCCCAAAGGTATTCCATTACTTTCAGGTCGGGATTCAGGGCAGTCCAGTCAATTTCAGGAATGTTATTTCCACAGACCGTTGCCTCACAGGTTCTGATTTATAACATGATGCACGGTCGTGCTGATACTGACAGTCATAACCTCTGAACTGTTCACTTAATGAACGCATTCCACAATGTCACAAAATGTGTACATATCCCTCTGAATTTACCGTTTTCTTAAACGCTATGAGGGAGTAAGTGGTATCAACCGTTAGAGAGGGTAGCTTTTCGTCCACCAGTAGACACAGCCTCTCATAAGAAGGTGGCCTTGTAAGCCGAAAACCGGTTAGCAATAAAAGTAATATTGTAGAACAAAAGCAAACTGGTGCTTTTAATTTATTATTATAATGTTGTTCTACCAAGAACCGACGGAAGATTCTGTTAATATGCTAAATTTCCTCTCTGTTCTCTAGTTTAAACTTCTAAATTTCGTGCATATTTGTGTATTTATCAGACACAGTTCCGCTTTTTATTAACTGCCTAGATCATGTTTCTGCCGTCTTTAGTATGAGTAGTAACTGTGATTGCTGTGTTCAGATGCGAGCTGAGATGGTGAACCTTCACTCACAGCTGCAGGGGGTCTTGCTTTCGATCACGCACATTGACGCTGTTGCCAATAAGTATCACTGCTGGCATAAGGATCCCATGTGCACTCCCTCCCTCCCCCCCCCCATACTCCCCCATTCTCTTCCGTCGGTGTAGTACTGAGGCTTGCCCAGGTACTGCTCACACTGAGGTTGACCCCTCACGTATCGTCGAGTAGTGGGAGGTCATTCCAAGGTGTGGCAGACAGCAAAAGACTTTCAGTGAGTTGGGGGGGGGTGATGAAATCAGAGGGCTTCTCCAGTTCGTCTGATTGGCAGTTTTCGGACAAAGATCCTCAGCTAGATGCATTCACTCGCTGTGTTCCAGAGGAAGCCTCTCAGGGCGCAAGATCTGGACATTCACAGAAGGTGGGATTACTGGTAGTTGTGAGTTCGAATATTAGTTGCGTAATGGGGCTCCTTATCGATATGGCTGCCAAGGAGGGGAAGGAACCCAGTGTGCACTCCGTGTGCAAACTGGAAGGTGTCATTCCAAATGTGGAACAGGTGCTTTTGGATGCCATGAAGAAGCAGAGTGAAGCCAGTTGCAGGTGGTGGCTCATGTCAGTACTAAAAACGTGCGTTGCTTTGGACTGAAAATGATTCTCTCTAGTTTGGGATGCTAGCTGTAGTTTTAAGGACTGCGACTCTTGCTTGCGAGATGAAGGTGGAGCTCATCACCTTTAGCAACGTTAACAGAATCGACTGTGGTGATTTGGTACAGAGAATCAAAATCAGAGGCTCATAAGGTTTTGCCACAATGTAGGCTGCAGATTTCTCAAAATGCCCCAGAGAGTTGTGTGTTTCTAGGTTCCACATCATAGGTCAGGGATTCACTACACACAGGAAGCAGCTACACGGGTAAAGGGGGTTGTGGGCAGGGAACTGAGTGACTTTTTAGAGTAGAGTGTCTCGGCAGGCTCTAGAAAGGGCGTCAGTTTAAAAGGGTGCAGGGCAAATATTAGACAGAGGTAGACCTAGAAACAATCGGTAATTTGGTTGTTAACTGTAGTAGCTGTGTTGGGAAAGAAACAGACCTCCAAGCGGTAATAGAAAGCAATGATGCTCAAATCGTTATAGGTACAGAAAGTTGGCTAAAACCGGAAAGAAGTTCAGACAAAATTTTTACAAACAATCGAACCATATTTAGAAACGATATCTTAAATACAGTTTATGGTGGCACGTTCATTGCAGTCAGAAGTTTACTTTGGGTGAAATTGAGGCAGATAATTTCCGTGAGTGAGTATGGGTAGAGGTAAATTAATAACTGGTTCTTTTTACAGACCCCCGGGACTCAGATGGTAGAGTTTCTGAACAGTTCAAAGAAAACTTGAGTCTTGTTTCAAATACGAACACCACAAATACAATTACAGTTGGTACTAACTTCAATCTACCCTCAATGGATGGCGTCAATACATGTTTAAAGCCGGTGGTAGGCATAACACCTCGAACCAAATCCTACTGAATGTCTTTTCCGAAAAGTATTTTGAACCATTAGTTCAGGAGCTCACTCGAAGTGCAAATGGATGCGAAAAATTCTTGACCTCTTAACAACAAATAATCCTGAGCAAATAGGGAGCGTCATGAGGGATACAGGGCTTAGTGACGACAAAGTTGTAACGAGACTCAATATTATAACATCCAAATATACAACAATTTATCTATTTACGCTACATACATCTATCTATAAACGCTGACTAAAATTCGCTTGACGCCTTCCTAAGAGACTGTCTCCACTCCTTCCAGTCTCACCATGTAAGGATCGACCAGATGTGGTTTAAATTCAAAGAAATAGAATCGACTGCAGTTAAGAGACATATACTAGTGCCCATGGTACACAAAACAAGTCCTAACACTGTTGCAGAGGCAACAATAAAACAAGCCAAAATAAAAGAACGCAAAATCCTTGAGGTTGACAAAGTTTCACAGAAACTCGAAATTTAGCACGATCTTCAATGCGAGATGCTTTTAATAGTTTCAGCGACAAAACACTGTCACAAGATCTGGCAGACAACCCAAAGAGTTGTACAGTGGAAAGCGGCAATCAATACCTTCACTGCATGATAACAGTGGTGATATTACTGATGGCATTGCCATAAAGCAGAGCTGCGGAATTCCCTTTCCCGAAAGAATAACTACCAACATGAGCAACTTAGAGATAGATACACTATGTGTAACGAAGCAGCTTAAATCACTTAATAATGGCAAGGCCTCGGGTCCAGATTGTAAACCGGTCACGTTCTTTTCAGAGTATACCGATACAATAGCTCTGTACTTAGCAATTATATACAACCACTCGCTCGTCGAAATATCTGTATCTACAGACTGGAAAGTTGCACGAGTCATACCAATACCCAAGAAAGGAAAAAGGAGTGATCTGTGAACTACAGATCCATACCACTAAAATAAATTTGCAGTAGGATTCTAGAACGTATACTGTATTCGAGCCTTATGAACTACCTCGAAGAAAACGATTTATTGACAAACAGCCAGCACGGATTCCGAAAATATCGTCCTTGTGAAGCACAACTACCTCTTTTACTCACTAAGTAATGAGTAATATCGACAGGGGATGTCAAACTGATTCCGTATTTTTAGATTTCGAGAAGGTTTTTGACACCGTTCCTCACAAACGACTTCTAATAAAATCTAATCAGGTTGCGTACCTACAGATTATCGTCTCAGATGCGCGACTGGATTCGTCATTTCCTGTCAGAAAGTTCACAGTTCGTTGTAACTGACGGAAACCCTTCGAGTAAAACGGAAGTTAGATTGTTTACAAATGATGCTGTCATTTACCGTCTTGTAAAGCCATCAGATGATCAAAACTAACGCCAAAGTGATTTAGACAAGATATCTATATGGTGCGAGAAGTGGCAGTTGACTCTATATAATGAAAAGTGTGAAGTCATCCAAATGATTACTAAATGGGATCCACTAATTTTCGGTTGCAAGGACTGTAAATTAAACTAAATACTTCCGGATTTCATTTACGAAGAACTTAAATTAGAACGATCACATGGATAACGATGTGGGAAAAGCAAACCAAATACTGCGACTTATTGCCAGAACACTTAGAACATGCAGCAGGTCTATCAAAGAAACAGCTGACACTAAGCTTATCCGCCCTTTTTATGGAGTATTGCTGTGCGATGTGGGATCCGCATCGGATAGAATTGACGAAGGACATCAAAAAAGTTCAAAGATGGGCAGCTCGTTCTGTATTACTGTGAAATAGGGAGAAAGTGCCACCGATATGATACACGAATTGGGATGGCAATCATAAAATAAAGGCGTTTTCCGTAGCAGCATCACAGGAGCTTCCCATACAGCTTAAATCACCAACTTTCTCCTTAGAGTGTGAAAATATTTTTTGCGCCCATCTACATAAGGAGAAATGACCATCATAATAAGAGAAATCAGAGCTCGCAGGAAAGATTTATGTATTCGTTTTTCCCACACGCTGTTCGAGAGTAGAGAAATAGATGAAGGTGGTTCGATGAAACCTCTGCTAGGCACTTAACTATGAATTACAGAACAATCATGTAGATGTAGTGTAATCACGAAAACACCCCCATACTGTAACATATCATCAGCTGTACTTCACTGTTGGCACTACACTTGATGGCAAGACATGTTTTCGAGGCATCTGCTAAACTTAAACCCTTCCATTGGGTTGTCACACGGTACAGCGTGAGTCATCACTCCATATCACTCGTTTCCAATCATCCAGTGTCAGTATCTTCGCTCTATACACCACCTCAAGCGTCTGTTAGTAATGACTTTTTTTTTTATTATCTAAATCATTATAATGATACAAGTTTGACCCACTACCTTACTACATTAGTGGGTCCTATTAGTGATACATTTTTTATTACATTTTTGCAGCTTAGTGTACTTATTAATGGGAGCTACAGTTCACATTAATAACAATGGGCATCTAATCTACTTGTGTTGCTTATACTAATTCCTATTATTAATCTAATTTATATATATTTACTGCAGCGTTACATGCGTGCCAGTGAAGATATAAACCTACTTTTACTGCCCTGCTCTTCGAGCTAACCCCGAAGAGCATGCCCCTGGCACTGGGCGGGCCTCGATGTTTATTCGCTGCAGTCCCTATCTTAATTTCCTATATCTAATTCCTACAAACTACTCTATCCTACGTCATGTCCGGTATGTGTGTGTCGCAATCGGTTGTTGTTCCCTACTCCCCCTAGTCCTGCACGTGGCGGTTCCCAACTTAGAGGTAGTCGGCCAGTCCACGCACAGGCGGTATGGGAGCAGGGCTCTTGGACTCAGTTGGTGGTTATTGTCGCTCATTTTTTAATGTATTTCTCCTAAGTAGTCGATTAATACTTTGCGTGATATCTCGTTTGCCAGGGTGTTCAGGGTCTGAAACGTTTCTTCTCGTCTAAGTAATTGGTATGTGTCTCGGTTGGGTAGTCTGTCTCGTAGTCCGTTGGCGATATCATTGAAGAGGGGACACTCATAGACCACGTGCTCAGGCGTGCCCTCCGGATCGCCACAGTCACACGCTGGTGTCGCCCTTTTCCCAAATCGACATAAATATGTCGGGTAGGGTCCATGGCCAGTGAGAAAGTGGATCAACCCTCGCGTGGGCTCAAAGTACTTCAGGCCAAGTCGCTCCCTCACCTCGGGTAGGAACTGGAAAGTTCTTCGTCCAGTCTCTTCTGCTTCCCAAAACTCCTGCCAGAGCTCTTCCCCTTTTGTCCTTATATCTCTTTTGTCCCTTAATCTGATACCCATGATCTCAGCAATTTTCTCATTATTTCCCCTCTTGGCCCAATACCAAGCCGCCTGTTCTCTAATCTTTATATCCAGGGGACAGAGCCCCATTATTATTAATAGGGCTCCCCCTGGAGATGTTCTATAGGCCCCTACGGATCTTAATATCATGCTTCTTTGAACCCTTCTCACTGCCATGGCGGGCACCACCCTCGTGAGCCTGTGCGCCCAGACTCCCGAGCCGTAGCCTACTACTGAGGTTAGAATACTATTATGGTAAAGTCTAATTAGGTGTGGAGGAAGATGAAATCTTTTGTGGCCTATGGAGATTAAGTTATTTAATATCTGAAGGGCTCTCTGGGTGACTGTTTCAATATGCTTCCCAAAATTCCACCTCTCATCAATGATAACTCCCAGGTAACGTGTCTCTCGTCGTCGGAGAACTGGTGAACCATCTATTCTGACAGTCGGGTTTCTAATAAGGTTTCCTTTTAGTAGTAAGTAGGTCGATTTGCTAGGTGATATCGTCATTTTTGTCGATTGGCACCACTTCTGAAGTTTGTCTAGTGCTGTCTCTATTTTTGGTTCTATGTCTTCGCGGCTACGGCCGCCAACCAACAGGAGGAGGTCATCCGCGTAGGCTATCACCTCTAGCACCTCATTACTTTGTTGCAATTTATCTAGTAATGGCTCCATATGGATATCCCAGAAAAGGGGTCCTAAGACAGAGCCTTGGGGACATCCTTTGGTGATTACCTTTCCAACTCTTTCGCTAGACGATGATAACCAGACCTCCCGATCCTTACAATAGCTCCTCAGGCAACCATATAGCGGCCCTGGACACTCTTTCTCCCGCAAGCAGGAGAAGAGCGAAGGCCACCAAAGGTTGTCAAAGGCGCCACTGATATCCACCATGATGCCAACCACGTATTTATGCGGGGTCGAGCCACAGACCTCAGCCGTCAGAGCAATAGCATCAGATGCTGATCGCCCCGGCCTAAAACCGAACTGCCTGTCACTCACCCCGCACAACACTCGGTGTGCCGTCAATCTGTCAGCCAGCAGTTTCTCTAATATTTTACCAAATATGTCCAACAGGCAAATCGGCCTGTAAGATTTCACATTTGCTGGGTCCTTGTCTATTCCTTTCTTTATAATGATTACATTTGCTGTTTTCCATCTCTTCGGAAATTTCCTCTGTCGGAGACATTCATTGTAAAGATGCGTTAATGGCGCAGTTAATTGTGGCGCCAGAAACTGCACTACCTCCGCCACAATGCCGTCCGGCCCAGGAGCTTTACCTTTTTTCAATGATCTTATATGAGCTGCCACCTCCTCCTCTGAAAAAGGGTAGACAGCCGTCTCATTACCGTATTCCTCCTGGTCTTCGTTTCTAAGTTGTTTCTGCCCTTCTGTTTCCCCTTCCGCATTGTCGTCAGGCAACAGGGACTGGAGGAGGACCCCCGCAGTTTCCTGCCAGGACTCCGTCATCCTGTCTTTGACTTATGAGCAGTTGCTCGAATATTGTAGTTTTCGATGCACGGTCACTGTGATACCTGGAACTCTGGTAAAACTTTGGAACTCGCGAGAGATTCTTCCCGCTGATTTCGTGCGATTATTTCAACCAGCCTCCACAATGCTCGACGGGCCCCGTCCGTCAGGCCATTGCTTATGCAAGGACTTGATTTAGCTGTGGTTGGCACTTCGCAGTTCTCCTTCACGGTCACAAAGCCAACAATCATCTTGGGCATTTTTAGAAGGGCTGAAATGTCCCTAGATTTCCTACTCATGTGACATCCATATACTAATCCACTTTCGAGGTGGCAGAGCTCACCTCCGATCAATTCTTCTGTTACTGCTTCCCTACTGACAACACAATACTCTCCACCTAGATTTATACTGGCGGGTCCACGTTTCGTGTTATCTAACGGTTAATTCCGCTTTGCATAATGGTATCCAGATTCGTTTGACTAGATATTGTATGCACAGTAAGTGTAACAAGCAGAGAAAATGCTCTTCTCTCATACGCTTCAACCGTCGGAATAATGCGGAGTGTTTCTGATAAATCTTCTGCACGCAGTGGTGTAACAACCCTGCAGTTGCCCTCAAACCAATGTGGTATGTGAGCAATACGTCGGTAATTTCAATACTCGTTTACCGTCGACTATTGTAGTAATGTCAACAACATTACTGCACTGGCACGTAACACAGCTACTCAGTTATTATGAAAACAAAGGGCAACAACGGACTATGCGTAGATGCAGTACATGTTCAGGAATGCTATTGAGTGCATTGCGTGTATCCAAGTTACACTGGTCTGCAGAACATACAAGAGCACCAAACACAATCCAAACATAGGAAGTCACTGTTCCCAAACTTCTACTCCACATATGACCCTCATCATGTACTTCCGGGCAGGTGTTCCCTCTTGAAAAATGATCAGGTTGCGGACCCTTACAACATCCCTGCCGACAAAGGTAACGAAACTGTTTTTCTGCCGAGAGATACCCACATAGAGAAAATTTACTTGAGGAACCCATGTATCGTAAGATTGAAAAGGACCTCACTGCAGTGTTGAAAGAAAAACTGCTTCGCCTCAGCCGGCCGGTGTGGCCGAGCGGTTCTAGGCGCTTCAGTCTGGAACCGCGCGACCGCTACGGTCGCAGGTTCGAATCCTGCCTCCGGCATGGATGTGTGTGATGTCCTTAGGTTAGTTAGGTTTAAGTATTTCTAAGTTCTAGGGGACTGAAGACGTCAGATGTTAAGTCCCATAGTGCTTAGAGCCATTTGAACCATTTGAGCTTCGCCTCTAAACTCCAACTCCCTGCCCAAGGAGGTTAGCAACAGACAGAAGGGACCCGTCTCTGTGCCTCCCAGTTTATTCAGCCTTCCCAGGGTCCAAAAAGTTATACAGAAACAACAAAATCGTTCAGTAGAGAACCATGCTTGAAGCAGATACTACAGGCGTTAGCTTTTCGACCAGAGTGAGTAACATAGCTGTACCTACTTATTAGTTAGCCAGATATTTAGCCTCGTTGCTTAGGCCTTTTGAAGGTAAATGTGAATATCATGTCTCTAATTCAGCAGATTTATTAGTAGATTAAAAACTTTGAAACTTAACAGCTTTGACTAACATTGGTGTCATCTCCATATTTACTAAAGTCCTATTGTTGACATTCTTTCACTGATTAGCAGCTAGTTTAAGGAAGAAATAAGTGCATTGTTTAATACTGTGCTAATCTTGATATACTTTTTATTTAATAATCAATATTTTGAACAGTGCAATATTAGCGACTGGTAAAGGGAAAGGGTGAAATAGCAGTAGTACCCAAAGAACGTTCCTCCACACACCAGACAAGAAATCTACACTACTGGCCATTAAAATTGCTACACCACGAAGATGACGTGCTACAGACGCGAAATTTAACCGACAGGAAGAAGATGCTGTGATATGCAAATGGTTAGCTTTTCAGAGCATTCACACAAGGTTGGCGACACCTACAACGTGCTGATGTGAGGAAAGTTTCCAACCGATTTCTCATACACAAACAGCAATTGATCGGCGTTGCCTAGTGAAACGTTGTTGTGATGCGTCGTGTAAGGAGGAGAAATGCGTACCATCACGTTTCCGACTTTGATAAAGGTCAGATATTAACCTATCGCGATTGTGGTTTATCGTATCACGACATTGCTTCTCGCGTTGGTCGAGATCTAATGACAGTTAGCAGAATACGGAATCGGTGGATTCAGGAGGGTAATGGGGAACGCCGTGCTGGATCCCAACGGCCTCGTATCACTAGCAGTCGAGATGATAGGCATCTTACCCGCATGGCTGTAACGGATCGTGCAGCCACGTCTCGATCCCTGAGTCAACAAATGGAGACGTTTCCAAGACAAAAACCATCTGCACGAACAGTTCGACAACGTTTGCAGCAGCATAGACTATCAACTCGGAGACCATGGTTGCGGTTACCCTTTACGCTATATCACAGACAGGGGCGCCTGCGATGGTGTTCTAGAAGACGAACCTGGGTGCACGAATGGCAAAACGTCATTTTATCGGATGATGGTCGCATCCGTGTTTGGCGACATCGCGGTGAACGCACATTGGAAGCGTGTATTCGTCATTGCCATACTGGCGTATCACTCGGCGTGATGGTATGGGGTGCCATTGGTTACACGTCTCGGTTACCTCTTGTTCGCATTGACGGCACTTTGAACAGTGGACGTTACATTTCAGATGTGTTACGACCCGTAGCTCTACCCTTCATTCGATCCCTGTGAAACCTTACAATTCAACAGGATAATGCACTACCGCATGTTGCAGGTCCTGTACGGGCCTTTCTGGATACAGAAAATGTTCGACTGCTGCCCTGGCCAGCACATTCTCCAGATCTCTCACCAACTGAAAACACCTGGTCAATGGTGGTCGACCAACTGGCTCGTCACAATACGCCAGTCACTACTTTTGATGAACTGTGGTATCGTGTTGAAGCTGCATGGGCAGCTGTACCTGTACACGCCATCCAAGCTCTGTTTGACTCAATGCCCAGGCGTATCAAGGCCGCTATTACGGCCAGAGGTGATTGTTCTGGGTACTGATGTCTCAAGATATATGCACGCAAATTGCGTGAAAATGTAATCACATGTCAGTTCTCGTATAATATATTTGTCCAATGAATACCCGTTTATCATCTGCATTTCTTCTAGGTGTAGCAATTTTAATGGCCAGCAGTGTAGTTAATATTCCGTTGTCATCCAGTTCTGAGATATGAAAGCCAGTCAGATGAAAACCAAACACACGCCATAACGGGACCATGGAATGGTTCCATTCACAAGTAATCACCACACTCGTTAAGACATTTATGCCACTGGGAGACGAGACGATCAATTTGTGTTTCGTAGAACGCGGTCGGCTGCTGACGGATCCACAACCGCACCCACTTTTGTACTTCCTCGTCCGACTGAAACTGGCGTCCAAGTATGTCTTTCTGTAGCTCATCAAAGACGTGAAACACACGGTGAAAGAGCGGGACAGCGCCGTGGATGCTGAAGCATAGCCTTCGCCCAATTAGCAGTGTGGAGGGGAACATTATCTTGCAACAGGATGATTCAGTCCGACAGCATTTCGACAGTTCGAGGGAAAACTGTCAAGCCAACAGTGGAAACATTCCGCATCTCTCCCGCCAAAGAAATCCAAAGAAGTTCACACTAGTTCCGGTAGGGCCATGATGATCTTCCTCTTCAACTGCAGAGGCTTTTTGCTTGTCGAGGTCCTGGAGCGTGGATCCGCAATCAATGCGCAGCGCGATGAAGACACTTTACAGAAACTGCGGCGGTCCATAAGGTCAAAGCGCTCAGGAATGCTGTTGGACGCCATCACCCTGTTGCACGGTAACGCCTGCCACCATACTGCCAATCGGGTGAAGGTTACGCTTCATTGATTCGTTGGGAAACACTGCAACATCTTCCGTACAGCCGGGATCTTGCATTGTGTGATTTTCACTTCTTTGATGAGCTGGAAAAAAAACATTCGTGGACGTCAGTTTCAGTCGAACCAGGAAGTGAAAGAGCTGATGCGATTGTGAATCCGTCAGCGGTCGATCGCATTTTACGAAACAAGAATTGATCGTCTCGTCTGCCAGTGGAGTAAATGTCTTAACGAGTGTATTGAATACTTTTGAATGGAACCACTGCATGATCCCGCTGTGGTGGATTTTCGGTTTTCGTTTGACTGACCCTTATACACTGTTCAAAAGAATTAAGGGAACATGACTTTGGACGTCTGCTACACTCCACTGAACAATAACTGAGAAGTGAGTATGTTACCCTATTATGATTTAACAAATTAAGTACACAAGGAAGCATCATTATACCGTCGATCGCTTACGTAAAATAACTGAAATGTCCGACAGGTGTCGAAAGCAAAGTGGAGACAATTTATTAATCCAGTCGTCCAGGGTGGTTTTCGTTCGACTTTGAGGGCTTCAATAACGAGTACGCCTTCAATAACGAGCGTATATCACTGCCTGACATCTACGTGGCATGCTCCATGTAAGTCTACTGAGGTGACCCTGTGGCATCCTTTCCCATATTTCAGTAAGAGACCATGACACATCTTGGAGATTCTATAGTGGAACAGGAAGACCACGAACACGTCTAACAAGCATGTACCACATTCGCACGATGGGGTTTAGGTCGGGACGCACCGTTGGCCATTTTATTACTTCAAGGTTCAAGCTTTACAATACATAGGCCCTCGTATCAGAGGGAATTCAGCGTAATAACCGAATGCAGTAGCCATCATATGGTCCAACAGGATCTGTTCAATGTACTTCCTGGGGTAAGTTGACCATGGATAACGCTAGGATCCGTACGGCTGTCAACACTGAAACCTCCCCACAACATCACAGAACCATGCAAATCCGTCGATACCCTGGAAAGCATTAGGCAGGAACTGCTCACCACAGGACTTCACACACGAACACGGCCATCAACTTGCGTGGGAAGATATCTGGATTCCTCTGTGAATAACACATTTCGCCAGTGACGAAGCTGCCAGTTGACATGGAAACAGCAGAACTGAAGGCGTTGTAGAAAGCGGGGTACTTGAACCGGACGTCTGGATCGTAAGGTCGTTTATTGTAACGCGTTCATTACAGTCTGATGGGACCAGGCGACTCCAAGGGCCTTTCTGAGATCGCTTGCAGTGCGGTGTCCGTACGATGCTGCAACGCAGAGATGGCCAGGTATCGGTCATCAAGTGGGGTTATAACGCGTCGGTGACCTTGACCAACTCGCCATGTGTACTGACCTGTCTCCCTGTAGCGTGCCCTCAACCTATGGATGACACACGAAGAGACACTGGCATCTGCAGCAACACGGCCGATAGTCCGTCCTTTTTGGATTAAACAGACCGTCCTTGCAACTTGCACTGCATTAAGAAATATTGCACCCGCCTGGTTGAGTACAAAGCTCACAAAGAAAACTTCTATCTGTGTAGCTCAGTAGAAAACTCTGGGATACCTTCTGAGTGGTCACCTAGTACATAATATCACCAAAGACTTCAATTGATGCCTACATTGAAAGCGAAGATCTCAAGCCATGCAATAAGACCACACTTGTCGCCTGTATCAAAACAGAATTAACATACCGGACGTTGATAGAAATGTTCCCATAGTTATTTTGAACAGTGTATGTTGAAAGTTTCAGGCCTCTAGCTGATCGGGAAGCTGGACTGAAGCCAACTGCAAAATTTGTACTGAACAGCCAGATAGAAAAACAAAATACCCTCCGCCATGCACCATACAATAAAGAGAGTTAATGCTGGACTGTCTTCCAGTCCTGAGCAATGTTTAAAGTTTCATGCTTCTAGCTCTTCGGGAATTTAGTTTGAAATCAGCTGCAAAATTTGTACCGAACAGATAAACAGGCAAGAAAGCGGCTTAATACAAACATATTAAAAAGAGCTCCAGCTTTAATCATCATTTGGTAATCGTGATGTCAAATTAATGCCCAGAATCGCCTGTAGCCAAGCATGTTATGTGCTACAACGCAAGAATAATTTTGGAATCGAAAGCTTTGTCCTATGTGTCTGTTAACTTTTTGTTTATAACACCCCCATTTACAATTTGCTGTTAAACATGAATTAGATGGAGAATTTGGTTGGGGTATTTATTATTTACTCTGTAGTCCAAAGTCAATCTTGTCAGAGGTCACATTGATAGTGAGAGAAAATTGCGTTTAGAACTGGATCAGATACTGGTGAAAAGAAAGCATTTTGAAGTATTTCTAATACTGCTTCAAAAGTATCATAATACAGTTTTCTTTATTTAAAGAGAGCACAGCTCCTAGACATACCTAGACTTAAGTAATTTTCAACCTGACTCTCTCTCGCACAGGAAATAAATCATTATTCCAATTCGATTTAATGCAGAAAAGACTGTAAAAAAGTAATGTACAGAGGTTTCTTTGTACCTCGTGTTGAGCAGCCAAACCATATGTAATAATCATTTTAGATGCGCGGTAGAGTTTTTTGCAAGTAGAGGTAATGAACTCTCTACGAGGTCGGTGTGAGTTCTGGAGCAGTAAGGGCAGCAGAGCGAATGCACTAGCGCAGAGAGCTTCTGCTTTTACGAGGTATTTGACAGTAGAAGTCCCGCACCGTCTGCTAGACATCACGCACTTTACGAGAGAGCGCGACCTTCGATTTTTGCAGTCCATCAGTTGGGAAAATGACTTCCGACTCTGAGCATTCTGCTCAGATACTAGCTCTTCCTTTATAATAGATAAATTTAAATACAGGTTAAAGTGGTGAGGTGTAATTTTGCATTTAAAATGAGCACGTCATACTCGAACAAAACCATACTGGGTAGAGTTCGTTGTTTCAGAATTAGAGTGTACCTAGAACGAGGCTTTTCCGCTTCACTCATCACTGGCATTCCCTGGTGCCTAAAACGACATTATTCAGCGTATGTGCTGTGATTTTCTATGCAAATGCAAAATATACTTACGTAGCAATTATCCCAAAACTGTAAGCCATCATCCACATGAGGGTACCCATACTGAATAACATGGATAACTTCTCCACCTAAATCTGCTCCGATATTTTTCAAAATCACTATAAAGAACATAAAACACATACAGGTTATGATAGCTACACTGAAGCGTGTTCTTTCGTACCTCTTCTAGACGGAGCGGAGGAAGTGTGATTAGTTTTACTAAGGCAGTATTTCACAAACGTCGCATGGATAATATAAAGCCGTCAGCGAAAGTTCCCCACACTTATTAGAGAAAAGTGTTCCCTTAGATTCTACGGATAACTTTTCATGACATAACTGCCATCTAAACTTAGATGCCCCGATGTCAAATAGTTCTGGACTTTCCTACCGTGCTCAGGTAATACAAAAACTCTAACGACTGTACATACTGGAAACAAGGTCTCCAAAGAGAATTTTCAATTACGGTAAGTCATTCTGGGACCCGCAATAGTCTAATTTCTTAACTCTCAATTTAACGTTTCGAACGTTTCCCTTTTATGTAATCTTTACCTTCCATCGCTTGCCATGATGTATCACGAGGAATCTAAAGAACATGAAATGTTCCTAAACATTAAAGAACATGGAAAAAACAACAGAAAAATATGAACCTCTCAAATTTGATGGCACAGTAGATGAAATACCCAAGACTAAGACAGCTGAACTATTAAGTCATAAAGGAATTGCAGACATTGTTTGCAAGTGGCCATTGATTGAAATCGACGGGGAAAGTTGAAAATCCAGAAGAACAGCCACCACACACACACACACACACACACACACACAGAGATATATATATATATATATATATATATATATATATATATATATATATACTGAAGAACAAAAGAAAGGTCTGTGCATAAATCCACAAAAGTGCAATGGGGTGGAGATCTCTTCTGAACAGCACGTTGCAAAGCAACCCACATACGCTCAATAATGTACATGTCTGTGGAGTTGGGTGGCCATCGGGAGTGTTTAAACTCAGAAGAGTGTTCCTGGAGGCACTCTGTAGTATTTCTGGATATGTGGGATGTCGCATTGACCTGCTGGAATTGCTCAAGTCCATCGGAATGCACAATGGACATGAATGGATGCAAGTGATCAGACAGGATGCTTACGTACGTGTCACCTGTCAGCGTCGTATCTAGACGTATCAGGGGTCCCATATACTTCAAATTAATCACGCCCCACACCATTACAGAACCTGATATCCATGGACAATGGATTAACGAGGTTGTCTCCATACCTTTACACGTCCATCAGTCAGATACAATTTGAAACGAGACTCGTCCGACCAGGCAACACGTTTCCAGTCATCAACAGTCCAATGTCGATGTTGACGGGTCCGGGCGAAGCGTAAAGATTTGTGTCGTGCAGTCATCAAGGGTACAAGAGTGAGTCTTCGCTCTGAAAGCCCATATCGATGATGTTTCATTGAATTGTTCGCACGCTGACACTTGTTGAAGGCCCAGCATTGAAATCTACAATAGATTGCGGAAGGATGGCACTTCTGTAACTCTGAATGATTCTCTTCAGTCGTCGTTGGTCCCGTTCTTGCAGGAAGTTTTCCCGGCCGCAGCGATGTCGGAGATTTGAAGTTTTACCGGATTCCTGATAGTCACGGTACACTTGTGAAATGGCGGTATAGGAAAATTCCCATTTCGTAGCTACCTCGGAGATGCTGTGTCCCATCGCTCGTGCGCCAACTATAACACTACGTTCAAATTCACTCAAATCTTGACAGCCTGCCATTGTAGCAGCAGTAACTGATCTAACAACTGCGCCAGACACTTGTTGTCTTATATAGACGTTGCCGAACGCAGCGCCGTAATCTGCCTGTTTACATAACTGTGTATTTGAATACGCTCGGCTATACCAGTTTCTTTGGCGCTTCAGTCCAGACAACTAATTACAGATAATTAGAAAAAATACAGACTGAAATTTATATCGCAGTGAATATCGTGTATGTAAGATTATCTTTAAGAAAAATTATTAATGCTATTGTGATAATCCTCTTTCTGATAAATAATTGCACGAAACAGGTAACAGTTGCTGCATTAGCCGATATTCACACTTTCCTTCAGTATCATTACATCTTCAAGTCATATAAAGTTGTCGAAATATATTACTGCAAAATTAATCTCTTTCATAGTCAATAAATCAAACCTTCGATCTTTCGCCTACAACAAAGTCATGGGTGGAAATTTTATAGATATGGTGTACTCACACAATAATTTTTCTATGTTATGAGATCATCACAAGATTTGCTCGTGGTGTGTGTGTGTTCCTGGTCGCTCTACATTTTAGTTACAGGCTGTTGCCTCTGCACTCTGTAAAAATCGGCTCCATGCAACTTAACTAGTACTTTCTCATCAGTTAATACCATCTGACATTTCTGTATGAGCGTTTTACTGACCTTTCACCTCAGAGACAACCGAGGTGGCCACAAGCCGTGGAATAACTAGTACTTTCTCATCAGTTAATACCATCTGACATTTCTGTATGAGCGTTTTACTGACCTTTCACCTCAGAGACAACCGAGGTGGCCACAAGCCGTGGAATATGTAAGTAAAAAATTTTAACCCTTACTCCTAGTTTCCGATATTGCCTACAGTATTTGTTCATAGTGGCTGCCGATCAGACAGAAATCATAGAATGGTTCTACGTCACGCCTCGAATACCGTTTCAGTATTTTATTTCACTTTCCTGAATGATTATATGTGTCTAACCGAAGTGATTTTTAAGAGTGAAAATTCCGCTGACAAAAAAAAAAAAAAAAAAGAAGAAGAAAAGCCACTGTCGTGACTGTAAGAAAGGCAGTGTCGCGTATGTAACATATGTAGCACTTCAAAAATCATTGATAATCTTTGTGATGGTATGCCTGAAGTACTACGTTGCGTAGTAACTGAGTGACAACAATGTTTTGTTAATGGAAATAGCTACTCTATAATTGTACTTATTTCTCCTGTAGGTACAACATCGCAATTATCGGATTCTTAGACGTTCTGCAACCTAGATTCCAGAAACTCGCCGAAAATCTTTTTGGTAAATGCTTTATTAGTCAAACTCGCCTCAGTCGAAGACCCATAACGGCTGAAGAAATAGTAAGTTGGTCAAAGAGAGATCGAGTAGGTATGAAGAATGAGAAGATTGTTATTGTGCACCTATTTATATACTGAACTACTCTCATGAATGATGACATTATTAACTTGCATCGTGCAGAGAGCTGAACACGTTCTCAAGCACTAATATATTTTTTGAAAGCTTTGCAAACGCCTTTATGTGCTTTTTCTGGCTCCAAAAGTGTACTACAGATCGTTAGTAAGAGCAGGGCCGTCTATTCAATGACGAATGTATGTAGGTCCGTAATAAAGGGCGAGTCAGCGAGCTAAAGATCATTCACACACCGAATCATGGAAAAAATAAGGTGCAGAGTCGCAGAAGCGAACACTTAGAAAGAGCATACTTTCCTCTCCACACGTTCCTTAC
The DNA here is from genome assembly GCF_023864345.2 of Schistocerca serialis cubense. Classification (NCBI taxonomy): domain Eukaryota; kingdom Metazoa; phylum Arthropoda; class Insecta; order Orthoptera; family Acrididae; genus Schistocerca; species Schistocerca serialis. The sequence goes on from NC_064640.1 coordinate 285,091,959, forward strand.
TACCAAGTCGTATTTCGAGTGTATCCAAATGATGGTGTATTCTACGACCAGTTCCAGCAGCATTAAACGTGTTTCAAAATTCGCATTGCAAACTCCTACGACATGTAGGGGTACCCTATACAGGTGAAAAGGAACCTCAGCGACAGAATTTCCGAGATTAATCATGGATATTATTTTGAGTATTTTGATACCAGGGACCAATAGTCTCCATTGGCTCGTTACAAAGTAATTACATTTCTCTATGTGGTGTCTGTTCGTTTGGACATGTCCGAAAGAACAGACACCATTTTGATCCTGCAGCCACAATGAATCAAGAATAAAAGGAATTAAGGACATTAGTTGCCAGTGGGCGTTGATTCATATCAAGCGGAAAAGTTGAGTATTTGCGTCGGATCGGGATTCGAACTAGCGTCTACATCAGTAGTCTGTAATATAAGTTGAGATATTGGGTCTGACGGGAGGCGTGCTAGGACAGTCCGTGCTGACCGCTGTGTCCGGCATAGTGGTCATGGCATTTGTCCAGTAAGCAGGAGACCTGGGTTCACATCCTACTCCAGCACTAAGTTTCAATTTGTCCCTCTGATATAAATCAATGCTCACTAGGTTCTAATGCATTTAATCCCCTTGTTTCTTAACTGCATTTCGTTTGATTTCTTATCCCCATACATTTTTATGTCTGTACTGCACTGAAAATATATGCACAATAGTTAAAATGTCGACGGATGTGCTATGTCGGAAACAAACTTTTTCCATTCACTTACGGTGCTTGCTGTTGACAATTGTAGCAGCTACTTTACCCATTGACCTCAAGCTTGGGTTCAGCACTGCCTGTAACAGATTCGAGTTGGTTCTTGCGTCAGTGATAGTTGCAAGTTAACAGTGATACACAGCAGTATACTGACGCAGAGCTAGCCAATATGCGCCTAGTGTATTGGTTCACTGAATGCAGTACAAGACCAGCACAAACACGCTGTAATGAGCTGTTTACGCGGCGGAAACCACATCACAGTACTTCTGCATCATATGAGGATAGTTGGATTTCTCTGTGTTTTGTGTTGTATGTTTTGATGATTGCACGTTGCAGGTTTTTCACTGTCATGAAGATAGTTTTACATAAACATAGGTAAGTTGGGTTACAAACAGAATAAACTATAATTACATTTTTACTCTGTAAAAATCCGTCTTAATCAACGAATTTCTTATAGCAAAATACTTAGCATCGCCGAAAAAACACCGAAATTTTATCTGTGGAGTTCGGACTCATCCTGTAGAGTATGAATGAAACACGAACCAACTTCCGAAAACGAATTACTTCTGTGCTACAGAAATAAGTACACTGGTGTCCAAAATTAAAGCAACAAACTGAAATTTTCCAAGGTTGCTTTTATTTTGCCATAGAACAGTATAAACTGGTGATAGTAAAGTAGAACCAATGTAAAAAATGCAGAACGTAAACAAATGCAACATGGATAACGGTAGACAAAAATATTGTTCATTTCTTCCAACTAAACGGATTTGCACACACATTCTGACAACTGGTTAGTGTGCTCAGTACGGGGTGTGACCACCTCTGGCAGCAATATATGCCTGACAACGACGGGGCATGCTGTGAATGATGTCATAAATCTCATGTTGAGGAAATAACGAACATTCTTCGTGCAGAGCTGCTAGCAAGTCTTGGAGAGTGGCTAGTGAATGCTGATGAGATGCAACACATCTCCCTAGTGCATCCCAGTCATGCTCTACGGTATTCAAATAGGGAGGGCGAGGAGGCCGCACCGTGTATGCTTTATCTTCCATTTCCAAGAAAACCTTAACCATCCGTGCTCTATGAGATCGAGCGCTATCGTCCTTCAATACGAAGTCTGGGCCCACAGCACCTCGCAACAACAGCACACAATGTCCGTACATCTCGTCACGTCCGCCCCGATAGCTGAGTGGTGTGACGGATTGCCGCCCTACGGGCCCAGGTTCGATTCCTGGCCGAGCTGGAGATTTTCTCCACTCAGGAACTGGGTGTTGCGTTGTCTTCATCATCATTTCATTCCCATCCGGCGCGCAGGTCGCCCAATGTGGCGTCGAATGTAATAAGACCGGCACCAAGGCGGCCGGACCTGCCCCACAAGGGGCCTCCCGGCCAATGACGCCAAACGCTCATTTCCGTTACCATCTCGTCACGATACCTGACAGCAGTTAAGCCTTGCTTATTCACCTGTACAATTTCATGAAGAGGTGGTCGAGTGGTCAACGTAAACTCTACCCACACCATTAGGGATTCTCCTCGATACAGCCCTATCTCCACAATGTTTGGGTCCCGAAATCGTGTTCCACGTTCCCTCCAGATGCGAATCCGTCGAGAGTCACTCTCCAAATCGAATCGGGATTCATTTGTGAAAAGAACGTTTGCCCACTGTTCGACAACTCATCTCTAGACGTGGCATGTTGACGACTACTTTTTAGACGTTTCCTTCTGTGAAGAGGCGTCAGAGGTACACACACAGCAGGTCTCCAACAATAAAGGCCACTCTGCCGAAGCCTTCTGTACACCGTTCGCTTCGATACAACACGCCCAGTGGATGCTGCGAGCTCACATGCCAGTTGCCGTGCGGTAATACTGCGGTACCGTCGTACTCTTGCAGCAAATAGCGTTCTTCTCTTTCTGACGTCATGCATGGTCGGCCCTGTCCTGGCCTTCGGGATACAGTTTCGGTCTCTATAAACTGTTGCCACATCCGAGAAACAATTGAAACAATTGAACATTAAGCCATCGGGCCACATCAGTTTGCAACTGTCCCGCTTCCATTCTCCCTATGGCCCTCCACCTCAGACAGTCTCGTATGCGTCTTCTCTGTGCCATACTGCACCGTCTGTGACTGGGTACAGAGCGATTGTGGATATGAGACTACCCGGCAAACACTAACCCATGTGATAGGTGCCCTGACCTCATCGTTGGCGTGGTTGTCCGTTGACCGCAATGCCATCTGCCGTACAGAACACGATCGTACGTGCATCTGTCGACAGTTTGTATAATTATATTGTGAGTTAGTCACAGGATGGGGAAATAGTGGTTTGTTGCTTTAATTTTGGACGCCAGTGTATGTAAAACTACGAGTATGTGTTTCGCTCTGCTATATGACAGACCAGAGTATTTTTTGTACCTCTGGTAATTATTGCATTTCTGATAAAACGTAATGATGTGTTAACAATGCCCAGTGGTCAGTTACACATAGAATTTTTGTGTGTCATACTACGCACTTTCACTGGTCCACATCCATTTCCATGACTACAAGTGTGATTAGTATTAATAATTTTTATAATTAAGCGGAGTGCTTTGGTACTAAATACCAGACTCAAAGTAAATTACCGTCGTTCTTTCATTTAATAGCCAATAATACAGCAGGACAATAGTTGATATAAACTTTTCTCTTATGGGAGAACAAAGTAAGGAAAACCTCCAGGGGAAACACCTTGCCCTGTTCAGTTTCCTTATGAGAAAACAGATTGTAGCGAGATTAAATTTTATACGAACGACTCCCTTCTTATAGCAGTAGCAATCTCATGCGAGCTTTATTACATCGAACAAATTGAGTTTTCTCTCAGGTTGTATGTCTTGAATCTGATTATACATGGTAGTCTGCAATAACAAAGTACTGAAATTCGTCCTAACGTTACACTGGGAAGTGTATCTTACTATGTAAACAAACTGCCTGTCAGAAAAAAACAGTCTAAGTCCAAAAAGTTACCAATGAAATTTAGTTTGTCGTGCTGTTCACCACTCTGGAGTATTGTAATCAGGCTATTGTAGCACAACAATGTAATTCGTTGTTTTGGTCTATTAGTTTCATAAAAAATGGGTATTATAATTTTTTTAAAAGTAAAAATACATGCAACATCGAAACCTACAGAATATACGAAATTCAGTGCAGTAATAATTTTCAAAAAAATGGTTCAAGTGGCTCTGAGCACTATGGGACTTAACTTCTATGGTCATCAGTCCCCTAGAACTTAGAACTACTTAAACCTAACTAACCTAAGGACATCACACAACACCCAGCCATCACGAGGCAGAGAAAATCCCTGACCCCGCTGGGAATCGAACCCGGGAACCCGGGCGTGGGAAGCGAGAACGCTACCGCACGACCACGAGATGCGGGCAATAATTTTCATTCGTTACATTTTCTTACTAAAGCATTTTACACATGGTGACCCGAAAGTCCGTTAACATTTGAAAATGCACTAACTAATTCACGGAATTATCTGGGTTGAGAGGCAAAACTTGACACAAATGCCTCATATGACATGGGGCTCTATTTGAACCGAAAACGAATGCAAAAACCGGCCAACAGATGACGCTGGACAGCAGTATGTCAGTGATCCGCGTATGAGCATCCACAGTTGAAGAAATTGAGCTACTGAGAATCCTAGAACTGTCGTGGAAACCCCAGTGCACAACGAGAAAGTCACAGCGTGGCATGGTGTGAATTTACCAAATCAATCGTAAACGGAATATTTTTCTTCGAGGAAATGCGGGGTGCTTCTTTTCATACTGTCAGCGTAACGGGTCCTAGGAACGCCAATATGTTACACAATCGCATCATCCCTAGTCTGACTGATAAACACCTCCTGGAAGGTACGACTTTTATGCAGGGTGGCGCTCCACCCCACACTGCTACACGTGTGAAAGATCTTTTCAGCAAATCATTTGGTGAGGATAGCGTACTGTGCCGCCACTTCCGTCATGCTTGGCCTCCCAGGCCCACAGACCTCAGTCCGCGTTATTACTGGTTGCAGGGTTGCCTGAAGTCGCAAGTGTACTGCGATTGTCCGATCTCATTAGCGATGTTAAAAGGCAACACCCGAGAGCAATTTCACACCGTACCTACTGATATACTTTACAGCGCTTTTCTGAACGTTGACTGCAGGTATCGTTGATGAATGACAGACAAAATGTTGAGAATCTGTTATGAACAGGCCGGCCGGGGTGGCCGAGCGGTTCTAGGTGCTACAGTCTGGAACCGCGCCACCGCTACGGTCGCAGGTTCGAATCCTGCCTCGGGCATGGATGTGTGTGATGTACTTAGGTTAGTTAGGTTTAACTAGTTCTAAGTTCTAGAGGACTGATGACCTCAGAAGTTCAGTCCATAGTGCTCAGAGCCATTTGAACCATTTGTTATGAAGAAAATCATATTTGCCAAAAATCAGTTGCTATGATAGTCAGTGCTTTTGTATCATATGCAGTTCCCTCTGTAGGCCATTTCGTTTCAATAAAAATCTATTTCATTTCAAGCATATGTGTCAATTGTAACTCTCTACCTATATTATTTCGTGAAGTATTGAATTTTGAAATGTTGATTTTGGTCGCACGACGGGAATTAACAGACTCTGAATGCGGAATAGTAATTGGAGCTAGACGCATAGGACATTTCATTTCGAAAATCGTTAGACAGTTCAATATTCCGCGATCCACAGTGTCAAGAGCGTGGCGAGAATACCAAATTTCAGACATTACCTATCACTACGTACTAAGTAGTGGCTGAAAGCCTTCACATAATGACCGAGAGCAGCGGTGTTTGCATTGCGTTGCGAGTGCTAACAGCCAAGCGACACTGCTCGCAATAACCGCAGAAACCAATGTGGGACGTACGACGAACGTATGCGTTAGGACAGTGTGGTGAAATTTGGCGTTAATGGACTATGGCGGCAGACGACCGAAGCGAGTTCCTTTGCTGACAGCGGTTGCAGCGCCTCTTCTGGACTTGTGACCATACCGGTTGGACCCTAGACGACTGCAAAACCGTGCCTGGTCAAATGAGTCCCGATTTCAGTTGGTAAGAGATGATGGTAGGGCTCCAGTGTGGCACCGACCCCACGGAGCCACCGACCCAAGTTGTCAACAACGCACTGTGCAAACTGGTGCTGGCTAGCTCCATAATGGGGTGGGCTCTGTTTGCATGGAATGCACTGGGTTCTCTGGTCCCACTGAACCGATCATTGACTGAAAATGGTTACGTTCGGCTGCTTGGAGACCATTTGCAGGCATCCATGGACTTTGTTTCCAAACAAGAATGGAATTTTTATGGATGACAATGCACAATAGCACCGGCCTACAATTGTTCGAGATTGGTTTGAAGAACATGCTGAACAGTTCGAGCAAATGATTTGGCTACCCAGATCACCAGACATGAATCCCATCAAACATTCATACGACGCAATCGGGAGGTTAGTTCGTGCACAAAATCCTGCACAGGCAATATTTGCACAATTATGGAAGGCTGTAGAGACACCACGGCTCCATATTTCTGCAGGAAATTTCCAAAGTCTTGTTCAGGCCATGGCATATCTAGCTGCTGCACTACGACGGGCAAAAGGATGGCCGACACGTTATTGTTTGATATCGCACGAATTTTGTCACCTCAGTGTGTTACTGTGCACTTACGAATGTGTGTGAAACATTACGTTAGAATGACGAGTGAAGCTCTTCAGGTACCTTTTAATCACATAAACTACTCTCCTCATGTTGATCTCAGTTGACCTGGTTTTTCGAATGTAGCTGATTTTTGCTAATAATGGAAGAGAACGTTCCATATTGTCTCGCTCACACCAGTTAGCTCAGTAGAGCCACTGTACTGTTAGGAAAGCCCAGAATATTCAAAAGGAAGAAGATCAGAGTCTAAAGTCCTATCGACAATGAGCTCATTAGAGACAGCAGAATATTTAAGAAACAACTAAATATAAACGGGTAATGCATAAAATACAGCAAACTACCCATATCGCATAAACATATCACCTATATAAGTTATTATCTTGTTTTTCTTCACTTTCAGTGAATCACAAATATTTTAACACGGAGAAACAAATACTAATGTGTAATTCAACTCAGCTGTCTATCATAGTGCATATTGCTACATGTCCAATGCTTCGGTGAATTTTCAGTTTAGCAGTTCTGCATACACAAGCTAGTCGTACTAACATTCCACAATCGCTATTATTATTTTCATGGTTAACATTTAGCCCTGTTCCTTCTGATTAACTCAACCAGCAATCCGTCCTGCTTCGCATGTGGAGCGCTAAATACCTACGGCTGGATGACTTGTCAGGTGTAGCAGCAATTTTGTTGGTGGTTCACTGCGTATAACTACGACTAAAATTAAAAACGCAACGTCAGGCAACTGCACACTATCACTTTCATATAACTTAAACGATTTAAGCAGTACATGCCAGAAAATTTCCCTGGAGGCACCAATGTTATCTATTCCATATTTCCAGAATGAATTTTCACTCTGCAGCGGAGTGTGCAATGATATAAAACTTCCTGGCAGATTAAAACTCGGTCCGCAGCTCGTGGTCGTGCGGTTGCGTTCTCGCTCCCCACACCCGGGTTCCCGGGTTCGATTCCCGGCGGGGTAAGGGATTTTCTCTGCCTCGTGATGACTGGGTGTTGTGTGATGTCCTTAGGTTAGTTAGGTTTAAGTAGTTCTAAGTTCTAGGGGACTGATGACCATAGATGTTAAGTCCCATAGTGCTCAGAGCCATTTGAACCATTTTTAGATTAAAACTCGAAATCGGGACGTTCCAGAAATGTTAGTTTTGCAAGGTTCTGCTAGGTTCGCAGGAGAGCTACTATGAAGTTTGGAAGGTAGGAGATGAGGTACTGTCAGAATTAAAGCCGTAAGGAGGGATCGTTAGTCGTGCTTGGATAGTTCAGTCGGTAGAACACTTGCCTGCGAAAGGCAAAGGTCCCGAGTTCGTGTCTCGGTCCGGCACACAGTTTTCATCTGCCAGGAAGTTTCATATTTCATATGTAATTGGTGTTTGGAGTGACATTTTGTGGCAATGATGAGAGCAATGAGTCACTGCGCCGAACAGTCCGCCCAAGTGCAGCCGCAGCTCTCAGTGAGCTACAGCAACTTCCAGTCGTTCAACTACAGTGCTATCACGGTACAGTCCGCCCGACCGCAACGGAGTTGAGCACGACCTACGGCTACTTGAAGGCCGCCCCACTACAGTGCCAGACCTGAGTGAGCTACATTTTGCGTGTGAGCTTTCCCAAAACGTCCAAAGTAACGTCACTACGAAGCCCCTTCTGTTATGCAGCGCTGGTACAAAGCACCCTCTGCCACATGACATCGATGGGATGCACCGACTGAAAGACAACACTGGTATTAACCAGCCTTTCGCATGTAACATCAGTATGACTCACCATCTACCACACAAAATATTACGAACTACCCTTTGCCGTGCACCATCGTACAAGACACCCTCTGTCACGCAACATAGGTACGAAGCACCCTCCGCCATATATATATATATATATATACTACTGGCCATTAAAATTGCTACACCACGAGCATGACGTGCTACAGACGCGAAATTTAACCGACAGGAAGAAGATGCTGTGATATGCAAATGATTAGCTTTTCAGAGCATTCACACAAGGTTGGAGCCGGTGGCGACACCTACAACGTGCTGACATGAGGAAAGTGTCCAACCGATTTCTCATACACAAACAGCAGTTGACCGGCGTTGCCTGGTGAAACGTTGTTGTGATGCCTCGTGTAAGGAGGAGAAATGCGTACCATCACGTTTCCGACTTTGATAAAGGTCGGATTGTAGCCTATCGCGATTGCAGTTTATCCTATCGCGACATTGCTGCTCGCGTTGGTCGAGATCCAATGACTGTTAGCAGAATATGGAATCGGTGGATTCATGAGGGTAATACGGAACGGCGAGGGTAATACAGAAAATGTTCTACTGCTGCCCTGGCCAGCACATTCTCCAGAACCCTCACCAACTGAAAATGTCTGGTCAATGGTGGCCGAGCAGCTGGCTTGTCACAATACGCCAGTCGCTACTCCTGATGAACTGTGGTATCGTGTTGAAGCTGCATGGGCAGCTTTACCTGTACACGCCATCCAAGCTTATAAGTAGGCCGTTTAGGTTTTTATATTGGTAACGCCACGTAGCGTTCTGTATGAAAATCACTGGCTGTGCTGTGTGCAGTCTGTGGCTGGTTGGCATTGTTGAAATATTCGCTATTGTAGTGTTGGACAGTTGGATGTGAACAGCGCGTAGCGTTGCGGAGTTGGAGGTGCGCAGCCAGCAGTGGTGGATGTGGGGACAGAGATGGCGGAGTTTTGAGAGCGGATGATCTGGACGTGTGTCCATCAGAGAGAGTAAATTTGTAATACTGGATATCATGAACTGATATATATATATATATATATTATAACTTTTGAACACTATTAAGATAATACATTGTTTCTTCTCTCTCAAAATTTTTCATTTGCTAACTATGCCTATCAGTAGTTAGTGCCTTCAGTAGTTAGAATCTTTTATTTAGCTGGCAGTATTGGCGCTCGCTGTACTGCAGTAGTTCGGGTAACGAAGATTTTTGTGAGGTAAGTGCTTCATGAAAGGTATAGGTCATTGTTAGTCAGGGCCATTCTTTTGTACGGATTTTTCAAAGTCAGATTGCGTTGCACTAAAAATATTGTGTGTCAGTTTAGTGATGATCAGAATAAGTAAAGAGATAAATGTCTGAATACGTTCAGTTTTTCTCAGCTGTTTGAAAATCAAATAACATAAGAGGTTTATCAGCACAGTAGTTCATAAATTTTTCTAAGGCGACGTTTCAAGCTCTGTTTGACTCAATGCCCAGGCGCTACTACGGCCAGAGGTGGTTGTTATGGGTACTGATTTCTCATGACCTATGCACTCAAATTGCGTGAAATGTCAGCTCTAGTATAATATATTTGTCCCATGAATACCCGTTTATCATCTGCATTTCTTCTTGGTGTAGCAATTTTAATGGCCAGTATTTTATATATATATACACTCCTGGAAATGGAAAAAAGAACACATTGACACCGGTGTGTCAGACCCACCATACTTGCTCCGGACACTGCGAGAGGACTGTACAAGCAATGATCACACGCACGGCACAGCGGACACACCAGGAACCGCGGTGTTGGCCGTCGAATGGCGCTAGCTGCGAAGCATTTGTGCACCGCCGCCGTCAGTGTCAGCCAGTTTGCCGTGGCATACGGAGCTCCATCGCAGTCTTTAACACTGGTAGCATGCCGCGACAGCGTGGACGTGAACCGTATGTGCAGTTGACGGACTTTGAGCGATGGCGTACAGTGGGCATGCGGGAGGCCGGGTGGACGTACCGCCGAATTGCTCAACACGTGGGGCGTGAGGTCTCCACAGTACATCGATGTTGTCGCCAGTGGTCGGCGGAAGGTGCACGTGCCCGTCGACCTGGGACCGGACCGCAGCGACTCATGTATGCACGCCAAGACCGTAGGATCCCACGCAGTGCCGTAGGGGACCGCACCGCCACTTCCCAGAAAATTAGGGACACTGTTGCTCCTGGGGTATCGGCGAGGACCATTCGCAACCGTCTCCATGAAGCTGGGCTACGGTCCCGCCCACCGTTAGGCCGTCTTCCGCTCACGCCCCAACATCGTGCAGCCCGCCTCCAGTGGTGTCGCGACAGGCGTGAATGGAGGGACGAATGGAGACGTGTCGTCTTCAGCGATGAGAGTCGCTTCTGCCTTGGTGCCAATGATGGTCGTATGCGTGTTTGGCGCCGTGCAGGTGAGCGCCACAATCAGGACTGCATACGACCGAGGCACACAGGGCCAACACCCGGCATCATGGTGTGGGGAGCGATCTCCTACACTGGCCGTACACCACTGGTGATCGTCGAGGGGACACTGAATAGTGCACGGTACATCCAAACCGTCATCGAACCCATTGTTCTACCATTCCTAGACCGGCAAGGGAACTTGCTGTTCCAACAGGACAATGCACGTCCGCATGTATCCCGTGCCACCCAACGTGCTCTAGAAGGTGTAAGTCAACTACCCTGGCCAGCAAGATCTCCGGATCTGTCCCCCATTGAGCATGTTTGGGACTGGATGAAGCGTCGTCTCACGCGGTCTGCACGTCCAGCACGAACGCTGGTCCAACTGAGGCGCCAGGTGGAAATGGCATGGCAAGCCGTTCCACAGGACTACATCCAGCATCTCTACGATCGTCTCCATGGGAGAATAGCAGCCTGCATTGCTGCGAAAGGTGGATATACACTGTACTAGTGCCGACATTGTGCATGCTCTGTTGCCTGTGTCTATGTGCCTGTGGTTCTGTCAGTGTGATCATGTGATGTATCTGACCCCAGGAATGTGTCAATAAAGTTTCCCCTTCCTGGGACAATGAATTCACGGTGTTCTTATTTCAATTTCCAGGAGTGTGTATATATATATATATATATATATATATATATATATATATATATATATATATATATATATATCAGTCTCTCAGTGAAAATCGTATCGAAATATCTACTGTAGTTCCCAAAATTAGCACGAATAGAAAAGAGAAACGTGGCGTGGGACCACAATTTATATATACGAGGTTCATTCGGAAGGAAAAGAACTTTTTTCCACAGAAAGTTTTATTTGATATAATTAAATGAAACTGTGTTTTACATGCAATTTGATACCCAAGCTACTTTTCTACGTAGTTATCGTTCAAATTGAGGCACATGTCGTACCGTTTTACTAGCCATTTTATGCTTTTTGTATACTTAGTTGCCGCTAGTTTCTTGAACCATTGATTAATGGCTTCTTTAAGATCACCAGTCACTTCCGTAGCGTTCTCCACTCAAAAAAAGTTTCAGTTTGGGGAATAAGCGATTATCGCTTGGGACTAAGCCTGAACTGTATGGAGGATGTTGAAATATTTCCCACCGAAACCGCTGAAGCAAGTCCTGCATCACTCCCGCTGCATGCGGACGTGCTTTATCGTGAAGAATGATCAGTCCACTGGTTAACATTCCGCGCCGCTTAATTTTAATGACGCAGCGAAGTCGTTGAAGTGTCTGAGAGTAGACCCCAGCAGTCCACTAATTGTGAAACGCCTATCTTCTTGGATTTTTGCTTCAGTCCTTGCTCTGAGTCCGTAAGTCACCACTGAGAGCCGGCCCGAGTGAGCATCATCGTGCACATTCTTCCATCCGCCATTAAACATGATACAACACTTCCAAACTGACGCTTCATTCATCACATTACCGTAAACCTCAGTTATCTGTGTATAAATTTTGAAATGGTCGGACTTTTCGCGCATTTAAAAGCGGATAACACTGCACACCCCACACTTGGCGGGATCGTCAATTTAGTCACAGAGTTTAAAGTTGCATGACTAAACAGTTATCAACCGTATAGGATCGTAGCTTCAGCCAAACTGACGGTCAGTGGTTGGTCAGTCATTGTGGTGGGAGGCCACGGTTACGTTTAAAAACAAAATGTTCTTTACTTTACGAATGATCCTCGTGCATGATTTATTACGACCGATTTCGAAATCCTCAGGTATGCAGGATATTAATACAAACGCAGTACAGAATTTCATACGACCATTAATGTGATAAATGCAGTTTATTAATTATGTACAGATAATTGAATAAAATTAGTCTATACATCAAAGAAACACAATACAAACGTACTGATATGTAGACACTAATTAATAGTATAAAAACGAAAAATTAAAAGCAAAAAAGGGGGGAAGAAAGAAAGAGGAGAGGAGGGAGTAGAATAACAACTTACGATTAATGTTGCACAACACTTCAAAGAGACAAGGATACTTGGCACTGTTTTTCATCATACTCACCAAGTCTCTACAAACAACTGTCGGAATGTTCTACGAACTGTTCAATGTCTCAACGATAGAAATCTGCTCCTTTGTCACGGATCCATTCTAGAATCACTATGTGAGCGTTCCCATCGTTGGAAAGTCTCTTCTCCACTGTCCCCCCCCCCCCCCTTCCCTCCAGATGTTCTTTTAGAGTACCGAGAACACGCATATCGCATGGTTCAATACCTGTGATGCCCGATATCTCCACCCACGTACGTACGGCCTTGATCAAATTGTCGGCACCATTTCAATACGGTTGGACGCGACACTGCATTTGATGCATATACAGCTTGAACTGCGCGGTGATTCTGTATGCAGTTTAGACGTTTTGCCAACAAAAGCATACTGTTCCACGTATTTAAACTTTGACGTACGTTTCCAGTTGCGTACCATTTCGCTCGCATATTGTGGTGCGCCTGTTATCCGTACGCAGTAGAACTCTTCCTACAGGAAACCGGGAATACGTACTCTGTTCTGACAATGGCCACTCTTGTTGGCCTGTGGTCTTAGCGTGGAACGACAACTGTAACTTACTTTATGGAGTTCCTGCGTAACTAGAGGATTAGTGACTGTTCACGTGCGATAACTCACACAGAACAAGCGTTAAACATAGAAGAGGGTAATTGTAATGGTGCGATATTTAATGCATTTAACCGTTATTCACTACTACAGTCATATACCAAAACGTACCTAATCATGATAAGTGTGACATGTGTCGGCGTTGAAAGTGTTAGTCGCAGTAGCGCCACCTGACATATTAATAGGAAATGAAATTAATGCTACGACTACACGTAATGGTGCGAGTTTATCATAAATGATGTAGTGCCTGAAACATACGTCATACGTCAAGTTACCCTGATTCTAAAGCAGATGGAACTCTTAGATCCGGCCTAAAGTGGAGAATTTTTTTTATCACGCACATTTACGTATTATTTCGAGTCGTTTCTTTGTTTTTCTCGTTGCAACCACTTTTGGTTACAACTATTTTTGTTAGCTATTGCTGAATGTACAATTTTGATATGAAAAGTGATATAAATATAATAACTGAACACACAAAACTTTTGGGTAATTTACTTCAAATCTGTCTGCCTACGTGATTTAGGGTATTTTAAAGTATCTAAAAACTCGATAACACACGTTTAATTCGAGAATTGTGTTACTTATAGTTTTCCAAAAGTCTCATTCGGCCTTTACGTACGTTTTGTAGGGGTATCACTAAGTGATACTAGCATAAAAAACTAATTTTTACTGTGCCACCATGGACCATTCATAGTGTAACGTGGCAACAGTTTAATGTTTCATACTGATTTTATAAGATCGAAATGTTACTTGCCCATATGTTAGAAAATATGTGCACGCCTGATTCATGTCAATACAAATAATTCAAGTATTTTACGAGCTTTTAAATTTGGTTGAATACATTTACTCGTTAGTGTAATTTTCCCATCGATATATTTTCGTATAGTATTGATGCATTCCCAGTGGCCAATTTTTCTGGTCAGGTTGTTAAAAAATTTTAATGAGTTTTTTCGCAGACATAGGAATAGTTCTGTTTTGAAGACCTAATGATAAATGTTTCACAATGACACAATAGACTTCATATCTACTCGCATAAAATGCTGTCAATAAAAATGAAAAATTGCAGATACAATGTGAGTCAAACTATGCTTATGTTGAATCCATTCAGTGCAGTCTATAGCGCACTGCAGAGCACCCACGGCACTTCAGAGCACGCATACCTAAAATTTGTGCGAAGTGTATAAATATTTATATATTCAATTAGTTCGCAACCTAACCCTGATGGCATTCTCGGGTGCATTAGCATTTCTCTTTTTTTTTCTGCAGCTGTCACATGAATTGAAATCTACTACGAAAACCGAATGAAACATACCTGTTTCATATAGGAAGTATGTGATTTCAAAGTACTGTACCATCCAATGGTAGGCTAAGCGTTGACTTTTATGGGCCTAATCACCTATCCATATTAAAGTAATGAATATGCAATTTGCTTCACTGATTGCCAATAAGCGTAGAGACTACCGTTGTTCTGGGAATGAAGCTGACCTGCATGAACTGCTTGCTGAATGGCTAAAGGCTGAGGGGAACAGGGGTATTGACTGTACTTCTGGTTCGTTGCTGTTGAAGCAACACCTTCACATTGAAAGATGGCTACTGTTCAAATTCATAAGTTAATGATCGTCTCCTCCTCGTGATGGATATCACTGCCGTTTCCAAGCCGTTTGACTGAAAATTATTCACACGTTTCATAGAAATTCTGTTGACCGTACATAAAAAAACAACCTGAAAGGCCATAGCGACATTCTACGTACAATGTCACGCACTTGCTCTTACACTAAAACGTCCAGTCTAACAGGAGACAGTATGTATTTCCGCCTCCGTTGACAATGTGTTAGTTGTATATCCTTATATTACGCTGTGACTCGAAGTCTCGTTATTCAAACAAGTGTTACATCACTCGGTAGTTACATGCACCATTGCTACTTGCACCACTGGAAACACAAACTGCCTAATTTGCTCTTCTGCAGCAATTTTGAGCTTTTTCCTTTTTTTGCAGGCGTGTCTGATATACAGCTAACAAAACGCTACCGCTTATCTTCAGCAAAAACGCTCTACTTACAAGTCAAAATTGTACGGAAAGTCGTATGAGAAGTGAATTTTAAAACGAGATGCATAAAAATTCATAACTCAGATGTGAAAAATCTGAAGCGTGAGTAGTGGGATAAGGAAACTGCACGGGTATTCGTAAAGATGGACATATAATGTGGTCTTCTCGTACAGTGGAATGGTTTGATTCAGCTCTACACGCCAGTCTATCCTTGCAAAGTTCTCTGTCTCGATATAGCTACTGCAGCCTACAACCACTTGAACCAGCTTATCATAATCAAACTTTGGTCTCCCTCCAAAGCCCTCTCCCCTCTTCCTCTTCACTAAATCACCAACTGACTTTCTATGATGCCTCACGATGCGTCCTATCAACCTGTCCCTTTCTTTAGTCCAGTTGTAGCACATTTCAAACCTTATTATCATCTTCTTGTCCTTGCTTACCGACAACATTTCATTTTCATACACCCTAGACAAATACTTTTTAGAAAGACATCCTAACACTGCAATTTATACTGAATGTCAAAAAATTTCTCTTTCCCAGGATTTCTTTTCTTGTTATTGTAAGTATGCATTTTATATTAGCTCTAAATCGGTCAAAGGCAGTGATTTTGCTGTCCAAATAGCAAAACCCATCTACCACTTTTAGAATCTTATGTACCAACAATATTCTTTCAGCTAGACTTTTATCCAACTACACTCCATTATCCTCGTTTTACTTGACCCATAACAAGACTCAAATAAGCCTTAAAGTTAACACTACATTTATCTAACAATGTTTCTCTGTCATTGCCTTGGGGGTCCAATGTTCGAATGGGATGAAAACAAGACTCCCTGTAAATTACATGGTGGAATTTTTCCGAATTTTCATTGACAAACTAAGAGTGGGAAATGGACAAATGGAGTATGAAATCGACAAGCGTGACGTCTAGATTTCCGAGAAAATACGTAATTGCTTGAAAGTAATCAGGGTAGTTAAGAAAAAGTTAATTTTTGATTTGAGGGAAATTTGAAATGTTTTACGAACAGCTGTTGCTAGCTATCTAAGTGAAGTATCAAAAATTTGATCTCTTCAAGGCCTAGCTATTTTGCCGCTGAAAAGTTATGCTTGTGTGATATTTAACTGTTGAAAAGGACTCCTTCTAATCAACTACTAAATATAGGGCACTTCGAGAAAAGAAGACTCTAGATGTACAAAGCAGATGTCACAAAGTTCTTCTCTTCAAGGCAGAGCTATTTGACGTCAAAAAGCTGCATTGGTGTGATATTTGCTATTTAAAATTGCTTCCTTCGAAACAAGCACTAAATTTAGAACATTTCGAGAACAGCAGGCACTACAAAAATGAGGTGTCAATAAGATCACGCTTTCTGAACAAATCTTGAAAATAAAAAGAATATTTTGGAAAAAGTCAGTCAAATGTTTTCTGAAGTTATTTTTCTAAAAGTAAGACTTAAAATAGTTAATGGAAACACTGACGTACCTTTAAATGATGCTCGAATACAGCAAATGAAGTACATCAAAGGTGTTTCTGATCAATTATACTTCTTACTTTGAGGCAAATCGTTTCACAAAATATTTGACTGATGCCATTTTTCAGTTTTTTAAAAAGTGTGCTCTGTGTTTATGTACATTTTTATTTGAAAATTGTCCCAATAACAAACATCGCTGAACTTTTTAATAAGTGATTTATTTCAAGACACGTTAAATCGTTATACTCTTCACTGTATCAAGAAATTGCTCTAAATTATACTCCAGTAATTAAATTAAATTCCTTACCATTATCTTGTACCAGACTCCTGCACGTTAGCGTCTGCCACCATTTCAATTTACAGCTCCCATTTTTCTAGTAGCGATATCCTTACCTCCCCCTAAGAATACCTGGTAACAGATAGGACCGTAAACACGATGTTATATAGCACGGCAGTTCCTTCAATTACAAAAGCTTGTAATCACACTTAATCTGGAACCTAATACACATATCTAATCCTAAACAATCCGACTCATTTTTCAAAATTAAATGTAGTAGACGTCGTTATAAAATTCCACAAAATATCTGGTGATTTTATGTAATATGACGTTGCACATGATCGCATTCGTGGCCCTAAACGTGCTCTGAGCTGCCGTCAAATTACGAGACACTTTGAGTCTTCTTGTGTCAAAATATGGATAATAAATAGCATAGAGCGCTGCAGACATAACACCTATGTTACGCCGAGAGTGACTTCCTCCCCCGTTGCAATTCAAGATTTTTTTTTCTATTTTTACCTTTCTGCAAGAGCTAATTCTATAGGAATGATGCGATTTAACGACGGTTTCAAGTTTCTTACAGCGTTTTTTGCACAGGCTTGATTTAAATTAGCACAAAATTTTATAGCGCAGCAACACTATCGGGTTTTGAGCACACAGTCGTAAGGTCCGTCAGCCCTCTCTTCGTATGTGCAGTACGAAGGGTGGATTTGAAAGTTTCGAGAACAAAGCAGCGAGGGACTGCCACAGATGGCTGCTGCAGGCGGTACATTTTCTTTATTGAAAAAGGAGCGGCGAGTACCTGCGAGGAGCGGCGTGGCGCCGAACACGTCCGAGATGGGCCGCAGCAGCACACCGTGCGACAGCTGCAGCCCGTGGGCCAGCAGCTGCACCAGGCAGGCGCACGCCAGCACCGGCCACCCCCACCCGCCCTCCAGGTAGTAGTGCCGCCACATGAGGCGCCGCGGCGTGGGGGCGGCGGGGGCGGCGGCGGCCGGGGCTTTGGCGGGGGCGGCGGCGGCGGCGGCGGCTGGGGCGGCGGGTGCGACGGCGGGCACGGCGGCCTTGGCAGCATCTGGAGCGGCGGAGACTGCGGGCCGCTCCAGCAGCAGCGGGTACGACAGCGACCGCGCCAGCGACATGGCCACTCACTGCACCCGCCTGCACGCAAATATCGCGCCACGCATCACTTACATCATCTGTACACACTCAGTTTCTTCGTTCTTTTTTCTTTATTGTCGTTTCACCCCCCTCGCTCCATACGGGCGGGGTTGGGCCGTTAATGGTAAAATCATTCCACCATCCACCCACACGGTTTGTGTACAAGCTGTCTCAGAAATATTGCGAAAATCTTCGATGGGTTGCAGAGGGTGTCTTGAGGAACAAATCGAGGATAGGAAACAAGTGTTAGAAAACGTCATCCAACGATGCTACAGAGCGCCGAAGTTTTAGGCATCACCACCTGCAACTAGGTCACGACTTCAGGAGCAAACGTGACTTTGTACGCTGACGGACCGTAGACGGGACGTCTGGCAATGTTGTTTGGAATTCAGCGACCACGAATGGTTGCTACGATGGCCAGTGGAGAATATGGAGCTAGCTAAGTTAACGTAATATTGGTAAACTGCAGGAGTATCCAGGGTAAGGTTCCTGAATTAGTATCTCTTATTGAAGGAAATAGTGCGCATATAGTATTAGGAACGGAAAGTTGGTTAAAACCGGAAGTGAACAGTAACGAAATCCTAGACACAGAATGGAATATATACCGCAAGGATAGGATAAACGCCAATGGTGGAGGAGTATTTATAGCAGTAAAGAATTCAATAATATCCAGTGAAGTTATTAGCGAATGCGAATGTGAAATAATCTGGGTTAAGTTAAGTATCAAAGGTGGGTCAGATATGATAGTCGGATGCTTCTATAGACCACCTGCATCAGCAACCGTAGTAGTTGAGCGCCTCAGAGAGAACCTGCAGAACGTCGTGAAGAAGTTTCGTGATCATACTATTGTAATAGGGGGAGACTTCAATCTACCAGGTATAGAATGGGATAGTCACACAATCAGAACTGGAGCCAGGGACAGAGACTCTTGTGACATTATCCTGACTGCCTTGTCCGAGAATTACTTCGAGCAGATAGTTAGAGAAACAACTCGTGAAGCTAACGTTTTAGACCTCATAGCAACAAATAGACCGGAACTTTTCGACTCCGTGAATGTAGAAGAGGGTATCAGTGATCATAAGTCAGTGGTTGCATCAATGACTACAAGTGTAATAAGAAATGCCAAGAAAGGAATGAAAATATATTTGCTTAACAAGAGTGATAGGGCACAAATCGCAGAATATCTGAGTGACCACCATCAAACGTTCATTTCTGAGGAAGAGGATGTGGAACAAAAATGGAAAAAATTCAGAAACATCGTCCAGTACGCCTTAGATAAGTTCGTACCGACTAAGGTCCAAAGCGAGGGGAAAGATCCACCGTGGTATAACAATCATGTACGAAAGGTACTACGGAAACAAAGAAAGCTTCATCATAGGTTTAAGAGTAGTCGAATCATAGCTGATAAGGAAAAGCTGAACGAAGCGAAAAAGAGCGTAAAGAGAGCAATGAGAGAAGCATTCAACGAATTCGAACATAAAACATTGGCAAACAATCTAAACAAGAACCCTAAAAAGTTTTGGTCATATGTAAAATCGGTAAGCGGATCTAAATCCCCTATTCAGTCACTCGTTGACCACGATGGCACCGAAACAGAGGACGACCGAAGAAAGGCAGAAATACTGAATTCAGTGTTCCGAAACTGTTTCACTGCGGAAAATCGTAACACGGTCCCTGACTTCAGCCGTCGCACGGACGCCAAAATGGAAAATATTGAAATAAACGATATCGGAATT
Organism: Schistocerca serialis cubense; assembly: GCF_023864345.2. Taxonomy (NCBI): domain Eukaryota; kingdom Metazoa; phylum Arthropoda; class Insecta; order Orthoptera; family Acrididae; genus Schistocerca; species Schistocerca serialis. The sequence goes on from NC_064640.1 coordinate 285,111,921, forward strand.
GAAAAACAACTGCTATCACTTAGTAGCGGAAAAGCATCCGGACCAGACGAGATACCCTTAAGATTCTACAGTGATTATGCTAAAGAACTTGCCCCCTTTCTATCAGCAATTTATCGTAGATTGCTGGAAGAACGTAAAGTACCTAGCGACTGGAAGAAAGCGCAGGTCGTTCCCATTTTCAAGAAGGGTCATAAATCAGATGCGAATAATTATAGGCCTATTTCGCTTACGTCAATCTGTTGTAGAATAATGGAACATGTTTTGTGTTCTCGTATTATGACGTTCTTAGATAATACAAATCTCCTTCATCATAACCAACATGCATTCCGCAAACAGAGATCATGTGAAACTCAGCTCGCCCTATTTGCCCAAGAAATTCACAGTGCCGTAGACACTGGCGAGCAGATTGATGCCGTATTCCTGGACTTCAGGAAGGCATTTGATACGGTTCCGCACTTACGTTTAGTGAAAAAAATACGAGCTTACGGAATATCGGACCAGGTTTGTGATTGGATACAGGATTTCCTAGAAGAAAGAACACAACATGTCATTCTTAACGGTTCAAAATCTGCAGATGTAGAGGTAATTTCGGGAGTACCGCAGGGAAGCGTGATAGGACCTTTATTGTTTACAATATACATAAATGACTTAGTTGACAACATCGGTAGCTCCGTGAGGCTATTTGCAGATGACACGGTTGTCTACAAGAAAGTAGCAACATCAGAAGACTCGTACGTACTCCAGGAGGACCTGCAGAGGATTAATGCATGGTGCGACAGCTGGCAGCTTTCCCTAAACGTAGATAAATGTAATATAATGCGCATACATAGGGGCAGAAATCCATTCCAGTACGATTATGCCATAGGTGGTAAATCATTGGAAGCGGTAACGACCGTAAAATACTTAGGAGTTACTATCCGGAGCGATCTGAAGTGGAATGATCACATAAAACAAACAGTGGGAAAAGCAGGCGCCAGGTTGAGATTCATAGGAAGAATTCTAAGAAAATGTGACTCATCGACGAAAGAAGTAGCTTACAAAACGCTTGTTCGTCCGATTCTTGAGTATTGCTCATCAGTATGGGACCCTTACCAGGTTGGATTAATAGAAGAGATAGACATGATCCAGCGAAAAGCAGCGCGATTCGTCATGGGGACATTTAGTCAGCGCGAGAGCGTTACGGAGATGCTGAACAAGCTCCAGTGGCGGACACTTCAAGAAAGGCGTTACGCAATACGGAGAGGTTTATTATCGAAATTACGAGAGAGCACATTCCGGGAAGAGATGGGCAACATATTACTACCGCCCACATATATCTCGCGTAATGATCACAACGAAAAGATCCGAGAAATTAGAGCAAATACGGAGACTTACAAGCAGTCGTTCTTCCCACGCACAATTCGTGAATGGAACAGGGAAGGGGGGATCAGATAGTGGTACAATAAGTACCCTCCGCCACACACCGTAAGGTGGCTCGCGGAGTATAGATGTAGATGTAGATGTAGATGTAGCTGCTGCGAAGACAGTCCTTGTCTCGTAAGAATGCGATGCTTTGTAGCCTCGGTGGATGATGGTTTCGGATATGGGTTTCCATCCGCAGTTTAACCTTCTCTTGTACAACGAAGAACGTTGCAGATTTTTGAGGGTGCAAAATCACGTTTGATCCCGAAGGGGTGGCCTAGTGGCCAGCGCCGACATCTATATCTTCGACGCTGTGTAGGTTCGTTGGATGACGTTTCCGGGAAAGCGTTTATATCGCCGATTTGTTCCTCAAGACACCCTCTCCAACACCTCGAAGTTTACAGTGAAATGAATACCCATAGCTGCAAACAGGCGTTGATATGAGTGAACGGGGACGGTTGAAAATGTGTACTCCGACCGGAACTCGAACCCGGGATCTACTACTTACATGGCAGACGCTCTATCCTTCTGAGCCCCCGAGGACACAGAGGATAATATGACTGCAGGGACTTATCTCTGACACGCCTCCCGTGAGACCCACATTCGCAACTTATTGTCCTGCACTATTTTCATAGTGCCCCTGCCCATTATACTCATTACTCGCGGCTCTACTGCCGATTCCCCTAAGAGTTCTAGCACTGTTTGTGCATCCACACAGAAGAAGATGGTCAAATGGCCGGTGAGCCTTAACAATATATATATATATATATATATGAAGATGCTACCTGTTCTTTCGGACATGTCCGAAAGATGCCGGCACGGTAGCTCAGCGTGTTCGGTCAGAGGGCTGCCTGCTCTCAGTAATAAAAAAACTGAGTCAAGGAATCAACGACCAACTTGAACGGATATCTTGTGACGTCCACCCAGACCAAACGCAACGAAATATTTCGGGGAAAAAAAAGGATAGAGCGTCTGCCATGTAAGCAAGAGATCCCGGGTTCGAGTCCCTGTCGGGACACACATTTTCAACTGTCCCCGTTGACATATCAACGCCTGTATGCAGCTAGGGGTATTTATTTCATTGTAATTTCATTCTAACGAGCTGTATGGTCACTGATAGTATATGTTCTTTCTGGCATGTCCGAAAGAACAGATACTATCTTCATATATACCTCGAAGTTTGTTGGAATATTTCTCAAATACCCTGTACAAACAAAGACGAAATCACAAACTTAAAATGTAAAATATTTATAAGTGTGTTTAAAATCTGTTAAATGGCGAGTATAAAGAAGATCCTTATACAAAATAAGCCTATTTTCTTCGTTTTAAAAAATATAGTAAAACAGGAAAACTGTAAAAGGTAAAATAAAACAATAATAATAAATTCAAAACATGTCGTAGAAACGGTGATCTTATATCTGAGAGCACTGCACCTTCACTAAAATTTGAAGACCTGCACTGAGAAAAAGTTTTGTTATTTCAGTAGGAAAAATCTGGTGTTTAGTTGGGTGAGGTGGTGTGAGTGTATGTATACAGGCTGTAACAGAATGAAATTGTAAAAATTTGAGAGAATGTAAAGACGGAATTTTAAACGTTTTGATATAAGTAACCTATATCGCGAAATGTAAAGTTTCTACAGCACTATGCACTTTTTACTCATTCGTTAGGGTAAATGAAGCATTAGAGTACTGTATTTTGGAATACTTTTATTGACACTAGAGTACAATCAAATACTTTAGGCAGAATCTGCGGCTTCACTACTGTAGAGTAAATGTTCAATCTAACGACCATCAACTTTGTTTCATAATTTTCAGCGAGGAACCATGTTTTGTCAGATTCTCTGTAATGTTGCGCGCTCCCCTTGATGGCATCAAACACTGAGCAGATGCGCTCAATAAGCTCAGGCAATGTTCCATTTGGTTTTACTTACCCAAGTGACTTAACGTAGCCCCAGAAGAAAAAGGCAAGAGGAGTGAAGTTAGCGGAGCCACAATCCAAGAGACTGGGCATTCCCTTCCAATTGAGGACCGTTTTAACAAAACCCAACTAAAGCCCCTTACAGAATTTTGCAGGAGAGGCATTTTTTAGTTTTACTCATTATTGTTGCTTCAAAAATTTCAAAAATATAATACTGGGCATCCATGTAGATATAGGTTGATGAAGGAATAATTAAAGTTCATCCGTAATCTTCTTTATTGAGAAAAGCGTAAGAAATTACATTTTTTTCCAAAAATCAATACATCCACGTTTTCAAGCGTGCTTCTTCTTTAGCACTACGAACGCTTTCACATTTTTATTTATACCTTTGCAAAGGGGTGAGTATACTTTAAAAATCAGGGGCGCTTTTTACACAGAAATTAAAGCTCTAAAACATCCATGCATGACATTTTTTTTCCTTTTGAGTAGCCGTTTCTGAGCTACAGGTATTGTAACATGAGCATAACTCACTTCACTGCCAAATTGGTAAAATAATTTTCGTGAAGCAGCAGCCTACAATTGCAAAATACTTGACAGTCTCCTGCCACACCTTGGTAGATGTGACGCCACTAGCAGTCAACCATATGTTCGCCCTGAAGATGACCCCTGCGATGGGCTGAAACCGATCGGCACTAGAAACGCAATTAAGACTGTTTACTTAATTCTAACTTAAAATAATGCATTGAAAACCACCAGCCGTATCAACATAACTTTATTCCTTTTCCTGGTTTACATTCACAAAAACACCATCACTAGAAGTAAAGTTGGACATTTGTGATTTACACATATATACGGGTACAATGGCAGTCGACTGTAAACTTACTTCTGTTTTGGCTCACACAATATTTGCCAATCATTATTGTACCGATATGTACGTGTAAATCATCAATGTCCAGCTTGCCCTCCAGTGATGATGGTTTTATAAACCGAAACCGGTAGAGGAATAAAGTTGTGTTGGTACAGTTGGTGGTTTGCAATGCATTATTTCAAAACGGTAAAAGCTGCCGATCATTGGCGATCGATGGTGGCTAAATGACTGAAGCGATTTTCAATCTTAAGTAGGCCATTACACGAAATCTTATGCTTTTTCATTCTGTTTCTCTCAAAATGTTTTGTAGGATGTCTCTTTTCGAGTTATAAGCAAAAACTGAAAAAAGTGCAGAGTTTCAATATGGTTACAATCTGTATTCAGATCTTCATTTGAGGGTGCAATCGTGAACTTTTCACTCTTTTGTCATTGACGACTCCTGCTTTATCTTGCACTTCTCATCTCCTGAACAGTTTCAGAATATTTTGAATATTCTAATACCTTAATAATGATGTTACAACAGGAGCATACTACAACAGCTACTAATCATGTAGTAAAATAATGGCTGACCTTGAAAGAGAAATAAGCGGGACAGTGTACAGTGTTCTACAACAAAGGCTTAGCAAACATTTGGTTTATCTTGTAGAATGTTTTGCGACTGCCTGACAGTGAACACATGCAGTTGTAATGGAAATTAAATGTAACTTCTAAATTTTATGTTCTAAGTTTCAAACATGCAGTATAAAAGAAGGATTAGTTGAATTTCGTGAAATCTTGAAAAAATGGAGGCGTTGACTTTTGTGAAAATTTACTATATTCAGGAGCATTTTACAAAGGAAAATATTCATTTTTTTCTATTTCCTTTTATCTGTTGTCTAAGGCTTGTATTAAAGAACAAGAAGCGTTAGAAAAAGCATACTGAAAAAAATGGCGTTTGTTGAGTTTTGTTAAAACGACCCTCAATTGCTCTCTGCCTGAAGTCGTCTGTGAGATATGCCCTCATCCGGCGATTAAAGTACCATAGTTCTGAAGCCACAAACTGGTGCGGAGTGCAGAAGTTCAGGCAAGGCATTTTCCCGAAAGTTCAAATATCATGCACTGTTCAAACGATCTAATTTCAAATATTTCCAGCCCAAAGGCTCACTTAGAATCTCACCTGGTAACTTCTCGTACAGATAGTGTGTGGATATTCAACATCTCGGTGGTGGGTGAAGAAACTACGTTTCGCATTTCCGGCTGTATGTTCCTTGTATCAAAACATTCAAAACTTCATCCTCTACAGTCTCCCAAATTTTTCAAACGTCATTCAGTTACACTCTGTATACATGCGATGAGTAGTGTCCATGGAACATGTGTTGGAGTGAATTTTGTGAAAACAAGAAGAGAGGAGAACTTAACGGTGTGGTTAGGACCAAAATATCAAGGAGGAAAAGGGCTATGGAGAGATGGGGAAGAAGAGGGAAAAGAGGGAGATCTGACGAGGTATGCTGGAATTATAGTTGGTGGGATGGGTAAATATCGGGATGGATTTCACTGTCTGGGAGAACATAAAATTGAAATTTCGATGGGAGACGATGTGGAGTACGTGTTTGTGTAAGGTTGGTAAAATGGACGCGCCACTTACCAGGAATGGGAATTAGACGAGAGACAATAGGGTGTTTGCGGATCGTGTAGACTGTTTGAAGGTGTTGAATGTCAGTGACGAGAGATCGAGATTTGATGGGACTGTAAAAGATCCATATGATGGAAGGTAAACGGATGCGTGAAGCGACGCGGAGTGCGCGGTGTTCAAGGATTTCGAGGGACTGATAGAACTTCGGTGGAACGGATATCCATGTAACATTTTCATACTACAAGATAAGCCAAATCAGTGTTTTGCAGGTGTGGAGGGTGCTGGAGGGATGTAATCCCCAAGCGCGGCCAGCTAGTAATTTTAGCCTGTTGTCGGCTTTCTGTTAGATTGTTAGCAGGTGAAGTTGCCATGTTAGTTGCCAGTCGAATGTCGGTCCCAGATAAATTAGTGTGTTGGTTAATATGATCAGATCATCATAAATGGTGAGGTAGAAGTAACGGAGGTGGAAGCTGCGGGTGGTTCATCGTATAAGTGTTACGTGGAATTTGGAAGGCTTTCTCTTAAGGAACAAGGGGTACGCCAGAATGGAAATTGATGACGGTGAATAATCGCACCAGACCAGTCGGATTTGTAGGACGTACCGTCTTCATTTCTCTAACGCCTCTTAACTTAATTGGGGCAATTTATGGAAGTTAGATGAAGAGTATGCATTTTAAGGCTATTTGTGTTGGCTGTTCTTGGCGGGAAACTGCCATCGACGACTATTCATTTCAGCGGTGCTTAATGGCATGAGTACCAGACGATTGGTGTTTCTCCTCAATTCATTTCTGATATACTGATAGGAGAGCCTTTTGGGTAGGATTAAACGTAACACACGCGCCTTGTGGTTTAAGCTATTTCAACCAAATAGTCACTGGTATTTAATTTGTTGCAGGCACTGTTAAATCCACGTGATATTGTTCCCAGGCTACATGGTAGCAGTTGCCTGTTTGTCATGTTGTGGGACCTACAGCTACCTTCGTCAAATAGTAAACTGTCGGAAAAACGTACCCACTACTGCGGCTGTTAATTCATCAGTACCTATCGCCACACATCAACAGTAGACAAATCAGAAATAGTACAAAAAGTAACGGGAAAATGCCAATAAAATCTTAATTTCTGTTAGCCGGAGGATTTTACACATTCTCAGGTGGAGTGGAAACTGCAGTTTAAGTCATCGATTATAATAACACGAATGGAAACAGTGGTCTATCGAACGAAACCCAACCAGGAACTTCTCCAGGAATGCTACAATGCTGTACCACAAGCGTGCCAACGCTCACCCCAATCTCTGACACGCCCTCTCGTCAAAATTATCGTCAGCAGACAAAAGAAAGTGGAAGGCCCGAAACTGGGAAGTTCTCATCGCCACTGATGAAGAATGTTCTCCAACAGAAACAGAAGAATAAGGAGGAGAAGGAAAACCGAATGAGAACAGTAAAAACCTTACTCTGCAAAAAGGAAATTCCTCACAGTTATTCACAAAACTGATTTAGGAACAATACACATTTTACCATGGTGATATGATTTTGATTATCACTAGAAACAGTGTAATGACACACTGGGATAGACGCTCAAGTTAGCACGCCGCCTCCAGGATTCGAGGAGGCGCAGCGGGCCCGGATTTCATCCACCCGCCGGGTTAACGACGATGGTTTCCCACACCTGACTCACTGAACAGCGAGCTGTTACTCATGTTCCGCCACAGTTACACGATTTGCAGATATTTAGAAATGTACACACTTTTGAGCATGAGATAAAAACAGAGGCACACAGCTAGGGTACAAGGATTCCGTCCCAATGGAGAAGGCTTGGCGACAGGAAGGACGTCAGACCACCCACTAACGTTAAGGTTAACAAACCAAGATGAAGGCCAGGGAAAAGAATAAGACTGGATACGGTGTGATAAATGTAAATTTAAAAAAAAAGAACAGTGGAATATGGGCTGTACAGATTACGAAGGTGTAGGACGTTACCTCTGTGACCACTGATGATGGATTTCACATGCGAACTCTTGCTCAGTTGAATGCTACTCTTATCCGCCTGTGCAGTTATGAGTACGCAGTTATATCTTTCGCACTCTCGCTCTTTCTATTTCCGTCTTAAGACTAAAAATTTCTTCAATTTTGCAGTAAAGTAGCAGCTTAACTGACACATTGGTGCATAAGTAGTTAGATTACAATAAAAGATTAAGTAGATATCTGCAGTTTTTTCGTATTCTTAATCCAAACTTCCTTTTTCTCGTACATAAGTTGAAGGACAATGAGATTAGGCAAAACCAGAAAGGTTCGTATATCTGGAAAATAGGAGACAGATGGTTGTTCTCCACTGTCTACGTACAGGGAAGAGATTTTAATCTGAGTGGGATAATGTAAAGCATGGTGCGTCACAAGGATCTGATGTGGCTCTGTTGCTTTTTTTGGATCAGAGTTGTCAGAAACAGCCTGAAAAGCTTATAAGGTATTGCACCGTAGGTTGAGCTGAGAAAATGTTGTTAAGATGAAATTCGATAAGCTGCACAATTTCCGAGTTAATTACCACTGAAGTTAGTCAATCAGGCCGTTGCGCGAGCAAATTCAAGCTGCCCACTTGATGTAATTAGTGTGAGTTGTTGTCATAGCGTAGACGATTGCGCACTAGAGTACCCAGCCTTCGTCTCGGGTTTGAACTTTACTACTGTCCCATGTCCAACGTTTGTATCGCTCTCTTGATCGGTTTTAGGAAACCAAACGTAGAACACGTAAAGGCCTGATCGGCTAACTTCAATGCTAATTAGCTCGGAAACGGCGCAACATCTCTATTTTTTCTTAACTATAACTTCTCAGCACACCTTACATTGCAACATCTTTTCTGACCACACTGTATTTTAATAATCTGCCACTAAACATTACAAATCATTTCAAAAAGTTTGTCTTTGCAGATGACAAATGTATTGTTGTGTTAGACGTGAAATGTAACTAAATTATGTACACACTAGGATAGCCAGTAACATAGGCAGGAAAAAAAGGAGAAAAGTGAATGCATATGGTTTATGACAGCGAACTCTAGTAAACGCGAGCTCGTACTATCCCAAGGTAGTCAAACAGGCAGTAACGCCAACCATTTTAAATTCTTGGGACTGGGGTTAGATGAAGAGGTTCCTTGAAAGTATCATAGTCAAGAACTTATGCAGAAATTGAATGCTACTAGCTCCACTACAAGAATAATCTCTACTTTCTATGACACAGAATCACAAAGACTTGTGTGCTTTGCTTGCTTTGTCTCTGCCGTTAATTATCTTATCATATTTTGGGGCACCTCTGTGGAATCACCTAGAATGCTCTTAGACCAGAAAAGGGCGGTCAGCCAGATGTCCGGTCTCAGTTTACAGTCTTCGTATAGGCCGTCGTTCAGGTGCCTCGGAATTCTAACTTCGACATTCCTGTATATGAACTCCATCATGGAGTATGTTGTTTATAGAAGTGACTCATTCAGAAGAAACTGCATCATTCAATGGCCACTTGACGGTAAAACAATTTGCAGTTGGATAACACTTCCGTAAGCACTACACGGAAACGAGTGCGCTACTCAGCAGGTTTCATTTTCAATTGGTTTCCAGCAGAACTGGAAGAATGGAGTGGTGAAATCCAAGTCTATAAATCTAAGTTGAAAGGTTTCCTTGTCGCGTACTCCTTCTGTTCTGCGCGAGTTCCTCGCAGTATTTGAGGACTTTTCTCAATAATACGTTAGTTATCAGTATTCTCTCATAGCCTTTTTCCGTGTTTTACGAGGTGCATTCAAGTTCTAAGGCCTCCGATTTTTTTTCCTCCAGACTGGAAAGAGATAGAAACATGTGCATTGTTTTAAAATGAGGCCGCGTTCATTGTCAATACGTCCCAGAGATGGCAGCACCGTACGGCAGATGGAATTTTACCGCCAGCGGCGAGAATGAGAACTGTTTTAAATACTTAAAATGGCGACGTTTTCCTTACTTGAACAGAGTGCAATCATTCGTTTTCTGAATTTGCGTGGTGTGAAACCAATTGAAATTCATCGACAGTTGAAGGAGACATGTGGTGATGGAGTTATGGATGTGTCGAAAGTGCGTTCGTGGGTGCGACAGTTTAATGAAGGCAGAACATCGTGTGACAACAAACCAAAACAACCTCGGGCTCGCACAAGCCGGTCTGACGACATGATCGAGAAAGTGGAGAGAATTGTTTTGGGGGATCGCCGAATGACTGTAGAACAGATCGCCTCCAGAGTTGGCATTTCCGTGGGTTCTGTGCACACAATCCTGCATGACGACCTGAAAATGCGAAAAGTGTCATCCAGGTGGGTGCCACGAATGCTGACGGACGACCACATGGCTGCCCGTGTGGCATGCTGCCAAGCAATGTTGACGTGCAACAACAGCATGAATGGGACTTTCTTTTCGTCGGTTGTGACAATGGATGAGATGTGGATTCCATTTTCCAATCCAGAAACAAAGCGCCAGTCAGCTCAATGGAAGCACACAGATTCACCGCAACCAAAAAAATTTCGGGTAACCGCCAGTGCTGAAAAAATGATGGTGTCCATGTTCTGGGACAGCGAGGGCGTAATCCTTACCCATTGCGTTCCAAAGGGCACTACGGTAACAGGTGCATCCTACGAAAATGTTTTGAAGAGCAAATTCCTTCCTGCACTGCAACAAAAACGTCCGGGAAGGACTGTGCGTGTGCTGATTCACCAAGACAACGCACCCGCACATCGAGCTAATGTTACGCAACAGTTTCTTCGTGATAACAACTCTGAAGTGATTCCTCATGCTCCCTACTCACCTGACCTGGCTCCTACTGACTTTTGGCTTTTTCCAACAATGAAAGACACTCTCCGTGGCCGCACATTCACCAGTCGTGCTGCTATTGCCTCAGCGATTTTCCAGTGGTCAAAAAAGACTCCTAAAGAAGCCTTCGCCGCTGCCATGGAATCATGGCGTCAGCGTTGTGAAAAATGTGTACGTCTGCAGGGCAATTACGTCGAGAAGTGACGCCAATTTCATCGATTTCGGGTGAGTAGTTAATTAGAAAAAAAAAATATCGGAGGCCTTAGAACTTGAATGCACCTCGTGTTAATTCTTTGCCAACGGCCTTGCTGCAGTGGTAACACCGGTTCCGTCAGATCACCGAAGTTAAGCGCTGTCGGGCTGGGCTAGCATTTGTATGGGTGACCATCCAGTCTGCCAAGCGCTGTTGGCAAACAGGGTGCACTCAGCCCTTGTGAGGCAAACTGAGGAGCTACTTGATTGATAAGTAGCGGCTCCGGTCTCGTAAACTGATATACGGCCGGGAGAGCGGTGTATTGACCAAATGCCTCTCCATATCGCATCCAGTGACGCCTGTGGATTGAGGATGACACGGCGGCCGGTCGGTACCGTTGACCCATCCAAGACCTCTTCGGACGGAGTTATTAATTCTTTGGTTTCTCGTGTTCATAATTAGTCAGTTTAATGTAAGATAGGTACTGACTAGTTCCATGACAAAGCAACTTTAGTGCGAATGGTACCATGTAGCGCGTTCGAGTGCGTAAAAGTGTAATAGATAGATTACTGTAGAACTAGTACTGTTATAAACGTCATAGAAAGGCCAACCTTTGCAATGGTCACTCATCACATGCAGCGGAAATAAACGTAAATTATAAAATGTATTTTATGGGTGTAGGTATAAAAATTGCTTTTGTGCTCCATTAATATTTATTTATTGCAAGTCGGTTATCGGCTTATTGGGCTATCATCAAGTATCAGTTGGCTAGATTTCACAAAAGACGGTATGCAGGAGACCATACACTGAAAACCAAAGATATTACCAGTGCACTGGATCTGTGTTCATTATATTGCACAAGAAATGTCAAACTGAGTTACCATCAGTATGACATGTGTTACAACAGCTAGCGGTTTCTACTTGCATTGGTGTTCATAACAACTACAACTGGAGTTACTTTGAACAGCAGCTACTTCCTATGCTAGCATTTTAAAGTTATACGTTACATCCCTCCTTCAGCATTCACCTACAAATGTATACCTAAACGACAACTTCCGAATACAACCATCTCCAATGATCACATCATCGACAAACTATTTAACGTCAGACTTCCGGTTTACTTCCTTTTTTCTTCCATTCCTTTCTCCGAGCACAAATTCCAATGCTACTCTTTTTTTTCGGAATTGTTAAATATTACTTTTCTTGTGGATTGCCAATTCGACAAATATATCGTTGACTGCACATACACGGTGTATCCATAAAAAAAGGACAAACTTCGATGCACAATGGATTAGATAGAACGTAGCTATGTAAAATAAAGGACTTAAATCCGGAAACAACACAGTCAAATAACTTAAGCTAAATTAATTTCCGTTCCTAGTAAGACGTAGAAATGACTTTATGTCACCGGTGGAAGATTACGCAGCCCTGTTAACATACAAAGATACACAGTGATGGTCAAATGTGAACTGTCTGAGTTTCGTTTCACCATGTACCACAGCTTGAATCAATCCAGAAAAGTAGAAATGCGCCACCCTCTCTGGCAGCTGTGTGTATTTCAAAGCACGAATCAGAGCCTCATTCAATCAGTGCCTGTTTCCTACAATTCTTAATGTGACAGAGGTTTACCTCCATATCGCACTGTAGTACAGAAACTAAACTACGTGCCTCCGTGGTAATGGCACCGACCTCGAATTAGACGCTTGAGGTGGTCTGAATTTCACTGCATCCTCCAGCCGTCCTCATTTACGTTCTCTGTAGTTTCTCAAGATCATGTCTGTCGAATAAGGAGACAGTTTCTTTACGTAGACCACGATCAGCTCCCAGTCAACAAAATTATTAAAAGCCTATCCTGGAATCCCGTGCCGATTGCAGCGCAGGGTCGACGAAAATTCGAGTTTCAATACTTCGCGTGATTATTGACCAAATTTAAACAGGTATAATCTTATGCAGAAATTTTGACACCATGCGACAAGTATTGTCGTCAGAAACTTCAGAAACTGTGTGTGTGTGTCTTGAGGAAGCGTAGCTAAAGGCGCACAAATATCCGAACTTCATGCATCCCATATTTGAGAATGAGAGCACTTAACGACATCCAACAAACGTTAACAGTAATTTGAAATCTTTCCTAACTTTATTTCGCCTACATGCTTAAAGGCAAATAGACTACTGGCCATTAAAATTGCTACACCACGAACATGGTCGCTTCCCACGCCCGGGTTCCCGGGTTCGATTCCCGGCAGGGCCAGAGATTTTCTCTGCCTTGTGATGATTGGGCGTTGTGTGCCGTCCTTACGTTAGTTAGGTTTAAGTAGTTCTAAGTTCTAGGGGACTAATGACCATAGATGTTAAGTCCCATAGTGCTCAGAGCCATTTGAACCATTTGAACCACGAACATGACGTACTATAGAGGCGAAATTTAACAGACAGGAAGAAAATGCTGTGACATGCAAACCATTAGCTTTTCAGAGCATTCACACAAGGTTGGAGCCGGTGGCGACACCTACAACGTGCTGACATGAGGAAAGTTTATAACCGATTTCTCATACACAAGCAGCAGTTGACCGGCGTTGCCTAGTGAAACGTTGTTGTGATGCCTCGTTTCAGACTTTGATAAAGGTCGGATTGTACCCTATCGCGATTGCGGTTTATCGTATTGCGACATTGCTGCTCGCGTTGGTCGATATCCAATGACTGTTAGCACAATATGGAATCGGTGGTTTCAGGAGGGTAATACGGAACGCCGTGCTGGATCCCAACGGCCTCGAATCACTAGCAGTCGAGACGACAGGCATCTTATCCGCATGGTTGTAACGGATCGTGCAGCCATTTCTCGATCCCTGAGTCAACAGATGGAGACGTTTGCAAGACAACAACCATCTGCACGAACAGTTCGACGACGTTTGCAGCAGCATGGACTATCAGCTCGGAAACCATGGTAGCGGTTACCCTTGACGCTGCATCACAGACAGGAACGCCTGCGATGGTATACTCAACGACGAACCTGAGTGCACGAATGGCAAAACGTCATTTTTTTGGATGAATCCAAGTTCTGTTTACAGCATCATGACGGTCGCATCCGTGTTTCGCGACATCGCGGTGAACGCACATTGGAAGCGTGTATTCGACACCGCCATACTGGCGTATCACCCGGCGTGATTTTATGGGGTGCCATTGGTTACACGTCTCGATCACCTCTTGTTCGCATTGACGGCACTTTGAACAGTGGACGTTACATTTCAGATGTGTTACGACCCGTGGCTCTACCCTTCATTCGATCCCTGCGAAACCCTACATTTCAGCAGGATAATGCACGACCGCATATTGCAGGTCCTGTACGGGCCTTTCTGGATACAGAAAATATTATACTGCTGCTCTGACCAGCACATTCTCCAGATCTCTCACCAACTGAAAACGTCTGGTCAATGGTGGCCGAGCAACTGGCTCGTCACAATACGCCAGTCACTACTCTTGATGAACTGTGGCATCGTGTTGAAGCTGCATGGGCAGCTGTACCTGTACACGCCATCCAAGCTGTATTTGACTCAATGCCCAGGCGTATCAAGGCCGTTATTACTGCCAGAGGTGGTTGTTCTGGATACTGATTTCTCAGAATGTATTCACCCAAATTGCTTGAAAATGTAATCACATGTCAGCTCTAGTATAATATATTTGTCCAATGAATACCCGTTTATCATCTGCATTTCTTCTTGGTGTAGCAATTTTAATGGCCAGTAGTGTATTTAACACATTAGTCCAATTGAAAAATGATCAGACGTTAGAAGCTCTTTTATACATGGCAGTTAGATTCTTTGAGGAATGGTGTTTACTGGTTCTCGCCTAACTGAGCAACTGCTGCGTCTTTTACGACCACGCCGTCTGTTAGGGGATTTGTAATTACTTCGTTACTCTTTGTTCCCTACTGAGAAGGAGCTGTGTGACGATTCCCGTCACAACGCATCTGATATTATGTGCATTTTAAACACTACAATATTATTTACTTGTATATTAAATTTTTACATTGGTTATAATGTTTTGGACATGAGTGGAGCTGCATTTGAGAGGCAGTAAGTGTCTGTTCCCACAAATTGTCGTGTGAAGGCCTCATTAGTTGCAACAGACGAAACCGTAGTGGACTGCCGCATGGTGACTGAAGCTAGTAACGAGACAGAGTACGCCTGCAGGCTGGACACCAGAATGGAATAGACTGCAGGAAAGAAATTAGTACACTCTTTTAGAGGGTTCCAATGCACTCAAAATTTATCGTTGCAGCAATGCATATGGAGTGCATATGGAATACATGAAATGACTACATTTACAGATCAATAGCACAAGGGGTTTTCAGCTACCAGCTCTCGACCCATACTGAAACACCAGTATTAGTATACGGTATGGCCCCCTCTGGCGGCAGTACAGGATTTGACTCTGGCATCCAATCGATCGTACAGATGGCGAATATTGCCCTGAGACACATTGTACCACGTCGGCTCGACCTGTTCACATAGTTCTGTAAGAGTTGTTGGCTGACCGGTCGCACGATTCACTTCTCGTCCCATCATGTCACACACGTGCTTGATTGGAGTTCGGAGATCGTGCTGGCCAGGGAAGTTGCTGGACGTCTTTCAGAGCACGGTGAGCTTCATGGGTAGTGTGTGGGCGAACTTTATCCTGTTGGAACAACACATCGCCTTCCTGTCGCAAGAACGGCAAGAGAACAGGTCTAACAACATTCTGCACGTACCAAGCGATGGTCAGTGTCCCTTTCAGAAACACCAGAGATGAACGAGAGTTGCCGGCCGCGGTGGTCCAGCGGTTCTAGGCGCTCAGTCCGGAACCGCGCGACTGCTACGGTCGCAGGTTCGAATCCTGCCTCGGGCATGGATGTGTGTGATGTGCTTAGGTTAGTTAGGTTTAAGTAGTTCTAAGGGCTGATGACCACAGATGTTAAGTCCCATAGTGCTCAGAGCCATTTGAACCATTTTTTTTTTTTTTTTGAACGAGAGTGTTAACTTATCGCACCCCTGATCATAAGGCCTCACTCTTGGATGAATGCATTCTACGAAACATAGTTCACCAGGTCGGTGTCGTACGAGCAAACGACCATCAGTTGCGTGCAGGCAGAATCTACTTTCATCGCTGAAGACCGAAGCGTGCCATTCCATCTTCGAAATGATCCTCTGACGGAATCAGTCGAGCCATGCATGTCGATGCTGTAGCGTGAGTGGATAGGCTAGAAATTGTAGTACTGGAGTTTGGCGTGATATAAACTCCTTCTTTGGACCTGTTTAGTCTGGGACACAAAGAACTTGTGATTACAATATGATTTTGATTGCCGCTGGATTAGCCAATATTTAAGGCAGAGGATAGGGTTTCTGGAATTAGGCCATATCACTAGTGGCTTTTGTGTAATATGTGTAGTGAGTGAAGGTAGGCGTAGGCGTAGTCATCATAGTTTTCTACAAGTACTTTAGTTCAGGAGGTCAGTACGTTTGGCTGCCTCTAATAAATATCAGACAATGACATCCCTTTTTACTATCAAAGACGGCTGCACAACAACCCATTTCTCATATCGTCCATTACTCGCGAATAAAGAAGTAACTGTTGAATCTCACCGTCTACGGTTGCAACCTATGCTTGGATCCATGGTGCAACGGATGATTCCAAAAATGACGTTAAGTAATTTATCCATTAGGGGTTTAATCACCCAAACTGCAAATTTTTCTTTATTGTCAATCAGTACGCCCCTTTCCTTTGAGAATATTGAGTGTTGTATGTTAAGCACGCTAATGGTGGTGAAGGAGACGCGAGAGGGTGAAATCCAGTGCCCTTCCGTATTCTCCTCCACTGAAATAGTTTGTTAGGTGCCGTCAGGTATAATGTTTCTGTCCGAGAGACGGGTCATCATCAAGAGTGTCACTTACCCTCGCTCCATGAGATACTGTCGGAAAATCTACTACAATGTCGCCAAGTATGGTGATCATGTACATCAAACCACCACTCTCCTCTGCTCGCTAGACACTTTAAATAGTCTCTCGAAACGGCAACTTTATACTCGAGCGTCTACACATAAGACTGCGCTTTTGGCCTTGGGTACAGTGGTGGGTACCTCATTAACATTTCTCTTTGTTTCTTGAGTAGCACACTGTTTCAATCGCACGTAGGGATAAACTGCAGTAATACACAACCCGTCCAAAAAGTTCCGAGTTCTACATCTACATCTACATAAACACTCTGCAAATCACAATTAAGTGCTTGGTAGAGGGTTCTTCGAACCACCTTTACAATAATTCTCCGTTATTCCAATCTAGAACATCGCGTGGAAAAAACGAACACCTACATCTTTCAGTGCGAGCTCTGATTTTCCTTATTTCCCTTGTTATGATGATCGTTTCTCCCTATGTAGGTCGGCGTCAACAAAATATTTTCGCATTCGGAGGAGAAAGTTGGTGACCGAAATTTTGTGAGAAGATTCCGCCACAATGAAACACGACTTTGTTTTAGTGATGTCCACGCCAAATCCTGTATGATGTCAATGAAGCTCTCTCTCCTATTTCGCGATAATACAAAACGTGCCACTTTTCTTTCCCCAGATCGGGAGCAATACTGCAAAAGAGGACGGACAAGCACAGTGTAGGCAGTCTCTTTAGTAGATCTGCTAAATTTTCAAAGTATTTTGTCAATAAAATACCGTCTTTGGTTTCCCTTTCCCACACCATTTTCTATGTGTTCTTTCCAACTTAAGCTGTCCTTATTTGTAATTCGTAGGTATTTAGTTGAATTTACGGGCTTTAGATTTGACTGATTTTTTGTGTAACCGAAGTTTTAACGGATCCCTTTTAGCACTCATGTGGATGACCTCACCCTTTTCGTTACTGAGGGTCAATTGCCAATTTTCGCACCATACAGATACCTTTTCTAAATAAGTTTGCAATATGTTTCGATCTTCTAATGATTTTACTAGGCCATAAAAGATAGCATCATCTGCAAATAACCTAAGACGGCTGCTCAGATTGTCTCCTAAATTGCCTATATAAGGAATATCAGAGAGACTATAACACTACCTTCGGGAACGCCAAAAATCTCTTCTGTTTTACTCGATGACTTTCCATCGGTTACTATGAACTGTGACCCCTCTGACAAGAATTCACGAATTCAGTCACATAACTGAGACGACATTCCATAATGACGTAATATCACTACAAGCCTCTTCTGTGATACAGTGTCAAAAGCCTTCTGGAAATCTAGAAACACGGAATCAATTTTAAATCCGTTGTTAATAGCACTCATCACTTCGTGTGAGTAAAGAACTAGTTTTATTTCACAAGAACGATGTCTCCTACATCCGTGTTAACTGTGTGTCAATAGCCCGTTCTCTTCGAGGTAATTCATAATGTTCGAAAACAATATACACTACTGGCCATTAAAATTGCTACACCAAGAAGAAATGCAGATGATAAACGGGTATTCATTGGACAAATATATTATATTAGAACTGACATGTGATTGCATTTTCACGCAGTTTGGATGCATAAATCCTGAGAAATCAGTACCTAGAATAACCAACTCTGGCCGTAATAACGGCCTTGATACGCCTGGGCATTCAGTCAAATACTGCTTGGATGGCGCGTACAGGTACAGCTGCCCATGCAGCTTCAACACGATACCACAGTTCATCAAGAGTAGTGACTGGCGTATTGTGACAAGCCAGTTGCTAAGCCACCATTGACCACACGTTTTCAGTTGGTGAGAGATCTGGAGAATGTGCTGACCAGATCAGCAGTCGAACATTTTCTGTATCCAGAAAGGCCCGTACAGGGCCTGCAACATGCGGTCGTGCATTATCCTGCTGAAATGTAGGATTTCGCAGGGATCGACTGAAGGGTACTGCACTGTTCAAAGTGACGTCAATGCGAACAAGAGGTGACCGAGACGTGTAATCAATGGCACCCCGTAGCATCATGTCGGGTTATACGCCAGTATGGCGATGACGAACACACGCTTCTAATGTGCGTTCACCGCGATGTCGCGAAACACGGATGCGACCATCATGATTCTGTAAACAGAACGTGGATTCATCCGAAAAAGTGACGTTTCGCCATTCGTGCACCCAGGTTCGTCGCTGAGTACACCATCGCAGGCGCCCCTGTCTGTGATACAGCGTCAAGGGTAACCACAGCCATGGTCTCCGAGCTGATAGTCCATGCTGCTGCAAACGTCGTCGAACTGTGCGTGCAAATGGTTGCTGCCTTGCAAACGTCCCCATCTGTTGACTCAGGGATCGAGACGTGGCTGCACGATCCGTTACAGCCATGCTGATGAGATGCCTTTCATCTCGACTGCTAGTGATACGAGGCCGTTGGGATCCAGCACGGCGTTCCGTATTACCCTCCTGAACCCACCGATTCCATATTCTGCTAACAGTCATTGGCTCTTGATCAACGCGAGCAGCGTTGTCACGATACCATAAACCGCAATCGCGATAGGCTACAATCCGACCTTTATCAAAGTCGGAAACGTGATGGTACGCATTTCTCCTCCTTACACGAGGCAACACAACAACGTTTCACCAGGCAACGCCGGTTGGAAACTTTCCTCATGTCAGCACGTTGTAGGTGTCGCCACCGCCGCCAACCTTGTGTGAATGTTCTGAAAAGCTAATCATTTGCATATCACAGCATCATCTTCCTGTCGGTTAAATTTCACGTCTGTAGCACGTCCTCTTCGTGGTGTAGCAATTTTAATGGCCAGTAGTGTATGTTCCAAAATCCTGCTGCATATCGACGTTTATGATATGGGCCTGTAATGTAGTGAATTACTCCTACTACCTTTCTTGAATATATACATGTCGTCAGCGTAGTAACTACGGTAGTAGCTTGAACAGTGAGCTATAAACAACGGATGTGCATTCAATCAGTCAGCTGTGAACAGGCAGCGTTGCGTAGTGGACGTGCGGCCTAGTGCGCCATTGTTGTTGTGTCACAAATAGCTATGGACTGACATCTCTAAATCAAGTGGTCAAGACATATTCCAGGTTGTTTTGAAGAAGGGAATGTGTGTACAAAGTTAGTCCCGCACATCTCCTCCCACGAACAAAAACAATTACGCGCGACACACTTGTCAGGACTTTATTGAAATTCAAATTATGGCCAATGCTTTTCTGGAAAAATCATCAAGCGTGACTTGGTGTTATTAGTACGAACCTATCACAAAACGACAAAAGTGCAAATATTCAAATACGCTTAGCGAGATAACCGATATTCAATCCAATGTAATGGACAAGTTGATCAACATCCCAAAGAAGGATTCTTCTGATACTTTCACAACGCTCTGTGCGTTGTGCACAAGTGGGGAGAGACTATGTGTAGAACACCCGATGCGTTAAAGCCATCATCTTAATTTTTCTCTCTTTTTCATTAACAGAGTCTCGATATATTTTGGACTGACGGGATAAATGCCACGTAGCAATTCGCAATATGGGAGAATATGTCGATAGTAATGGTTATCAATTACATTAAAAGTAGAACCGTCACCTCACATACGATTCTCCTGCCGTTCCGCCAGCTACTTAAGGTAGGTTCGGTTGTTATCGGTTATTTCTTGTAATTCGCTTCAGAAAGTGGTTTTGTTACATGTTTTGAATATTTTACAGTATTTAATTGTCAGATTATGTTTTTCGTTCAGTTTCTTGTAACATTATGTTAATTTAATGGTGTTGAAGTAGTAAAATTAATGACGTAATTTAGATGCTCAAATGATGGGTCCATTTATAAAAACGAAAATCAAAATTTAAAAATAAATTTCTTAGTGTGTTCCACTGGCATTGAGTAAAACTGCCATGTACATGTTGAGCAGAGTTGCAGCACCGATTTCTGCTTTACCTGTCATCGAATGACTCATATCCACTTTTCATTCTTGAAACCACTGATTGGCACTCAGTATTCAAATGACGTAATGTTCGCTTTATGATGCAAATATCTTTATTTCGCTACTGAAATTTCAAATTTTTTACCATTTCCAAGTATAACACTCTTACGTTACTTACCTGTATTATGTCACAGAAAGAGTTTAAAAATCTGACAGCAACAAAAGAATGTGGCTGAATTAACTGCTGAGTGGTTTGGGGGTTTTCTGAACTTATCTCACATTCAACACGTACGTGACTTCCACATGTTTCATTACAAACAGAATCTTTAGCGGCTTTCTTGGGAAATTCGTATTAAAATTTAATGATTCTTCGACGTCATTGCAAGCGGGGATATGGAAGTAACTCGGCCATGGCCTTGGTTGAGGAGATATTTCGACATCCATTTGAAGTGATGATTGAAAATAACGAGAAATTTATATCATAATGACCATACGAGGATTTGATCTCTGCTCCTGCCGCATTCGAATCCAGTACCCTACCCACCACGCCACCTAACTCGGTTCTCATCTGTCGTCCCACAAAGGGAACGCATTAAAGTAACAGGCAACTGAACCGATACACTCAGAATGAAGCAGCGTGCAGTGAAAAACGGTTTTGTTACTTATTTTAAAGTATAAAGCACACACAAAAATGCATGAGTACACATATGTATGAGCGCACAAACGTGCGTGTGGAGCGTGTGGATTTCTCTCTCTCTCTATCTCTCTCTCTCTCTCTCTCTCTTTCTCTCTCTCTCTCTCCTGTTTGTGAGCGCGCGCGCGCGTGCGTGTGTGTGTGTGTGTGTGTGTGTGTGTGTGTGTGTGTGTGTGTGTGTGTGTGTGTGTGTGTGTGTGTCATTTATAGCGCCGCTCAAACGCCTTTCTATTTTTGTGTAAACGCGTCAAATTATAACGCGAAACGTTAGATTCATAGCCACTAAATGGCAAAAGGGGAAGATATGTTGCTTCCTGCCTAGAAAGTTTTTCTTACAAAATGAAAACATCCCCGTAAATCGATCTCAATTTCGCATACAATGTCAACACATAGAAAAATTTAGTGCTCACTGTAACCTAGCAGCACGTTGCTAAATATTATTTTACAGGTCGAATACGTTTTTAACTAGTGTATGAAAATCGATATGAAAATAAAAGCTGAATCCGCACGACGGAGAACTGGGAGGCAGAATACGAACTCGTGGGTGTCGACTCCGGAGCTAAATGTGAGCCTTGCTTTGGCCGTGCAGTGCTGTGTCCATTGAAGTACCAAGGCACGCCTCACAACCCAGAAGCCGCCTCCATCTCCCACACCTTTCTCCGCCGGTTCCAATATCCGTAGAGAGGCTCTCCTAGCAACTTCGCGCCACGGCGCCCAGAATATGGAAACGTGCCTCGATTTGACGCACAATTTTTACTCCTTCACCACATGTCATATCGCCCACTACCGCCGGAAGACGGAGGTTTTGCGTGTCACTATCTGTGACAGGTATCTCAAATTCAAAAAGATTTATTCTTCTGTACGTTTTAACTAGAGTAGCAGATGGATAAACAAAGCATATTATTCAATAGGATTTTGTGATTTCGAAATAGTAGGTCATGTTTCAGCAATAACCCACTGCAGTTTAATTCTGTGTTACACATAAAAAAAGTTTATGAGAGGAAAAGCGTCACGAAAATAGCTCATGAGTTGACTGAATTAAGAAGGACTCGTCCTGTAGATGTTATGATTTTTCACAAGTTTTGTCTTTAAAGTACTGGACAGAGATTTAACAAACACAATAAAATATCTGTAGCCCTGTTCGTGACTCATTACAGACAGCGGTAAGCTCTCCATTTGCGTTATTGTGAAGGTGAAAATCTAAGTAAATCAGTTAGTAACATCATGTATCATATTTTAGGGAAGCTTTTTGAACGCGACTCAAAACTGTGGATTACTAATGATATATTATGCCGGACTAGTTTCGAGCGTTTCTCATCATCTTGGGGCACGAAAGAGACTGAAAAAAATTCTGTGTTCAAGGTGAAAGTTTCTCGAGTAATGTATATAGTACAATCTATATTCAGAATACTAAAACAAGCGCCAAGAAGTACAGCAACACCACCGAGACATATGACATATTTCTGTAAGCAGTTTGTCGTTGTGAAGCAATCATAATTTGCAGCTTTGTATATGATTCGAAATTTCTTTCTCAAGACATGTAATCGTTGCTGAGAATCAAGTACAGAAAATCGCGTATGTCGTGCACAATGATAAAACAAGGGTGTTACTATATAACTACCACAAAGACACGGTCCCGTCTATGGTATAGTCAGTTAGGTTCTTCCAACACCAATCGGACAGACAACCGTGGAAAATTCTACCGGTTTACTAATGACAGATTACTTCACTTTCAAACGATTCTCTTATACAGAATGTGTTCGTAATAATTCATATACTATCAGACCCACTTCCTTTGTAGTTATTATTTAGTTAGTGGACTGTAGGAGCATTCGCCGTCCCTAAAAAGATTTTCAAGGTGAAATCAGATAATCCCTTCCCTCATAATATAATAGCAACTTTTTCTACATCCAACAGTTCGTATAAACCTAAGGAAATGTCATTCATTTAAGCATGCGTATCATTTCTAAAAAAACACGTTCCATATCTGTTTGCTATGTGGCTGTGAAAATGTGTAGAATAAATCACATGATTTCATACAAATATATTTACTGAATTTACGTTGTGACTCAAAGAGTTGCAACTTCCTTTCACGTTCTGTTAACACTATATAAGAATACGAAGTCTTTCAAACGTGTGATCTGTATGTCATTCTTGCAACGAGCTTCTGGTTCCTTCACGAAATCACTGTCGTAACCAAGCATCATACAAATAAACTGTCAAGTCCTTCCTAAATGTTTTATGAACTCAAAGAGCTGTACCGTCGTTTGTGGCCACTAGACGCATGTGGCACTATAGCCTAGTAACAAGAAGAGAACTTATTCAACTCAGAGAAGGTTTAAAAAATAGATCATATGCGATAATAATGTTGAGAAATTTGTCAGAGAATATGATAGTGGTGCTACACTGTATGAAGCACATTTAAGTATTAACAGCATACATCGTTACCATGTAAATTACTGAACCTTTCGTTTGAGTTGATGATCCCTCTTTCAATTCTGTCTCAAATGATGTAACCATTTTTTTAGTTGTGAATGAGTAATCACGAAATGGAAAATAAATTGTCAAATATTTACTGAAGTTTGTTGAACATTAGTAAGTACATTGCTTTGGTATACATCCATCTGCACCCATATTCCACAAACTGTTGTAAATTGCATGACAGTGGGAACTTTTTATTGTACTATATATGAAGTTTTCTTCCAGCGCCATTCACGAATGGGCAACGACGAAAACGATAGCTTATTACTTTGTGTAAGCTGGTATTAGTCTGATTTTGTCTTTCTAGTCTCCATAGCAATTACATGGAGAGGGCTGAAGACTATACATGGATGCGACTCCGAGTACCTGTTCTTGGAATTTAATAAATAGATTATTTCAAAATATTACATGGCTACCTTCAAAATATCTAGCTTCTAAGATTTTGCAACATTTCTGTAACACGCTCCCACGAGTCATTCAAGCCTGTGACATTTACCAAACAAATGTGTGTGAAATCTTATGGGAATTAACTGCTAAGGTCATCAGTCCTTAAGCTTACACACTACTTAACGTAAATTATCCTAAGGACAAACACACACCCATGCCCAAGGGAGGACTCGAACCTCCGCCAGGATCAGCTGCACAGTCCATGACTGCAGCGCCTTAGACCACTCTGCTCATCCCGCGCGGCTGACATTTACCGTTGTCTTTCTGTGGACTGTTAATCCAGTCTGATATGAATCCCATACATCTGAGTCGTGTTCCTGTACACGTCATACAAGTGTTTTGCAAACAGAGTCTTTCGCGGAAAAAATTCATAATGCCAGTGTGACGATAACCAATTTTTACTAACCGCAACTGAAGCTATTTGTACATCGTACTTCTTAGTATGTAACTTTTTACTCTCAGATATTTGTTTGACGTGACGGACTCCAGTTGGAAGTAATTAATAATAAAGTCCATACAGCATGGTTTTTAGTTACTATCAGTAATTATCAGTTAAATGCGTTCTTCAAAGAGCATAGGACGAGACTGGAGAGTCTTCCACACATTAGCCTTAAGGCGGGTAGGACGTCAACCGGGCCGACTTGGAGCAGGAGAGGCACCACTGAACATTTTAATTTCCACTGTCTATACTTTTACAAAAAAATTCATAAAACTTTGTCAGCATGACCAGGAAGGATTCAGAATTCACACTCTTAGCAGTGGAAGTTCGAAAACATACGAAATATTTTTTTTTAATGTGAAATTTCATCATTTTTTCACTTACTTATGGCAACATTTGTTGCTGTAGGTACACTTTTCTTCATAAGTAAGAGAGATTCTTCGATGAATTTTGCACAGCATACAAACCATACTTAAAGGTGTATGAAACTCTAGAATTTTCCAAATCTATTAAAAATTGTGGTAAAATTAGGGTAATTAACTATAAAATTTGTGTTTTTTCCAAACATTTGTTTTTTCATAAATTAAATAAATTCTAGAGTTTCATACACCTTTAAGTATGGTTTGTATGCTGTGCAAAATTTGACGTCCTACCCCCCTTAATAAAGCTCCAAAAGTTTTAAATATATTCACACATTGAAAGCAAATAATTTTGAGATTAGACCCATCTTGACTATGAGGTACATCATCGTAAAATCAGAACGTCGTGTACCGCATCAAGACACGCTTTAATGCAACAGTATCCTAGAACATGTTTCGAGACCCAGTAACTCATCTTCAGGTACACGTCCGTCTTCCAATTTGGCGTTGCCCAGAGCACTCAGGAAGTCAGCAGATTGCGTGATGTACGAGACATATGACAGAAAATTAGGTAACAGACCAAGAAAGGCGATGTACAAGATTGCTATATTAAAGTGTGATTGTTCACAGGGCACATCGTGTAGATTTTATGCACACACATATATAGCGCGCGCGGCAAAACTTTCGGAACAGAGTGTAAGTTGTGTGATACTTGGACGCCAGTTTTCTTACCTGTCAAGCAGAGGTCGACTCGAAAGCATCGAGCGCTTATTTGTTCTCCGACAAAAACAATAGCAGCGGTAATGAGGAAGGAGAGCGCTTTGTCCGCGGAGCGCGGATCGCGTGAGTAGCGGCGCAGGGTGACGCGACGCGGGAGCGCTGTGAGATCGGCACAGGGGCGGCTAGTGTCGGCGCCGGCGTCGGCGGCGCACTGAGCGACGCGCGGGAGGCGCCGGCCACTGCCTCCGGCGCGCATGCGCACTCACCTACCGTGTCTAGGCGGACACGCGCCTAGCCCACCGAGGGGCAAGCCTCCTCCCTTTCTAACCAGCCGGAGCAAATGCTACCCTCCTGTAGGAACTCGATACGCGAGGACGCACGAGTTGTGTATAATTCCGTAATCTTCGTATTTGGCATATGGTAAGCGTGAAGAGGAAACTATTGTGTCTAGGGGCTGTAACGGTACATTACTTCAATTACGTGAAATTATAATGATTGTTTTCGTTACCGTTCTTATGCTCTGTGGCCCATATCGACACAACGACTCGATGAGAACGGCTACTACACTACTGGCCACTAAAATTGCTACACCAAGAAGAAATGCAGATGATAAACGGGTATTCATTGGACAAATATATTATACTAGAACTGATATGTGAATGCATTTTCACGCAATTTGGGTGCATAGATCCCGAGAAATCAGTACCCAGAACAACCACCTTTGGCCGTAATACGTGCCTTGATACGCCTGGCCGTGTACAGGTACAGCTGCCCATGCAGCTTCAACACGATACCACAGTTCATCAAGACAGGCGTATTGTGACGAGCCAGTTGCTCGGCCACCATTGACCAGACGTTTTCAGTTGGTGAGAGACCTGGAGAAAGTGCTGGCCAGGAAAACAGTCGAACATTTTCTGTATCCAGAAAGGCCCGTACAGGACCTGCAACATGCGGTCGTGCATTATCCTGCTGAAATGTAGGGTTTCCCAGGGATCGAATGAAGGGTAGAGCCACGGGTCGTAACACATCTGAAATGTAACGTCCACTGTTCAAAGTGCCGTCAATGCGAACAAGAGGTGACCGAGACGTGTAACCAATGGCACCCCATACTATAACGCCGGGTGATACGCCAGTATGGCGATGACTAACACACGCTTCCAATGTGCGTTCACCGCGATGTCGCGAAACACGGATGCGACCATCATGATGCTGTAAACAGAACCTGGATTCATCCGAAAAAATGACGTTTTGCCATTCGTGCACCCAGGTTCGTCGTTGAGTACACCATCGCAGGCGCTCCTGTCTGCGATGCAGCGTCAAGAGTAACAGCAGCCATGGTCTCCGAGCTGATAGGCCATGCTACTCCAAACGTCGTCGAATTATTCGTGCAGATGGTTGTTGCCTTGCAAACGTCCCCATCTGTTGACTCAGGGATCGAGACGTGGCTGCACGATCCGTTACAACCATGCGGATAAGATGCCTGTCATCTCGACTGCTAGTGATACGACCGTTGGGATCCAGCACGGCGTTCTGTATTACCCTCCTGAACCCACCGATTCCATGTTCTTCTAACAGTCATTGGATCTCGACCAACGCGAGCAGCAATGTCGCGATACGATAAACCGCAATCGCGATAGGCTACAATCCGACCTCTATCAAAGTCGGAAACGTGATGGTACGCATTTCTCCTCCTTACACAACAACGTTTCACCAGGCAACGCCGGTCAACTGCTGTTTGTGTATGAGAAATCGGTTGGAAACTTTCCCCATGTCAGCACGTTGTAGGTGTCGCCACCGGCGCCAATCTTGTGTGAATGCCCTGAAAAGCTAATCATTTGCATATCACAGCATCTTCTTCCTGTCGGTTAAATGTCGCTTCCGTAGCACGTCCTCTTCATGGTGTAGCAATTTTAATGGCCAGTAGTGTATATCTTGATAACAAGTTTCAAAATCAAAGCACTGGCTGAGGTGGATGTATTTAATGGATTGCTCGATAATCAATTAGAAGCCACTGCATTTTTACTTATGAGGGCATTTAAAATCCTTGATATCTTTAACTCCTATACATAATGTCGATGTTCTGATGGTTCGTATCCAAAATCTATTCGACTAAATGCGACGCACTATAGGAATCTTATACTGAGTACCGCAAAACATAATATGTTGGTTCACAGCGTGCATCGGTGCAGGATGAGGTCAAAAAAATGGTTCAAATGGCTCTGAGGCTCTGAGCACTATGGGACTTAACTTCTGAGGTCATCAGTCCCCTAGACTTAAGAACTACTTAAACCTAACTAACCTGAGGACATCACACACATCCATGCCCGAGGCATGATTCGAACCTGCGACCGTAGCAGCCGCGTGGTTCCGGACTGAAGCGCTTAGAACCGCTCGACCACAGCATTTATGAACATGCTGTCAGAGACCATACAGAGTTTGAATACTGTAGAGAAATGGAAGAAAACCATCATATGGTCGACGCTTGGTGCAGGAATTAACACCTGACCCTCACCATAACTAAATGAAGAACTGAATTGGAAAACGTTCTCAGAGTTATTCTTTATAAGAAATCGTGTTATCAGTGATACTGTGTTCTCGGAACTCTGTTGCACGTCCGTAGACTTGACCAGATGCTAAGCCATGGAGAAAGTCTTTCAAATATGCATTAGTAAATGGTGCATGGTCTTTGTCACAATCTGTGGTTTCCTTTGGAGTTCCAAAATTTAAAAGATATGAGAGGCGGTTTTTGATGTGTACAGTTTTACTAGTTACAAACCTAATTCTATATATCTGTGCTTGCGTTATCACAAATGAATCGTAGTGCCTCTGGATTGGATTTATCCCACTTGAAACAGAAACTGGTTTCCTGCTATTTTATAGAAAACTGACATTTTAGAGACAGTAGTTGTGTACAAAATACAAGTAGCTACTTACGAAGAAGAAAACGGGAACCAGATTCTGTTAATAATGCTACTTTTTGCATAAATAGCGGGCGTTACCAGTATCGGACCGACTGGCTATTAACGGTGGCTGGTTTCAATTTTTTTCTTTGCGAGAATCAGTTTACCAAAGCTTTCTTATTGGCATCTAAAACCCGTCAGTTTCCTGGTATGGCGCTTAGAACGTTCCAAATAAAGTATTTGCTTTATCGTTTGTCTCATTATTTTTTGTGGTGATTCGGTGAGCAGCATTATTCTGTGATCTCAGAATACCTTCTCAGGTTGCTCGATATAAATCAATTACGTACGAAAGAGATACAATGTTTTTGATTCTCCTGACAAATGTCAAACTTGGCACATAGAAAGTTTTCCATTACCACTGTTAAAATGTAGCGTATTGCACGTAATTATACCCAAAGATCGGCTATTGTACGGTTACACGAGTGCCGAAAAATCGGTGGAAGCAGTGACAGCCATTAAATGTCTGGGAGTGTTCGTGCGGAACGATTTAAAGTAGAGTGACAACACAGAACTAATAGTGGGGTAGGTAGGCGCCAGACTGAGATTCATTTGAAGAATACCAAGGAAATGTATCCATGATAGAGTAATTACAGAACACTCACTCGACCGTGACTTCAGTATTGCACATCAGTCTTAGATCCTTACAGAATGAGACTGACAGAATAAACAAAGATGATACAAATAAGAGCAGTGCATTTCTTTACAAGTTTGCTTAGTGAGCGCGAACACCATCACAGAGATGCTCAGACAGTTCCAGTGGCAGAGGCTCCAAGAGAGAGGGTGAGTATACGGTGTGGTTTACTATTAAAATTCTGAGAGCATCCGTTTCCTATAAAAGTCAACCAACATATTGCTTCTTCCTACTTAAATCTCGCGAGGAGATAGAATTAGAGAGAGCCAAGCTCACATGGTCTCCTATTATCAATCGTTCCTTCCGCACGTTGTTCGCAACTGGAACAGGAAACAGCGGAAACGACAGTCTACACGAAGTACATCCACATCTACATCTATACGCTGCAAATCACATTTAAGTGCCTGGGAGAGGGTTCATCGAAACACCTTCACAATTCTCTATTATTCCAATCTCGTATAGCGCGCGGAAAGAATGAACACCTATATCTTTCCGTACGAGCTCTAATTTCCCATATTTTATTGTGGTGATCGTTCCTCCCTATGTAGGTCGGTGTCATCAAAATGCGAAAACATTCGGAGGAGAAAGTTGGTGACTGGAATTTCGTGAGAAGATTCTGTCGCAACGAAAAACGCCTTTCTTTTAACGATTTCCATCCCAAATCCTGTATCATTTCTGTGACACTTTCTCCCATATTTCACGATAATACAAAACGTGCTGCCCTTCTTTGAACTTTTTCAATGTACTCCGTGAGTCCTATCGGGTAAGGATCCCACACCGCGCAGCAGTATTCTAAAAGAGGACAGACAAGCGTAGTGTAGGCAGTCTCCTTAGTAGGTCTGTTACATTTTCTGAGTGTCCTGCCAATAAAACGCAGTCATTGGTTAGCCTTCCCAACAACATTTTCTGTGTGTTCCTTCCAATTTAAGTTGTTCGTAATTGTAATACATAGGTATTTTGTTGAATTTACGGCTTTTAGCTTAGACTGATTTATCGCGTAACCGAAGTTTAACGAGTTCCTTTTAGCACTCATGTGGATGACAAATACAGGAAAGGGAGCGGGGGGGGGGGGGGGAGAACTTTTTGTTGGAGTCTACTTAATTCCAAGAGGTCCTCCGAAGTTGGTCATACGCTTTCATTATATATACTGCAATTAAAAAGTCTGGAATTTCATCCACAACGTTGGTGTACGGTCAAGTGACCTGAATCGTTCTGGACTGGCAAAAGTCAGTAAAATAAAACTTCGTACACTGTAAGAACTCGAACCAACTGCTCTGAGATGGACAATGCAAATCACAGGAGACTTAGGGACACTCACAAAGAGACATGAACTGAATAAAGAAGGAAGATTATTTCTAAATTTCGCGTAGACGAATATTTCGAAATGATTCGCGGAAAACAAGATCAGCGCAAGAGAAAGACGATTTGACAGGGCGCAGGGTGCTTACAATAGCGAAACCAACCTCTAGAAGGTATAGTCTGGAGTATATTCTACAACGTCTACTCATATCTGGTGAAAGGTAATGTGACAGCTGAATGTACCAATAAAACCAAACGAGAAAATCGCCAAACAAGGTTTTTTTATATAGCGCAAATAGTGCGCCAAAACTCTTAGATATTTTAAAAAAATCATATTTCACAACCTCAAAGAACTGCCGATGATATAAATTTTTAATAATATACGGATTTTGATCATATAACCTTTACTGTTTGCAACAGCCTGTTCGGCAATGTTCTTCCTACAGTGACGCAGAACAGCTTTTCTTTGACGCCACGGCAATAAAGTTAGCAAATAGGCTCCTGCAAATAATTTTATGATACCTGATAATGATTGAAACTAGTAGATAATGCAGACCGACGTTGAGATTACATATACGAATTCGGCACATCGACCGGCGAAGATTCGAGTCCTCCCTCGGGCATGGGTGTGTGTGTTTGTCCTTAGGATAGTTTAGATTAAGTAGTGTGTAAGCTTAGGG
Organism: Schistocerca serialis cubense; assembly: GCF_023864345.2. Lineage (NCBI taxonomy): Eukaryota > Metazoa > Arthropoda > Insecta > Orthoptera > Acrididae > Schistocerca > Schistocerca serialis. The sequence goes on from NC_064640.1 coordinate 285,143,293, forward strand.
ACTGATGACCTTAGCAGTTGGATCAAATTATGAAGACGGTCAATGATACTAACATTAGTTTTTCCAGATAAGGAAATAACGGTTAGAAATGAATATGTAGATTTTATTGAACACATTATTGCAGGAACTTGAACTCGGAGTAACTATTCAAAGTGATTATCAAATCAAATGGCTCCAAGCACTATGGGACTTAACATCTGAGGTCATCAGTCCCCTAGACTTAGAACTACTTAAACCTAACTAACCTACGGACATCACACACATCCATGCTCGAGGCAGGATTCGAACCTGCGACCGTAGCAGCAGCGCGGTTCCGCTCGGTCACAGCGGCCGCCAAAGTGATTATCGCCAGTGTGAAAATACGTTCTGGAACATAATCTACCGACGGAACTGAACGCTGTCGTCATAATATTTTGTCTTTGACGTTTTTCTTGCATTGATAGGCTTGTTGTGCGACTTCTCTCTCTATATTCGTTCATCTTTCCGGAGACCACATTTTGCTATATGTGTACGTGTTCCTGTATAGAGTAATACTCGGTCTTGACAGCAATTCATGACCCGTAAAACAATATTAATCACCGATGACACACGGCAGACTTTTTTTTCCCCCCAAGGCAATGCGATCTATGTCGTTTCGGCAGACAAACATACAAAGTTTACGACCACATACCTCTATCGATGACTGAGTACAGCCGAATAATTAGAGTTACTGCTGCTGAAATTACTTAATACAATGTCCAATGCATCCAAAAGCTTTCAGTTTGTCTAGGAAGGCTCCATTTTGTAGCTGATGAACAGAAATTAGTAACTTCCACATCCGCAAAATGATATCGGTTATTAATATTAATTTAGCAGCTATCCCCTGTATGGACAATCAGTAATTAATTTCGCCACAGTACTTGCTCACCGAGCGAGGTGGCGCAATGGTTAGCACACTGGACTCGCATTCGGGAGGACGACGGTTCAATCCCGCGTCCGGCCATCCTCATTTAGGTTTTCCCGATTTTCCTAAATTGCTTCAGGTAAATGCCGGGATGGTTCCTTTCACCTGGCACGGCCGACTTCCTTCCCTAATCGGATGAGACCGATGATCTCGCTGTTTGGTCTCTTCCCCTAAATCAACCCAACCCAACCCAACTTGCTCATTGGTTGCATTTTTGGCGTTTAGCTTCCATTTAACGATTCCAGTAACATTTATGCTCTGGAATACGACTACGGGTGCTTTAATAAGCCTATGGAAGAGTAATTGTAGCTTCCCCCGAGATATATTTCACTTGCCTTTTCTTGGCAGGAAATTTTGAACCTTTAATCTTTTACTACCCTGAAAGAATGAAAGAATATTAGGGTTGAACTTCATGTCGACGGCCTGGTTTATGGGGACGAAACACAAGGTCACAAATATGAAGGATGGGGAAGAGATTCGGAAGTGCCCTTTGAAGAAACCACCCCGACATTCGCCTAAAGCGATTTACGGAAATCTCGGACAACCTAAAACTGGATGGCCGGACGGGGAATAGAGCCGCGCACTCCCGGATACGAGTCGCCACATCAGTTGATATAAACTTTGAGTAGGGGTAATGAGGCAAATGTACGTGGGAATGTACCTTAAGGGACTGAAGGTAGCCGGCCGGAGTGGCCGAGAGGTTCTAAGCCCTTCAGTCTGGAACCGCGCCACCGCTACGGTCGCAGGTTCGAATCCTGCCTCGGGCAAGAATGTGTGTGATGGCCTTAGGTTAGTTAGGTTCAAGCAATTCTAAGTTCTAGGGGACTGATGACCTCAGATGTTAAGTCTCATAGTGCTCAGAGCCATTTGAACCATTTGGACTGAAGTTAGGAAGTGAATTGCTTGGCTTGTGAAATACTCTGCCTGACAAGAAAAGTGAAACATCCAGAAGACGTGGTTGGCTGTCAGTGTAACATCGCACACGTACACCCCTTCGGTAGGTATGTAAGTGATTAGATTTGCAATTCTCTGTGAAAGGGAGAATGGCCATCAGGATACATTAGTGTTGTTCGTGCTTACTGCTGTCATCAGGGTGGTAAAGAATATAAGGGGCGTGAACAGCATCAGATGTTGCGTGATCATTGTAATAGACTCCGAGACACCGCGTACTTGTCTGAGACTACGTTATCAGCCGCCGTGACGGCAACCTACATGTAAAGTGGGTGGACCTTCTTCTAATTTAAACGTGGCTCTCATCCAGCAAAGTCCGTTTGCTGCAATGAACACCGCCTGACAACAAACGTCAATCACCCAGAAGATATGGTCGGAGACGGTGTAATTCCGTAGACGTACACGTCATCAGCGGGTAGGTAAATGATCGGAATTGCATAGGGCATATAAGGGGAGTAAATAAGTCAGACGTTAAGTGATCACTCTGAACGACATAGAATTGTCGCATACTCGCGTGATGAAGTATTATCAGCACCTGACAGTTTGAATGGGGCCTCATTATGGGTTTCCATTTGCCCAGCTGGTGGAATCGACCGATATTCAGATTTATAGGTCATTCGAAAGCGACACAGGCTCGATGTTGGACTGCATGAAAAAATGAGGACAGGAACAGTCATCGTCAAGGTTCTGGTCGGCGACGTCTGTCCACCCAAGGCAAGATCGTTTTATTGTGGAGCAAGCACATCGTAATCCAATCGCATGTGTGCTTGCCATCTGAGAACGAGTAATGAGCTCAATGTTACATTTTGCGTCATCTCGCACCATTTATCGGAGGCTAGCAGCAATCGGACTAGGGAATTACCGTCCCATACGTAGGCACCGAACACAAACGAGTGCGTTTGAGATGGTGCCTTGACCGGGAAGCATGGACCGAGCATGACTGGGACCGCACTTTGTTCAGCTATGAATCGCAGTTCTCCACTACCCTGGATTATTATTGGCGGGAGTGTATGGCGGCTGTATGGGGAGAATACACTTTCTTGCAGTGTATTGGAGAGGCACAGTGGTGTTTCTCCTGACCTCACGGCGTTCGGAGACATCGGGTACGACTTCAGATAACGGCACAACAGCACGCCTCGGGCATCTTGCGTCCTCATTCGTTACTCCTCATGAGACAGTATTGTGGTGCCATTTTTCAACAAGTCAATGCTTGTCCACACATGGCAAGTGTATCTATGAACTTTCTGCATGAGATTGAAGTACTTCCGTAGCCAGCAAGTTCCCCAAATCAGTTTCCGATAGAACATGTGTGGAACCAGCCTGGATGTTCACTCCATCCCAATGCCAGTATCCAGGATATCGAAGACCATTACAACGGTTGCAGGCCAGCTTACCTCAGGAACCGATACAATGGCCTTTTGACACCCTTCTCAACAGAATCAGTGCATGAATGTAGGCCAGAGGGGAGGCAAAGTCTCACTGATAAGCGGGCTCATATTAACATGTCTTTCGTAAATTTAATTTGATTTTGTAATCATTGAAATAACATCACACACCTTCTCAATCGTGAAGTTATATTTCATTTCTTCTTCCTCTTCTAAAACCTTCACGTTTTTTGTCAGGCAATGTGTCTTGCACATGAAATTACCTTAATATGAGTGATAACTGAGCTAGATTGCCACGAACGGTGAGAGCATTTGCTGTTAGACAACTCTGAGGAAGCTGAATGTTCTACGTAGGCACAACTGTTCATGCACAGCAGATAGTAAAGGACCATGAAAGTTTTGGAAAACTAAGATGACGCCAAAATCAGAAACGGACCTTCTGAAAGAAGTACATAAGGCGTCGACGACAACAGTAGCAGTTTCGACGAGGAGTGCGGCACAAACTGCGGTAGAGAAATTGTGTATAGGAAACAGCAGTAGCTAGTCCTCTGAAGACGGCAGCAACGCCAGGCCTCACGCGATGGTGCACCGATGGTCTGCAGTTACAGGCGTGAATATGCCTGACGACCGAGTAAATCTACACACACACTTCGTCAACCACTGTACCGTGCATATCGGAAGGTACTTCGTACTATTATAGAGACTTTCTACCCTCTCCATTTGAGAGTGGAGCGAGAGAAAAGTAATTGTCTGTGCGGGTTGAGTCATCTAAAACTTGCACCTTAAATAATGCGGAAACAGTAAGTGCTATTGATGTGCAGTTTTCAGAGAATTCATTGGTAATCGGGGACTTGTATTGTTAGACAACAAACAGATTGTAATATTAGTTAGAGAGTGCAATTTGTGCAAACATTCACTTTTTTAAATGGAACAACGTTTATTGAGATTAACAAACTAAAAGTAGGGTAAATTAGAATGTCAGTGGTGTTTTTTTGTAGCGTTCTAGTACTAGTCGTTTTGGAGGTATCATATTTTGAAAGGTTCTCACACCGATACTCGTGCAATACTTGTGGTGGCACACACTAAAGAACAACAAAAGTGCATACACTAATATGGCTTATGACCAGAAACGAGACAAGTGACCATGACAAGTTGTGTTCAAAATGACCACCAGCTGTGACAGTACACTATTCCAGTCTAGTATGGAACGACTGCTGCACACGTGCCAGTATTTCAACGGAGATGTCAGAACAGGGTGCAGTAATACGTCATTGCATATCATCGGGTGAAGTTGGTACGTCCTTGTAGACAGGGTCTTTCAGACTTCCGCACAGAAAACAGTCAACAGGCGTCAAATCTGAGAATGGGACGGCCAAGATACAGATCATCTGCGTCCAATTCAATAATTTCGAAACAATTCGTGAAGACATGCTGTAGTACTACGTGCACTATGGGATGGACCGCCATCATAATGCTACCACAGGTTCCTTCTACTCTGCAGAGAGACGTCTTCTAGCATCCGTGGAAGATGGTCTGTTAGGAGGCTGCGATACTTTTGCGCGTCCATTGTTCTTCTACGAAAAATGGGCCCATGAGTTGATGGTTCACTACCCCACACCGCACGTTTACACTCTATGGACGCTAACGTTGCTCCTGACGAACCCAATGGGGATTGTCACCAGACCAATAGTACCTGTTTGGAAGGGTTTACCTGGCCATGATCAGTAAATGTGGCTTCATCGCCCCTAAAATACATGATACACCTGGAGTATCCTATTGGTTGGTTGGTTGGTTGGTTAACTTGGGTCATGAGGGGACCAAACAGCGAGGTCATCGGTCCGATCGGATTATGAAGGATGGGAAAGGAAGTCGGTCGTGATCTTTCAAAGGAACCATCTCGGAATTTTCCTGAATCGATTTAGGAAAGTCACGGAAAACCTAAATCAGAATGGCCAGAAGCAGGTTTGAACCGTCGTCCTCCCGAATGGGAGTCCAGTGTGCTAACCACTGCACCACCTCGCTCGGTGAGTATCCTGTCGTAATGCCCATGTACAGAAGCTCACACGATTCTCATAGTTGATTCCATGCAGTTCTTGATGGAGAGAGATGTGATAGGAATGGAACCTATGTCGATAGAAAGTGCATAGGACACTTGCCTGACACATGCCACCTCCTCGTGCGATTGCGCGGTAGCTAACGTGTAGACCAACTGCAACAGCAGCAAGAACATTAATTCCCCCTCGTCTGGCATCTCTTGTTTCCTTCTGGTTACGTTGTCTGGGTGTTACTCTAACACTTTCACGTAACTAATTGAAGAGGCTGATAAATAACTACCGATAAGGTTGACACCTATGGATATATCTTGCCGCATACACCGTATAAGAACGAAATGCATGCTTCCTGCACTCTCCATACACTATAAGCCTGTCGGTATTTTCTGCATTGGTAAATCCCATCGTCCACCCATGACCTACCGTTTGGACTGTCACTCACTAAGTGACTAGCAAATCAAGGAACACACAAGCACACTGTAAGTAAATACAACAAAATCGTACCTAGCAACTACGCGGACTGAATCGCACAAACAAGGCTCCGTGTGGGATCTTTTCAAACTACGATATCTCGTAAACGACTCGCACTCGAATCGTGTAGGCGGGCCGGTGTGGCCGTGCGGTTCTAGGCACTTCAGTCTGGAACCGCGTGACCGCTACGGTCGCAGGTTCGACTCCTGCCTCGGGCATGGATGTGTGTGATGTCCTTAGGTTAGTTAGGTTTAAGTAGTTCTAAGTTCTAGGGGACTGATGACCACAGATGTTAAGTCCCATAGTGCTCAGAGCCATTTGAACCATTTGAATCGTGTAACGAACACCATTGAAATTATAATTTACCGTACTTTTAGTTTTTTAATGTCAATAGGCATTGTTCCATTTAAAAAAGTATATGTTCGCACAAAAATAAACATTCTAAGTATTATTACAATCTGTGTATTGGCTAACAATACGAGCCCCTGATTACTAATCTGTTCTGTGAACACAGCACATCAGTAGCATTTCCCATTTCCGCAATTTCTGCGGTGCCAATTTTAGATGATTAACCTTGTAAACAGAATGATTCCGTTATGATGTTACAAACTTTTAGGGATGACGGAGAAGGATAAATTCGTCAATCTGAGATAAGGGACCCTGGTCCAGAAGCGATCTAATCAAAAGTAACAAGAGAAAATCGTTCTGATGCCTCTGATAGTGGGTCTCTTCTACTGCAAGCTCAAAAATAAGTACCTTACGATCTATGTCCACTTGTTTGTCTTTGCTACTGTGCAGCATATCTCTTGTATTGAGCTAATGCTAAAAGCTCTTAAGAAATGCATTTTAGGGCCCATATTTACTAGAAAATCTTTTCTTCTTTTGGACTATACTATCTCCTCCCGAAACATGGAAACGAAAGACCTTGCAGTAGAAGAGCTCCACTGTGAGAGTTATCATAACGATATTCGCTTATAACTTTCGACTAGTCGTTTCCGGACCAGAGTGCCTTAGCTCAGATTGATATATTTACCTTGTATTTTTGTGCGCGGCCATATGTTTCCCACGTTATTTTCATGATGTCTTAGTAAGATAGACAGTGGAGACAGAAGAGATGCGGCACTAGCTTCCTTGAATACCGGTACTCCGAATTTAACCCAGTATGTTTTATAAGAACAACGTTGCCTTTCTTCCAGTGATTCCCATTGGAATTCCCTGAGAATCTCTTACTCGATGTTATTCAGTCTGGATATTCCAAGCTATAAAGGAAACAATGCACATAAGTTAATTAAAGTGATGAAAACGAAAAAAAATTATTTTAGGTGATCACATTGTAATTCTGTCAGAAACGGAAAGGGACTTGATAGAGCAGTTGAACGGAATGGATATTATGTCTTGAAAGGAGATCATGATATGAACATCAACAACAGTAAAACAAGTACAATGGAATGTAGTCGAATTAAATGAGGCGATGCTGAGGGAGTTAGATAAAGAAATGAGTCATTAAAAGTTGTTCAAGAGTTTTGCTGTTTGAGCATCAACATAATGGATACTGATCGAAGTAGAGAGCATATAAAATGCAGACTGGCAGTAGTAAGAACAGCATTTCTGTAAAGAGACGATGCTGTGGTCATTAGATATGGAGCACAAGCTCGGTTTACCCGAGGATTAGGAAGGAAATCATCCGCGTCCTTTCAAAACGATCATTCCGGCAAGTATCTTATGTGGTTTAGGGACATAACAGGAAACCTAAATCGAACGGTCATACGGGGATTTGAACCGCCTCTCTCTTTAATGTGAGCCCAGTATCGTATAGTCATCTCGCTTGGTCAAAACGCTTGAGAGGTACTGAAGAGTTAATCTAGCTGTTTCCTTTACAGACTAATCACACCTTCCCAGAAACCTCCCACTACATTTAAATCCGCCGTTCGCCTTCCCTACTGATTTCGCTGTTTCTTCTATCTTCCTCTCACTTTGTCTAATTACCTCTAAATATTTGAAAGAAATCAAGTGCTCGAGATGTTGGCAGTTCATCTGGTGATAGATACTACCGACTCCATTTTGTTGTTAGGAGAATTATCTTGAATTTAAAGACATTTAAACGTAGATCCATTCAGAATCATCATTTATTTGGGTAGAACGACAAGAAATGACACCAGCAAAGAGTGATGAGACGCAAAAGAAACTATAAAAGTTAAATTAAAGAGGTGGATTAAGAGTTAGAACTAGAGGGAGGTAATGGTATTGAATATTCAGGGATGGTAAGGCGGGTGAGTCCCTCTATAGATATCATTGTTAGACCGATTACGAATTTGTTTGTATGTTACTAGCTGAGAAACATTACACTGATCGGGTATTTATTTATCCTAATTTTCTATTAGTCCAACTCTCCCTTCCTAATGTCTCTGTCCATCTCCTCCTCTCTCCTCTAATTCCTCCCCTCCCCCACTCTGCGCTCTGTCCATCTCCTTCTGCTCCCCCCCCACCCTCGCCCTGTTTATCTCCTCCCTTTTCCTTTCTGTGTTCATTTCCTCATTTCCCCTCACTCTGTCCATTTCCTCTCCTCTTCCCTTTCTCTGTCCATTTCCTCCATCCCATATGTCTGTTCATCTCCTACCCCAACTCAATGCTTGTCTCTTTCTCCACCAGTCCATGCCCATTTCCTCCTCTTTCCTCTCTCTGTCCATCTCCTCCTCTCCCCTCTCTCTGTCCATTTTCCCTTCCCTTCTCCCTATCCATCTCCTCCTCCTCTTATCTGGGGCTATTGTGCCACTGTTGACAGCACGACTTCGCTTGCCCCGCTCCTGGGTTCGCGACCATACCGATTGGATCTTAGACGACTGAAAAACCGTGGCATGGTCAGTTGAGTCCCGATTTCATATGGTAATAGCTGATGGTAGGCTTCGAGTGCAGCGCATATCCCACGAAGCCATGACCCAAGTTGTAACAAGACATTGTTCAAGTTATTGGTGGCTCCTTAGTGACGTGAGCTGTGTTTACATGTAATGGACTGGGTTCTCTGGTCCAACTGAACCGATCATTGAGTGGAAATGGTTATGGTCGGCTGCTTGGAGACCATTTGCCGTCAATCATGGACTTCATGTTCCCAAACAAAAATGGAATTTTTATGGATGACAATGCGCCACATCACCGAGCCACAAAAATTCGCCATTGGTTCGAAGACAATTGTGGACATTTTGAGCGAATGATTTGGCCATCCACATCACCCGACGTGAATCCCATCGATCATTTATGGGACATATTCGACAGGTCAGTTCGTGCACTAAATCCTTCACCAGCAACACTCTCGCAGTTATGGACGACTATAGAGGTAGAATGACTCAATATATCTGCAGGGGCTTCCAAAGACTTTTTGAGTCCGTGCCACGACGAGTGGCTGTAGTACGTCGAGCACAGACCCTTGTATAATCCACTATGGAAGAAGGCTTCAAAGTATCAACGTTAACAATTTGTAACTAGTAGTACAAGACAAGGTAATAGTGATTCTTATGCGATCCTATACAGTAGGAGTATGTTGCAAATGATTCACTAGGGTCTTTGCGAAACGTATATTCACGGTCGATTACCACAGGCTGTGTCACCGCCTATTTTGAACATCATTCTCCGAGAGTCCGTTTCTCTGGCGTTTGCGGCAGAGTGATATAATGTCATTAGAATAACGTGCGTATGAATCGATATTTCAATTCACTACAAAGAAGTAGCGTTGTGGATTAACTTTTCTTCTCTCGTTTATTGAACGTTAAACATCAATTCCAGAAATACTGGAACATCTCGAGCACGTGATTTCTTTCAAATATTTATAGGTAGTTAGTCAAAGTCAGAGGAAGATAGAAGAAAGAGTGAAATCAGTAGTAGGGAAGGCGAATGGCGGATTTAAATGTAATGGGAGGTTTCTGGGAAGGTGTGGTTAGTCTGTAAAGCAAACCTCTAGATCAGTATGGCTCAAGCGTTTAGACCGAGTACGATGACTAGACGATACTGGGCTCGCATTCAAGAGAGAGGAGGTTCAAATCCCCGTATGACCATTCTGATTTAGGTTTCCAGTGATGTCCCTAAACCACATAAGATACTTGCCGGAATGATTGTTTTGAAAGGACTCGGATGATTTCCTTCCTAATCCTCGGGCAAACCGAGCTTGTGCTCCATATCTCTTTTCAGTCGTCTCTTTTCAGAAATGGTGTTCTTACTATTGCCAGTCTGCATTTTATATGCTCTCTACTTCGATCAGTATCCGTTGTGTTGATTCTCAAACAGCAGAACTCGTTAACAACTTTTTATGACTCATTTCCTTATCTAACTCCCTCAGCATCGCCTGATTTAATGCTGTTTCACTTAAGTTGCTAAACGTGCAAGTATTATGGCAGTCGTTTTGCTGGGCAACCAAGAACAACTCTAATTAACAATGTTCGTTATTGAAAAGAGCTTTAAACATGCTCCGAAAGCATGCGTTAATTTCGAAAACTTTGTTATCTTGTCACTTGGAAATGGTTTTCGAAGGTCTATTGAAGACAGCTCAACAATATGGCAATCAAGAACATTTTTATTCTATGGGCATTCCAAGTATCAAAATATTGAAAGTACTTTCGTACTGGAATATTATTAGTGTATGTGTTATATGTATCTGACGCGTTCATACCTTCCTCGTCCAACATCAAGAGGAACAACTCAGCTAACTCCCTCCCCCACAAACAGATAACATGCTTAGATACCAGCGTCAGAAAAAAAATAGCCTGTGACTAGCACGCGTCACGCAATCATTGTCAACAGAATTTTTTTTTCAAATTGTGGTTTAAAAGACTGAAAATCATAATTTTGAAAACAATTGTAATTTGTACCTATGCGGTGGTGAAACGTTCACAGGTTGTAATTGCTCCATAAACCCCGTCCTGTCATAACGTACTGATAAATCTTGAAAACGTTGTAAGGATAATACAATTTCTTATATTAACCTATCCGTATTGCACTTCATTTATGTTTGTATTTTCTGTCGGTATAAAAGGATAACATGGCAGTATGCCCACAAAGCCCCGCGTTAACCTTTGCCAATGGCGTCATTCGGAAGGTGTATGGAGGGCTGGGCGATCAGCACACCGTACTCCCGTCCGTAGTCTGGAAAGAAGAATGGATACTGCTACTACTTTGCCAAGTAGCTCCTTAACTGACATCACAAGGTTGAGTGCAACTAGCCGGCCGGGGTGGCCGAGCGGTTCTAGGCGCATCAGTCTGGAACCGCGCTACCGCCACGGTCGCAGGTTCGAATCCTGCCTCGGGCATGGATGTGTGTGATGTCTTTAGGTTTAAGTAGTTCTAAGTTCTAGGGGACTGATGGCCTCAGAAGTTAAGTCCCATAGGGCTCAGAGCTATTTGAACCATTTGAGTGCAACCCTTTACGATTCTTCCACCGATGGAAAATCTCTGGCAGCACCGAGAATTGAAACCGAGTCCTTTCATGGCTTTCAGCTATACTGATCACTCTTGCACGGGTGCGGACAGTTTTTCAATGTGTCAGTGCTAATACTGAATAAATGTTAGTTTTACAGCAGGCAACCGGTGAAATTGTTTATCAAAAGACGAATATAATTCATAAACCAAATTATAGTTCTTAGAGGAACTTGTATCTCTGCTATGATTCTTATTTAAGCGAATTCACAGTGTATCTATTCATTTGCTTTATTAGCACAGCTCATACATAAATTAATATTTCTTCCTTGAAAAAGAAGACACGATTGTCCTTCATGGTCCGCAGTTTCTTAATAATAAACAGGTTCACAAACCAGCAATTTATCCTTGGGCATTTGTTGTTGTGGTCTTCAGTCCAAAGACTGGTGTGATGCCGCCTTCCCTGCTACTCTATCCTCTGCAAGCCTCTTCATCTCGAGTAACTACTACAACCTATATCTTTCTGAATCTCCTTAGTGTATTCATGTGTTGGTCTCCCTCTGCGATTTTTACCCTCGACGCTTTCCCCATTTACTAAATTGATGATCCCAAGATGCCTCAGAACGTGTCCTACCAACCGATTTCTCCTTCTTCTCAACTTGTCTCACAGATGCCTCTTCTACCCCATTCTATTCAGTACCTCTACATTAGTTACGTCATCTACCTATCCAATCTTCAGCATTCTTCAATAGCACCATATTTCAAAAGACTCTATTCTCTCCTTGTGTAAACTGTTTATCGTCCATGTTTCACATCCATACATGGCTACGCTCCACACAAATACTTCCGGAAAATACTTCCTGACTTAAATCTATACTCGATGTTAACAAATTTCTCTTCTTCAGAAACGCTTTCCCTGCCATCGCTGTTCTACATTTTATATCCTCCCTACTTCGACCATTCTCAGTTATTTTGGAGCCCAAATAGCAAAGTGTCTCATTTCCCTAATTCACACTACTGGCCTTTAAAATTGCTACACCAAGAAGAAATGCAGATGATATACGGGTATTCATTGGACAAATATACTAGAACTGACATGTGATTACATTTTCAAGCAGTTTGAATGTATAGGTCCTGAGAAATGAGTACCCAGAACAACCAGCTCTGGCCGTAATAACGGCCTTCATACGCCTGGCCATTGAGTCAAACAGAGCTTGGATGGCGTGTACAGGTACAGCTGTCCATGCAGCTTCAACACGACACCACAGTTCATCAAGAGTAGTGACTGGCGTATTGTGACGAGCCAGTTGCTCGACCACCATTGACCAGACGTTTTCAATTGGTGAGAGATCTGGAGAATGTACTAGCCAGGGCAGCAGTCGAACATTTTCTGTATCCAGAAAGGCCCGTACAGGACCTGCAACATGCGCTCGTGCATTATCCTGCTGAAATGTAGAGTTTCGCAGGGATCAAATGAAGGGTAGAGCCACGGGTCGTAACACATATGAAATGTAACGTCCACTGTTCAAAGTGCCGTCAATGCCAACAAGATGTGACCAAGACGTGTAACCAATGGCACCCCATAGCACCACACCGGGTGATACGCCAGTATGGCGGTGTCGAATACACGCTTCCAATGTGCGTTCACCGCGATGTCGCGAAACACGGATGCGACCGTGATGATGCTGTAAACAGAACCTGGATTCATCCGATTAAATGACGTTTTGCCATTCGTGCACCCGGGTTCGTCGTTGAGTACAGCATCGCAGGCGCTCCTGTCTGTGATGCAGCGTCAAGGGTAACCGCAGCCATGGTCTCTGAGTTGACAGTCCATGCTGCTGCAAACGTCGTCGAACTGTTCGTGCAGATGGTTGTTGTCTTGCAAACGTCCCCATCTGTTGACTCAGAGATCGAGACGTGGCAGCCCGATCCGTTACAGCCATGCGGATAACATGCCCGTCATCTCGACTGCTAATGATACGAGGCCGTTGGGATCCAGCACGGCGTTCCGTATTACCCTCACGAATCCACCGATTCCATATTCTGCTAACAGTCATTGGATCTCGACCAACGCGAGCAGCAATGTCGCGATACGATAAACTGCAGTCGCGATAGGCTACAATCCGACCTTTATCAAAGTCGGAAACGTGATGGTACGCATTTCTCCTCCTTACACGAGGCATGACAACAACGTTTCACCAGGCAACGCCGGTCAATTGCTGTTTGTGTATGAGAAATCGGTTGGAAACTTTCCTCATGTTAGCACGTTGTAGGTGTCGCCACCGGTGCCAACCTTGTGTGAATGCTCTGAAAAGCTTATCATTTGCACATCACAGCATCTTCTTCCTATCGGTTAAATTTCGCGTCTGCAGCACGTCATCTTCGTGGTGTAGCAATTTTAATGGCCAGTAGTGTAATTCCGTCAGCCTCACCTGATTTAATTCGAATACATTCCATTGTCCTCGTTTTGCTTTTGTTGATGTTCATCTTATATCCTCCTTTCAAGACACTGTCCATTGAATTCAAATGATCTTCCAAGTGTTATGCTGTCTCTGACACCTCAGGGTTTTTATTTCTTCTCCCAGGATTATAATTGCTGCTCACAATTTTTCTTTGGTTTCCTTTACTGCTTGTTCAATGTACAAATTTAATAATATCGGACATAAGCTACAACCCTGTCTCACTCCCTTCTCAGCCATGGCTTCCCTTTCGTGCCCCTCGACTCTTATAACTGCCATCTGGTTTCTGCACAAATTGTAAATATTCTTTCGACCCTGTCTTTTACCCCTGCCACGTTCAGAATTTGAAAGAGGGTATTCCAGCCAACACTGCCAAAAGATTTCTCTAAGTCATTAAATGCCATAAATGTAGGTTTTCCTTTCCTTAACCTAGCTTCTAAGATAAGTCGTAAGGTCAGTACTGTCTCGTGTGTTCCTACACGTCCCCGGAATCCAAAGTGATCTTTCCCGAAGTCGGCTTCTACCAGTTTTTTCATTCGCCTGTAAAGAATTCGTGTTAGTATTTTGCAACCGTGACTTATTATATTGATAGTTCGGTAATTTTCACACCTGCCAGCACCAGCTTTCTTTGGGATTCGTATTATTGTATTCTTCTTGAAGTCTGAGGATCTTTCGTCTGTCTTATACATCTTGCAAACCAGATGGAAGAGTCTGATCATTACTACCTCTCCCAAGATTAACAGTAGTTCTAACGGAATGTTGTCTACTCCCGGAGCCATGTTGCTACTTAGGTCTTTCAGTGCTCTATCAAATTTTTCACGCAGTCATATCTCCCATCTCATCTTCATCAACGTCCTCTTCCATTTCCATAATATCGTTCTCAAGTACATCGCCCTTCTATAGGGCCTCTATATACTCCTTCCACCTTTCGGCTTTCTCTTCCTTGCTTAGGGCTGGTTTACCATCTGAGCTCTTGATATTCATACAGGTAGTTCTCTTTCTTCCAAAGATCTCTTTAACTATTCTGTAGGCGACATCTATCTTACCCCTAGTGATATATGCTTCTACATCCTTACATTTGTCCTCTAGCCATTCCCGCTTAACCGTTTTGCACTTCCTGTCGATCTCATTTTTGAGACGAGCCGGCCGCGGTGGCCGTGCGGTTCTAGGCGCTCCAGTGTGGAGCCGCGCTGCTGCTACGGTCGCAGGTTCGAATCCTGCCTCGGGCATGGGTGTGTGTGATGTCCTTAGGTTAGTTAGGTTTAAGTAGTTCTAAGTTCTAGGGGACTAATGACCACAGCAGTTGAGTCCCATAGTGCTCAGAGCCATTTGAACCATTTTTCATTTTTGAGACGATTGTATTACTCTTCGCGTGCTTCATTTACTGCATCTTTATATTTTCTCCTTTCATCAGTTAAATTCAATATCTCTTGTGTTTCCCAAGGATTTCTATTAGCCCTCGTCTTTTATTACCTATTTGATCCTCTGCTGCCTTCACTATTTCATCTTTCAAAGCTACCCACTCTTTTGCTACTGTATTCCTGTTCCCCTGTTCTTGTCAATCGTTCCCTAATGCTCCCTCTGAAACTCTCTACAACCTCTACTACTTTCAATTTATCCAGGTCCCATCTCCTTAAATTCCTACCTTTCTGCAGTTTCTTCAGTTTTAATCTAGAGTTCATAACCAATAAATTGTTGCCAGAGTCCACATCTGCCCCTGGAAATGTCTTACAATTTAAAACCTTGTTTGTAAGTCTCTTTCTTACCATTATATAATCAATCTGAAACATTCCAGTGTCTCCAGGTGTCTTCCACGTATACAACTTTCTTTCATGAGCCGCTAGGTTTAGCCGCGCTGTTTGAGGCGTGGTTTGAAGTCACAGTTCGCGCGGATCCTCCCGTCGGAGGTTTGAGTCCTCCCTCGCCCGCTCGCTGTTGCATGACAGGGACATATGGGCCCCTACTGTTCGATGGAATCCAAGCGGGAGAGCTATTCCTCCAAGGTGGCGAGTGTTCGTACGTTGTCCTGACTTCATAATGATGTCCTTGCGGTCGGCTGGGACGGTGTCTTCTCGACGCATTTGCGACTTATTGGTCGCGAAGCAGGTGGGGCCATCTAACTGCGTTAAGTCGCTGCACCCGGTGACCCAGTGCTCGGAGGAGCGGATTTGTGGACTGAGCAGACTTCTCATACAAAATCCGGCCAGCCTGGCGGAACCTATCACGGACAGTAGGTATGTCTGAGACCCGGTTGAGGTCGGCTGACGGGAAGCGCCAGCCGCAGGATCCGGTTCTGTAGCCGTTGTAGTCGTCCGACGTGGGTCGCTGCAACATTGCCCCAAACCACAGCGGCTTAGTCGAAGAGCGGGCGTATATGGGTGATTTAAAGCGCAACACCGAGTTCAGGTGGGAGCGCAGCCGACGGATTTAGGAAGGGGTATAGTTGTTTCATTCTATTCATTCTACCCCTGACCTTTCTGACGACGCCGTCAACATGCTGTCGCCATGTTAGTCCTCTGTCCAGCGTCACACCCAGGTATTTAGCTGTAGTGCCCCAAGGTACTGTGGTTCCCCCTCCCTCGGGCATGGGCGTGTGTGTGTTGTCCTTAGTGTAAGCTAGTTTAAGTTACATTAAGAACTGTATAAGACTAGGGACCGATGACCTCAGCAGTTTGGTCCCATAGAAGCTTACCACAAATTTCCAAATTTCTTTCATGATTTTAAGCCAAGTGTTAGCGATGATTAAGTTATGTTTTGTGCAAAGTTCTACCAGGGAGCTTCCTCTTTCACGCCTTACCCATAGTCCACATTCACCTACTACTTTTCCTTCTCTTCCTTTTCCTACTATCGACTCCCAGTCCCACGTGACTATTAAATTTTCGGCTCCCTTAACTATTTGAATAGTTTCTTTTATCTCATCACACACTTTTTCAATCTCTTCATTATCTGAGGAGCTAGTTGGCAAATGAACTTGTACAACTGTGATAGGCGTGGGCTTCGGGTCTATCTTGGCTATAATAATACGTTCACTATGCTGTTCGTAGTAGCTTATCCGCATTCCTAATTTTTTAATTCATTATTAAACCTACTCCAGCATTACCCCTATCTGATTTTGTATTCACCTGATCAGAAGTCCTGTTCCTCCTGCCACCGAACTTCACTAATTCCCACTATATCTAACTTTACCCAGTTTTGTTTCTTTTGATAACGACGTCCTCCTGAGTAGTCCCCACCTGGACATCCGAGTGGGGGACTATTTTACCTTCGGAATATTTACGCAAGAGGACGCCATCATCAATTAACCATACAGTAAAGCTGCATGCCCTCGGGAAGACTTATGGCTGTAGTTGCCGCTTGCTTTCAGCCGTTCGCAGTACCAGGATAGGCAAGGCTCTTTTAGTTGATGTTACAAGCCCAGTTCAGTCAATCATCCAGACCGTTGCCCTGCAAATACTGAAAGGCTGCTGCCCCGATTCAGGAACCACACGTTTGTCTGGCCTCTTAACAGATACCCCTCCGTTGTGGCTATACCTACGGTACAGCTATTTGCATCGCTGAGGGATGCAAGACGCCCCACCAACGGCAAGGTCCATGGTTCACGGGGGGGCCTTGGGCATTATCACTGACAAAACACCTGCTATATGTTGCCTTGACGTTATCACCACTCCAGAGGCCCTTTAGCAACACTCCGTGTCACTCAACAGAAAATAACTCACGCTTACACTAATTTCACGGAAGAGATTATTATATCTCACTCGGAGTTATTGTCTTTCTTATACCTTGTCAAGGCGCCATAACAGTAACCCGTTATCTACAGTTGTTAGAAAAATATGTGCTACCGTCGCTGCTGTCTGAAGACAGGACCGTCCTAAAGTCCTTTCAAAACGATATTACCCGACCTCATCACAACCAGATATCCAGTTCCCCCGAAATGGATAGACCGTAGACTAACGGTGAAGTGGCTGCCACGTTCCCCAGATTTAAGTCCATTATAATTCTATCTATGGGGACACGTGGAGGCAGTTGTGTATGCTGCGAAGATAAGGAACCTTACACATCTCAGGCAGCCAATTGTTGATGCTAGTGCTCGCATTCCGGTACATGTGTTGTTTAAAATACATGAGGAATGGATAAAGCTGATAACAACAGCCTTAGAAGTTGCCTGACGTCACGAGTATTTTAGGTACGTACTTTTATAAATCACGCAGTTATATTTTGAAGTAGACTGCCACTGAAATAGCAGTTTGCGGTTACACATTTCCGTATTGTGTCACAGTTTGCTGTTTGTGTGTGTGTGTGTGTGTGTGTGTTTTTTTTTTTTTTTTTTTTTTTGTTTGTGGTTTTAGGGCGCAAAACTTCTATGGTCATTAGCGCCCAGCCCGTGACGTAGAAAACAGGAAAAAAACGAAATTTAAAATCAGCAGCAATGGAAACAAAGTCAGAAAATTTGAGAAACTAAAGGCAGAAGGAATGCTTAAAAGTCCACTATAGAAAGGGGTTGGTTGTCCCCCCAAAAAAAGCTTCAAATGACTGACGTCATTTCACTGTCACTAATAAACTGTAGAACGCGGTCAGCTGAGCGCGTGTCATCTGCTAAAATCGACGATAGATCAGGCGATAGCTGTAGACGGAAGCGTAACGGATTAAAATAGGGGCATTCAATTAAAAGGTGTCTGACCGTCCACAGCTGAGAGCAGTGGGGACAGAGTGGGGGAGGATCACCGCTTAAAAGATGTCGATGACTAAAAAGACAGTGCCCTATCCGGAGTCGAGCTAAAATTACCTCCTCCCGACGACGCGTTCGGGAGGAAGAGGTCCAAGCGCAAGGAAGGGCTTTCACTTCCCGCAATTTATTGTGGGGAAGTGTTGACCAATGCGCATGCCATAAATGAGTAACTTGGCGACATAAACCGCTCCGTAGATCGGTAAATGGAAGAGACTGAAGAGCTGGCCGAGGAAGAGAGACTGCAGCCTTGGCCGCTATATCGGCCGCCTCATTTCCACAGATACCAGCGTGGCCCGGGAGCCAGAGGAACGCCACTGAGACGCCCCCCAGGTGGAGCAAGCGCAGACAGTCCTGAATCCGGTGGACCAGAGGGTGCACAGGGTAAAGATCTTGGAGACTTAGGAGAGAGCTGAGAGAATCTGAGCAGAGTACGTACTGTATCCGCTGATGGCGGCGGATGTAGTGGACAGCCTGGAGAACAGCGTAAAGCTCCGCAGTATAAACCGAACACTGGTCGGGAAGCCGAAAGTGATTTGGGGTGTCGCCAACAATATAGGCACTCCCTACACCTAACGATGTTTTCGAGCCATCGGTGTAAATAAATGTGGCTTCCGTCATTTGTGCACATAGAGCAGCAAATGCCCGACGGTAAACAAGTGTAGGGGTACCATCCTTGGGAAATTGACATAGGTCTCGGAGCAAGTCGATCCGGGGACGGAGCCAAGGCGGTGCTGTACCCCAAGTTGTCAAGAAGGTTTTAGGAAAGCGGAAGGAAAGAGAATGGAGCAGTTGACGGAAGCGGACTCCCGGGGGTAGTAGGGAGGAGGAGCGGCTTGCATACCCGACATCAAAGGAGGCGTCGAAAAAAAGGTTATGGGCTGGATTAGCAGGCATGGAAGACAGACGGCTAGCATAACGACTCAGAAGGACTGCCCGCCGATTGGACAGCGGAGGTTCAGCAGTCTCAGCATAAAGGCTTTCCACAGGGCTGGTGTAAAAAGCTCCAGACACTAAACGTAATCCACGGTGGTGGATAGAGTCGAGACGCCGAAGAATAGACGGCCGAGCAGAGGAGTAGACTATGCTTCCATAATCCAATTTCGAGCGCACTAAGGCGCGATAGAGGCGGAGAAGGACCACTCGGTCCGCTCCCCAAGAGGTACCATTCAGGACACGGAGGGTGTTAAGGGAACGCAGACAGCGAGCCGAAAGATAGGAAACGTGGGAGGACCAGCACAGTTTTCTGTCAAACATAAGACCCAAGAATTTAGCGACGTCGGAAAACGGAAGGTTGACAGGACCTAGATGTAAGGAGGGCGGAAGAAACTCCTTACGTCGCCAAAAATTAACACAAACGGTCTTACTGGGTGAGAAACGGAAGCCGGTTTCGATGCTCCACGAGTGGAGGCGATCGAGACATCCTTGAAGACGTCTTTCAAGAAGGTTGGTCCGTTGAGAGCTGTAGTAGATCGCAAAATCGTCCACAAAGAGGGAGCCCGAGACATCAGGAAGGAGACAATCCATAATTGGATTAATGGCGATGGCAAACAGTACAACACTCAGCACGGAGCCCTGGGGTACCCCGTTTTCTTGGGAGAAAGTACGGGAGAGAGTAGTGTTCACCCGCACCCTAAATGTGCGCTCTGCCATAAATTCGCGAAGAAAAAGGGGCAGCCGGCCTCTAAAGCCCCAAGAGAACAGTGTGCGGAGGATGCCTGTCCTCCAACAGGTATCGTACGCTCTCTCCAGATCAAAAAATATTGCTACCGTTTGGCGTTTCCGGAGAAAATTGTTCATGATATAAGTGGAGAGAGCAACAAGATGGTCAACAGCAGAACGATGCTTTCGGAATCCGCATTGGGCTGGTGTTAAAAGACTGCGGGACTCCAGCCACCAAGCTAAACGGTAATTCACCATACGCTCCAAAACCTTACAGACACTACTCGTGAGAGAAATGGGGCGATAGCTAGAGGGGAGATGTTTGTCCTTTCCAGGTTTCGGAACGGGAACGACAATAGCTTCCCGCCATCGCCTGGGAAAGGTACTGTCGGTCCAAATTCGATTATAAAGGCGAAGGAGGTAACGCAGGCTATGGGTTGATAAATGCAGCAACATTTGGACATGGATACCATCCGGTCCTGGGGCGGAGGAGCGAGAAGAAGAGAGTGCATGTTGGAGTTCGCGCATGGAGAAAACAGTATTGTAGCTTTCGCGATTTTGAGAGGAGAAAGCAAGATGTCGCACTTCCGCTGCACGTTTCTTCGGGAGAAACGCTGGCGGGTAATTTGAAGAGCTCGAAATCTCAGCAAAGTGCTGACCCAATGAGTTAGAAATTGCGACGGGGTCCACTAAGGTATCATGCGCGACAGTGAGCCCAGAGACCGGGGAGAAACTAGGCGCGCCTGAGAACCGTCGAAGCCGACTCCAAACTTCCGAGGAGGGAGTGAAGTTGTTAAATGAGCTAGTAAAGAATTTCCAGCTTGCCTTCTTGCTACCGCGGATGACGCGACGGCATCGCGCACGGAGCTGCTTATATCGGATACAGTTGGACAAAGTTGGATGGTGACGGAAAATGCGAAGAGCACGTCGCCGCTCACGTATTGCGTCACGGCATGCCTCGTTCCACCAAGGAACTGGGGGGCGCCGGGGCAATTCGGAGGTGCGTGGTATTGAACGTTCCGCAGCTGTGAGAATAACGTCGGTAAAATGTGTGACCTCATCGTCGACGCTGGGAAAGCGACGGTCATCGAATGTCGCTAGAGACGAAAAAAGTGTCCAATCGGCTTGGGCAAACTTCCAGCGTTGCGAGCGCATATATGGCAGTTGAGGCTGCAGTCGAAGAACACATGGAAAGTGGTCACTCGAGTGTGTATCATCAAGGGCGAGCCATTCCAAGCGCCGAGCTAGCGGAACAGTACCGACCGCAAGGTCCAAATGAGATAAATTTGCCGTGGGGGCAGACAAAAATGTGGGGACCCCAGTGTTGAGGCAGACTAGATCCGCTTGGTGGAAGACGTCTAGCAATAGTGAGCCACGTGGACAAGGATGTGGAGATCCCCAAAGCGGGTGGTGGGCATTGAAGTCCCCAACCAGCAAATAGGGGGGTGGAAGCTGATCAAGAAGATGAAGGAGATCAGCTCGTGCCATTGGTGTAGACGATGGAATGTATACCGTACAAAGAGAGAACGTGTATCCAGAAAGGGAAAGACGGACGGCGACAGCTTGGAAGGAAGTGTTTAAGGGGATTGGGTGATAATGGAGAGTATCATGGAGCAGAATCATGAGTCCTCCATGGGCTGGAGTGCCTTCAACAGAGGGGAGGTCATATCGGACGGACTGAAAATGAGGGAGAACAAAGCGGTCATGGGGACGCAGCTTTGTTTCCTGAAGACAGAAGATGACCGGCGAGTAGGATCGTAAGAGGATCGACAATTCCTCCCGATTGGCGCGAATGCCGCGGATATTCCAGTGGATAATGGACATAGGGTGAACAGAAAATGGAGGAACGTGACCAAGGGTGCTGTCAACTCAACGACTGCTCAGAGCTTGCGACCGACAGCATGGAATGGCATTCAGTCGAAGGCAGAAGATCCTGATCCATAGGTTGGTCAGGAGCAGCTCCTGCCACCAACGATCGGCCAGTTGACCGGCCACCAACAGTGCGCCTCGGCGACACAGAAGATGGCCGAGGGCGATTTCCGCCAGGTGGTGCTGTAGATGGGACACGCCTTGGCGGAGAAGGAGAGGAACTGTGTTTCTTCGTAGCCTTCTTGGAGGTATGTTTAGATGAAGGAGGAACCGATGGTTGTGAAGTTGCAGTACGTAAAAACTCTTCACGAGAATGCTCTTTTTTTGAAGACTTGGCGTCTGACTTTTGGGTTCGAGATTTAGCAGAACCCGACGAAGGGTGAGCCATAGAGTGGGCAGGCGATAGAGGTGAGGTTGAACGGGCGATCTTTGCGCTGGCCGATCTGACGACCGTGGTACTAAATGTAAGGTCGCAAGTCTGCGTGGCCGCCTCCTTTGTTGGCCGAGGAGAAGCAAGGACAGTGCTGTATGTTCCTTTCTGAGGCACGGTGGGCTGTCGACTTGCGAGTAACTTTCGAGCAGCAAAGGTCGACACCTTTTCCTTCACTCTTATTTCCTGGATCAGCTTTTCGTCCTTAAAAACAGGGCAATCTCGAGAGGAAGCAGCGTGGTCACCCATACAGTTGATGCAGCGAGGGGATGGAGGTGGACAAGCACCCTCATGGGCATCCCTGCCACACGTAACACATTTGGCCGGATTGGAACAGGACTGGCTGGTGTGATTGAACCGCTGACACCGATAGCAACGCGTAGGGTTTGGGACATAAAGGCGAACGGAAATTATCTCATAGCCTGCTTTGATTTTTGATGGGAGTTGAACTTTGTCAAATGTCAAGAAGACAGTGCGGGTCGGAATGATGTTCGAGTCAACCCTTTTCATAACCCGATGAACAGCGGTGACGCCCTGGTCAGACAGGTAGTGCTGAATTTCTTCGTCAGACAATCCATCGAGGGAGCGTGTATAAACGACTCCACGCGAGGAATTTAAGGTACGGTGCGGTTCCACCCGGACAGGGAAGGTGTGGAGCAGAGAAGTACGCAGCAATTTTTGAGCCTGGAGGGCACTGTGTGTTTCTAACAACAGGGTGCCATTCCGTAATCTGGAACAAGACTTTACAGGACCCGCAATTGCGTCGACACCTTTCTGAATAATGAAAGGGTTGACCGTGGAAAAGTCGTGACCTTCGTCAGACCGAGAAACAACAAGGAACTGTGGCAACGATGGAAGAACCGTCTGTGGCTGAGACTCAGTGAACTTACGTTTGTGAGCAGACATAGTGGAAGGTGAGGAAACCATTGCGGAAGAATCCCCCATGATTACCGGCGTCTCCGATGGCGCGCTCCTCCCTTGTGGGGGCCCTCACCGAGGGCACACCCGCCTTAGGTGATTGTTCACACCTCAGGTCACACCTCCCGACAAACGGACGGAGGGACCAATCGGCACTTTCGGAAGGTATCAGCTCGGGTATTCACCCCTCCCTGGGCCTGGCCGTTACCAGGGGGTACGTACGTGTCCTACCTGTCTACCCGGGGCGGGGAATTACGCGTTACCCCGTCACCGGCTACGCATGGAAGTGCGTGGGTCGGCCTTCAGACACACACAGGGAGGAAGAAAGAGACAGGGAAAGGAAAGAAGAGAGGTCTCAAACGCCGCAGCGGAGAAAAGGGTAAAGAGAAGAGGTAAAGAGAAGAGGTAAGGAAAAGAGAAGGACGAAGAAAGATGATGACATACAAGCAAGGAAGGCGAAGAGTGCGGTACATTTACAAGCGTCCGTCTCCGGACGTAGGCACAAACCATACTCCCAGAGGGGGAGAAAGGGAAGGAAAGAGCCAGAGGTGAGGGGGGGGGGGCGAAGATGGGGGATGGGGAAGGATACGGAAAGGGAAGGTATGCAGCCCGGAAAGGAAGGAAGGCCACATTAGCTTGGGGTCCCGTGCTCGCTACACACGTATCCACAAAAGAGTTGTGGATCCCCTGGGGGTGTGTGTGTGTGTGTGTGTGTGTGTGTGTGTGTGTGTGTGTGTGTGCGGGTTTGGACAAAATTATGGAAACATCACAAACACAATACTTTACCATGCCTAATACAGTGGAATAAAACTGTTGGCGTTTAGAACAGCTTCCAATCGTCTCGTAGTACATAAATACAGATCCTGTATGGTTATCAAGGGAATCTTACACAATTCTTCCTATAAATAGTGGCAAGCTCAGGTAACGGTGGTGTCTGTAGATAGCGATCATGTACCCTTCTCTCCAAAGTAGACCAGAAGGGTTGAATAATATTATGATCTGGTAATTGTCGTGGCCAGGGAATAGGGTATAATTCATCCTCGTGCTCACTGAACTTGTCCTGACGCCGCGCACTGTGTGAACAGGAGCCGAGTCACTTAGAACATAGCGTCACCACTGTGGAAGAAATATTTGACCAGGGGATGGACCCGATCATCCAAAAGTACCATATAATCCTTGGCAGAGTAACGATATCATGATATGGCCACCCGTAACATCATGGAATCCCCCCCTACCCGCCTCCTCCCACTATGTTTCACTATTGGGACGTAAACTCGCCCAGAAGTTTGAAACAGTGTGAAACTAGACTTATTCAACCAAATTCCATTCTTCCACTCCTTCACATTCTTGGTTTTATGATTTCCGCGACACGTTTTCCTATTAAGGGCATTTGCATCACTGGTCAGTGATTTTGGAGTTACTCTCGCTCTGCATTTCCAAGCTTGTGGAGCTCCGTTTGTTATTTTTATGTGCTGACAGGGTTTGCGAGTGCGCTATACAGTTCTGCAGTGACTTTGCAGTTCCCGTACTCTTATTTTTCGTCACAAACCTTTTCAATGTTCATCCTTCGCAGTCACTCAACACACTTGTCGGATGATGTTTTTCTGCTTACCCTGTATTCGGTATAAATCGTCGATACCGTGTTGTCCGCAGCTCGTGGTCTAGTGGCGAGCGTTGCTGCCTCTGGATCACGGGTTTCCGAGTTCGATTCCCTGCCGGGTTGGGGATTTTCTCTGCCCGGGGACTGGGTGTTTGTGTTGTCCTCATCATTTCATCATCATCAGCATCATTAGTGACAGTGGCTAGATTGGAATGGGTAAAAAATTTGACTGTGTAAAAATTGGAACTTCGTACGGGCGCTGATGGCCGCGCATTTGAGAGCCCCACAAACCAAACATCATCATCATCATCTTCGATACAGTGTTTCAAGAAACACCAAACACGTCATCTCGCTTCGTTATGGAAGAACCCACCATACGACCACCAACAATTTACTACGTTCAGATTCACTTAACTCCGATTTAAAGCACAACTACACAGAGCACTGTTCTAACGACGGCTGGCACTAACAACGTATTGAGGACATTGCGCAAGTGCCTTAGTGGCCACATTCAACAGTGCAAGCTGCAGTCTTGGCTAGCATCTGATTTCATATTCAAGCATTCATTTCTCACGGTTTTGCATATTTTTGTTCAGCCGCTATGTGATTTGCCATTTCGATGGGTAGGTTTGTATATTTTGAACAGACAGAGAAACTGCACATTGCATAGTCTTTAAAGAGGTGATATTGTAATACACAGCTGTGATATTAAGAATGCAATGTGTACCTTAAATGTTGTTAATAAATGCTTTTTAAATTTTCAGATATATATTTTTATCGAAATTTTTTTTTTGGTCACAGTATTCATTTTAATCAATAAAAAGAATCCAAGGAGATTAAAGGGACAGATAATATCCGGTTAGTTAATATATATCTTTCATGTGATTCTACAACTAATTTAATGATTATTTAGACAATAAATATTTGTGGAGGGGGGGTTACACCCTCCTAGAAAGAGGAGGAGGAGGAGGAGGAGATAGATAAGGAGAGGCTGGCGGAGATGGTAGATGGTGAGAGGGGGAAGGAGGAAGTGGATAGGGTAAATTGGGGAGGGGTGGGTGTAGGGAGAGAGGAGCAGGATGAGATGGATAGCAGCAGAAAGAGAGGGACAGAGAGACTGGGGAAAGAGGAGATGAACAGAGAAAGAGGGGGAGGACGAGATGGACAAAGAGAGAGAGGGAGAGGAGGCGATGGACAGAGAGAGATGGGGGAAGGAGGAGTAGATGGACAGAAAGGGGAGAGAAGATGAGATGGTCAGAGAGAATCAGAAGAGGAGTAATTAGCAGACAGGGGAGCTAGGAGGGGTTT
This sequence comes from Schistocerca serialis cubense, assembly GCF_023864345.2. Lineage (NCBI taxonomy): Eukaryota > Metazoa > Arthropoda > Insecta > Orthoptera > Acrididae > Schistocerca > Schistocerca serialis. Next base: position 285,169,463 of record NC_064640.1, read on the forward strand.
TGCAGACAGGGGGGCAAAGAGGATATGAGTCATAGAAGAGGCTGAGGAGGAGATCGACAGAGAGGGTGGGGGAAGCAGGGGATTGACAAAGGGATGGAGGAAGGTGGACGTGGTCAGATAGAGAGAAGGAGAAGTAAATGATTCAAGAGTGGGGTCTGGAGATCTGTGCAATATATGTGTCAAACACTTACGCGGGCGGCGCCGCAGGAAAAGGCTAGTCTTTACTAGAAAGGCCTACAACGCCGCCAGCGTACATCACCGAGCAAATGAGTAGAAGGACTTAGATAGATTCAGGGTTGACTCGCACTTAGCCTCTGGCGAGGGTCGTTGGTGCGCCGCCAATGGCTGATTCCGCAGTCGCTTCAGCCACCACCGCTAGATCGATATGGTAAGATCGAGCTGCGACAGCGAGATGGTCCACAGGGCCAGTAAAGTCATTTTTATTGTATTTCAGTAGCCTCGTGCTTCACTATGAGGACTTACTTTCAGATTTGAATTACCAATTTGCTTCCAACTCCGGCCACAGATGCTACGTATTCTCATCTCTAGTACTATCTGTTTGCTATACTAACATCATGACAATCGTAGTAAAACTTCACGACCACGCTTCTTTCATTTTTATACGTGGTTATTAGAATCTTACGCTAGACCCTTCGATCACATATGGCAGGGTTTACTTTACAATCATTATTGCTGGTCAGATGATTCTTAATTCATTATGTTTGATGGCGTCTAATTAATTCACGTCAGATAACAGAATAAGTTAGCACACCTTCAAATTATAGAACCCGATGTACTGAGAAAGTCCCCATAAAAGACACTGCACCATTAGAATTCACTACATCACATCCCAAATTCTTATTCCAACTAGTTCATTGTCCTGTCCTATCTTGTCCTGCCTAGGCTCAAAATTCCTTAACACTAAACCCTTATCAATCACAATCAGAAGTATCTTCCTAGCCTCGGCTTCACCAAACTTACATCATGCAATGACTGCATAAACATAAAACCCATAGTTCCATGCTTCTACAATACCTGGCTGTGTAAACACTCACTCATAACCTTTGGCCAACGTTTCTTCCTCTTGGTCGTCTACTTGCCAAGCAGCCCAGACGGACATGCTGTCCACGGGACCTTCCTGTTGTTATGAAAGGGGTAGACACCAAGTTCACAGCCGAGCAAGTTATGTGGGAACGTACTGCCCAACAAGAGCCTAAATGAGAAAAAACCCTCTGCATCCAAAACAACAAATGTCCCACTTTTATTTTCAATGTATTTTCAAAATTCCCATTAACCATTCATTACGTAACTATAAAATATGTCATAATACACCACCGTAGGCATGACGTAGATCCTTCCCGATTTCAGGCTCAAGGATACTCTTGCCAAAACAACTTACCTAGAACGATTACCTGCAACCCCCTTTCCTCCAGAATGTAACACTTGTAATTTTTACCACCAAATCTACAAGTGAAATCAAACATACTCCCGTAAGACTCAAAACACCCCCTCACACCCCCCCCACACCCCCACCGCCGCCCACTCTCCACCCTCAGAGCCATACACACGCCACCCAGTTCCAGCAAACACAGAGGATCCATATTGTCACAGCACTCATAAACATCCATCCTTTGTGGAATCCCATATCATTCATCAAATCACACTGGTTGACTGTTGCAAATTTCACCTAAATGCCACCGCCACATTTTTTCAGAACTACTTTCTTTTCGCTTTCTACCACCTTTGCCATATAGAACGTGGTAACATCGATCTTGTCATCTGGCAGAACTGAAAAGCACTTTTTAAATAATTAGAACATTGAAAGGTAATATTAAAACAAGGGAACCTCCCCATCGCACCCCCCTCAGATTTAGTTATAAGTTGGCACAGGGATAGGCCTTGAAAAACTGAACACAGATCAATCGAGAAAACAGGAAGAAGTTGTGTGGAACTATGAAAAAAATAAGCAAAATATACAAACTGAGTAGTCCATGCGTACGGTAGGCAACATCAACTGTTAACTTACGAGCGCCGTGGTCCCGTGGTTAGCGTGAGCAGCTGTCGAACGACAGGTCCTTGGTTCAAATCTTCTCTCGGGTGAAAATTTTAATTTTTTATTTTCAGATAATTATCAAAGTTCAGGCACTCACACATAATCAACTTCGCTCTCCAAAATTCCAGGACATGTTCAGATTTGCTTGGACATATACAGAATTTGACGGTCTACGCACGGAAACATTTGAAAACGTAAAAAACATATTTTTTGACAGAGCACAGGGAAAACTGTGCGACTCTGAAACTGTTGCATTCATTTGATGCAGTTTATGTGACAAAATCTTATGTTTTCATCACTTTTTTTGGAGTGATTATCACATCCACAAGAAAACCTAAATCGCGCAAGGTAGAATAATCTTTTTACCCATTCGCCAAGTGTGCAAGTTAGGTGGGTCGACAACATATTCCTGTTATGTGACGCACATGCCGTCACCAGTGTCGTAAAGAATATATCAGACGTGTTTTCCTGTGGAGGAATCGGTTGACCTATGACCTTGCGATCAAATGTTTTCGGTTCCTATTGGAGAGGCACGTCCTTTCGTCTACTAATCGCACGGTTTTGCGGTGCGGTCGCAAAACACAGACACTAAACTTATTACAGTGAACAAAGACGTCAATGAATGAACGGGCAGATCGTAACTCTGCGAAAATAAAGAAAGTAAAATTTTCACTCGTGGGAGGACTCGAACCATGGACCTTTCGTTCCACAGTTGCTCACTCTAACCACGGGACCACGGCGCTCCTGAGGTCAGTTTATGCTTGATGTTGCCTATCTTGGCATGGACTACTCAGTTTGTATATTTTGCTTATTTTTTCATAGTTCCACACAACTTCTTCCCGTTTTCTCGATTGATCTATGTTCAATTTTTCAAGGCCTATCCACTGTGTCAATTTATAACTAAATCTGAGGGGGGTGCGATGGGGAGGTTCCCTTGTAAGAGCAATTCAGGAATTTCGTAGTGGAAGGTATCTTTGTTCTGACATATTTTAGTTCACATTTTGTATATTCTTTTTGAAGTACTCCTCATACGCTTATCCAACTGTGACATTGCAAGACGGCATAGTCCTGTGCTTTACAGTATCTGAAGTATCGTAAGCTGCCGCACACCACGAAAGCGACTCATTGTGGAAGTGCTGTGATACGTGAGGAGCGGAGCCATTGGTCTAACGAAAGTTTTCAGTTAAATCTGACTATTGAACGTGAGTCAATAATGCCAAAACTGGGCTCTTGAAATCAGGCAATCATGACTAAATGTATTACAAAACAAAGAAAACTTAGGAGCCATAAAGGATACAGAAGCGTAAGTAGCGCCAGATTGAAGGTATAAGGGAAGAGAATAATTTGTTAGCAATAACTGCTATGTGCAAGTTGTGGCTTACGGATTATAGGTTTACTTAGACTACCATGCTCGTTACACACAAAACTCCGTGACAGATATTAAGAAGTGACTTCGTTTAACATTTTGAATTCAATGATCAACGACAGTTTAATTAGAAAAAACTCAAATTTTGATTAATTAACCACTTAATTTCCATATATTATCCAAACCATAAATTATATAAAAAATCCAAGAGCTCCCTGTGAAACTTGAGCAAAAATGCTAAATATTCATGTATAAAACAAGTGGTAGATACAAGATTTACGTTTACTTTGATTTCAAAGTTTGCTTATTCAAGCCGAAATCATTATCATCATTCCATCATTTATTGAGAGGTTTAAAAACAGGAACATATCAAGAAGAGTCCTTTATGGATCATTAGTTAAGTAAATACAGTTGGTACGTGTAAGTATAACTAGATTTCAAGTGGCGGTTGGAATGCTAAGACAGCCACTTGGCATCAACGGAACAAGGCCGCGATTGCAGCAACGTATTTGGGAGCACAAGAGGCGGAATATGCGTCGCGGTTAACGACAACTTGGCTGCGCAGTGTTTAAAGATGTAGAGAATATTAGGATGGGTTCTGTGAAAGATTGAGGGCAACAGTTTGGAGGCACGGATTTGTGCTGTGGACATTTTGCACATGTTTGTAGATGAACGCGGAGTGCAGGAAATCTCGCGATGACTCAAATTCGTGAAGTGGCTGTGAGGTTCCCCCATGACCTTCGAATAGCAGTATTATTTTCTAGTACATCACTGTAAAGAGTATAATAGATCTACATCTACATAAATACTCCATAAGCTTGTAACCTCCCCACAGAATTTTAAATAAATAATATGAATAATACTCTCATTTAGTGTAACCTCCCCACAAAATTTTAAATAAATAATATGAATAATATTCTCATTTAGTGTAACCTCAAAACAGAAAAATTCCTAAACCTCTCAACAGTAAAAATTATAATTATGTCGTTCACATTCAGTGTAACGTCCCTACAAAAAATATTCAGTAACCTGGTAATAATACAATGTAACTACCCTCTCAATTAAATTGTCGCTCACTTATAACTTTTCAATAATTGACTGTGAATTTAATCTGGTAAATTCTGGACGTCAGCAGTGCTGCGTCATGGCCCTGAAAGATCATTCTGAATAAAAAGAGAAAATTTCTTACCTCAATGAAGTCGCCGGATAACGCATATATATCTGCTCCTACAATAAATTTTTCTGGCACAGCCCTGTACAATGCTGGCCAATAGATTTGTCATTTATGAAAGGAAGCAACTGATTTTTCTTTTGCAACCATCGGGATGATCATGGATTGGAGAAATTAGTAAATTTTTTAAATTGAAATGAATGGTTGTTAAAAATTACTTCACATGAGAAAGATTATTATTAGGACATTTTTAAAACATGGGACTTGAGATAACATTAGTACATATGCGCGAGGCTGCTTTTTACCTTGTACAATAATACTCAGGCTCCGGCATCGCTGCACCGCGACCGGCCCAGCCAACACGATACACCAGACCAGACCAGAGCAGACTGCAGACTAGCCACAACTTACTGCTACAGCTACACAGTTCCTACTGCAGTCAACACTGCTCTCTGGTCAGCGATTCTCTTATACCTTGCATATCGCAGGCAGCGCATGAGCAATACATCGAAATTACATCTGCTCGGACCTCTTACAAGCTACCTTACGGTGTGTTGTGAAGGGTGCTTGTGGTAGCATTAACTGATCTCCCTTTCCTATTTAAGTCTCCAATGGCACTTGGGAAGAATGATTGCCGGTAAACCTCTAAATGAGCTCTCATTTCTCGCATTTTTTCGTTGTGGTCATTTCGCGAGACATATGTGTCAGGAAATAAAAGCCTGTCCAACTCTTCGCAGAACGTACTCTCTTGGAATTTGAATAGTGAACCTCTCTGCAATGCACAGCGACTTTCTTCTAGCGTCTGCCACTGGAATTTTTGAGTAGTTCTGCAACGCGCTCGCGCCGACTGAGCGATCCCGTGACGAAACCCTCCGCTCTTAGTTAGATCATGTCCCTCTATCCTATTAACCTCACCTGATACGGATCCCAGACTGACAAGCAATACTAAGGAACCGGTCGAACTAATGTTTTGCTAGCCGCTTCTTTGTGGATGAGTTACGTTTTCTTAAGATTCACCCTATGAATATCAGTCTAGCATCTACTTTCCCCACTATTCGTTTTATATGATCATTCCACTTAAGGTCGTAGCGGATAGTAACCCTCAGATGGTGTTTCCAGCAATATGTTATTAATAATCAAGTGGCACAGCAGTGGATTTCTTCTCCTATATATATGCAATATGTTACAGTCATTTACATGCAGAGTCAACTGCCAGTCCCTGCACCATTCATCAGTCTTCTGCAGCTCCTCCTCCAAATCGCTACAATCATGTGACGTTGCTTCCTTCTCATAGACAATTGCTTTATCTGCGAACAGCCTTAAAGACCTTACGACACTTTCTGCTAGATCATTTATACAGAATGAAGAAAAATTCGCGCACTCGGACTTCGCAGCGATATTCCCCACATACAACCAATACAAAAATGTCTCTCGCAAAATTTCGTCCCGCCCATATTTCGGGCAGTAAATGGACGTTAAATATTGGCAGTCTGGCAACACCTGTAATCACGTGTACGGTGCCTACCTCTGTCAGGCTACAGAGGTAGTCCTGTCCAGTTTGTGCAGTGGATAGCATTATGGGTTAGCATGCAAGAGGTCAAGGGTTCGAGTCCACATTGAGGTTAATTTGTTTTGATTTGCTAAAAGTAGTTTGCGTGGTACGCTATCTCGCGTCTTAATAGTCATAAAACGATCACAGAGAGTCTTCTCCAAAACATTTGCAGTTACGTGATACGAACCCAGAAATGGAAATACAATCGTTTTCATTGGTCAGCTTTTAAAGAAACCTTTTGTACGTGGTGGATACCAACTTTTTCGAGCCACTACATCTACTAGATTCAGAACTTGTTTTGTGATTTTGTGTGTAGCCTCTCTCAGTGATCCATCGATTAATAGAAACTATCATTCTTGCCACGTTCAGGTGCATTACATTTTGATAATGTTGCGTCACCAGTAGGGCTAGCAACATGTTTTGCAAATAATTTTGATGGGACCATTGGGGAAGGGCACACAGAAAACAGGTTTCGAATCTAGTAGATGCAGGGCGCGAAACAATTCGCGTCCACGTGCAAAAGGTTTCTTTAAAAGCTGACCAATGAAAACGATTGAACTTCCATTTCTGTATTCATAACACATAACTGCGAATGTCTTGTAGACGATCGACTGTAATAGCTGTATGACAATTATGACGCCAGATACTGTACCACGCAGACTACTTTTATCAAATAAAAACAAATAAGCCTAGATCCAGAGTCGAACCCTCGACCTCCTGCATGTTAGCCCAAAACATTGTCCATTGTACCAGCTGCACAGCACTACTCTGGCGGCTGATACTGGTTATTACCCTACGTATGATTATAGTTTTGCCTGACTGCCTATCTTTAACGCCCATTTACTACCCGAAATATGCGACGGACGAAATTTTGTGAGCGACATGTTTGTGTTGCCAGTACCTTCAGAAGCTGCGAAGTCTGAGTGCTCGAATATTTTTTTCACCCTATATACATTGTAATAAGTAACGGTCCTATCACACTTCCTTCGAGTACTCCTGAAGCTACCTTTTCATCTGTTGCTTTTGTTCCGTCAAGAGCGACACGCTGCGTTGTATCTGCAAGGTAGTCTGGAATACAGTTGCAAATCTGGTCCGATACTCAGTAAGCTCGCATTCTTTTTCACTGAATGGCAGAGTGGGACGGTATCAAATGCCTTCCTGAAGTGAAAGAACTCGGTATCGACCTGAGCACTGATGTCTACACCACTGTAAATCTCATGGAGGAACGGAGCTAGCTCGATTTCGGAACCTATCTGTTTGTGGAAACCATGATGCTTTTTGTTAGAGGAGGTTTCCGTTGTCCGAACATGTAATACGTGGACATAAAACATGTTCCGTGATTCTAAAGCAGCTTGACACGAGTCGTATAGGCGCATAATTCGGCGCATCTGTCCAACGACACATTTTGATAACAGGAATGACCTGCGCTAGTGATTTCAAACGATGGGTACGTTGTACAAGAAAACCACCGTTGAAATATCACCAATTCTTAGCGGTCGATTTAAGTCGTAGTAGTTAACAAACCTGCATTATAAAGTATATTTGGGATGATACCTTGTTATCCCAGCAATCATGGATTTTGCGTTTTCCATTTAAACCGCTGCCAGTTTAATACCTGAATACAATCCTTGCCAAGTGTAAGATGACTTGTGAATGCAGTTTTTAGCGTTGTTTAGTCAGGGGATGGGTTGTGCGAACATAGTATAGCTTATATTACTCTACAGCTGGCGTAGTGCCAAAATTCCTTCTAGCTTGACCTGTTCAGGTGAGTGCAGGAGAGTGAAATGTATAAATACGTAGTCTTGTGTAGATGTATGATACTGCGAAGATTCACCTGCATGTAAACTCAACAGTACCTCGCAACTATTTCGGACAGCAAGAGCATTATGCCGCCATATTATCAGAGACAGCAAGACAAGAAACATTGATACAAGAACATACCAATCCGGCAGTTCTATAGAAGAAGAGCAAGAGTTCATATGTCCTTGAGAGGCGTGAGGATCTTAGTTATAAATGCAAAAAAGAGATTAAGGTCTCCTGATAACATCACGAGACTGTACCATGATAATTAAATATTTCCCTAGAATTGTGGCACTGTCAGCAATAACTCAAAATTCGTCAGATATCGTGTGGTAAAGGATAGGGGAAGTTTCACCTTCATTTCCATCAATGATGATGGGTGCTAATGTTCCCTCTCTAGGTGATGCTAGACGTGACAGTTGATACAATAGTGGATCATGGTAAGATACCTAATGGCATTCTGTTATACTTGACTGAGAACGCATAGAACTCCTCCTGGAACCTTTAACATCAGAATGGAAGACAAGTAAATTTGCCGACTTCCTGAAATTACTTATATCCATTTCCTACGTGATTTCTGAAACACATTTTACTTTCCCGAGTCGCTGTCGTTATGTTTATCACACTGGATGCACGACAAAGACATCGGATCAATTAGTGAACTAACATCTAGTGTACAGTTTGGAGTTGGAGATGCTTGTTAGTCACTTTCAGTGAGTTGCTATAAGATATCGTTATGCTGTTGACAATCTAGACTTTCATGTGTTGGGAGCAAAACAGATTGTCCTTTCCTTTTCGATCTTGAAAAGATCTACAATACCTCTTAACAGATCCATGAATGATATTGCCGAAACCATCCGTTTTGAGACGGTCCTTCCTTAGACATCTAAGAGGCGAAGTCATTTTACATTGCTTTTAATAATACAAACGATTCACAAAAGTAGTACTTTAATTGTCACCACTTTCATAGCTGAAATAAACTGTACGACGACCATGGAATAAACACATGTCAAGTGCTCTTTATTTGTGGACGACTTTTCTGTTTTGTTTCTTCTAACACTAAAAAACTGATGCATCAGGAAACTGGAGATATTGACAGAAAATCAGACTGATATGTTTTATGCATTCTGGCTGAGTATTCACTGTCCCCATAATGACAATGCAGCACAATAAATTGTAAGTTTTTCAGAACTCAGTGATTTGTAACCACTAAGTTATTGGACACTGCGAGTTATCAGAGACTGTATGTTACAAGTGAAAATTTATGAATGAGCAGCTGACATTACGTCACTGTAAATAACATCATTTCGCTTCTAATAAACCGTCTCAAATGAAAAATTCTTTCATTTTATTACAAGTTTTTTTATTGTACTTTTTTTAGAGATAATTTCACCTTTAAGTTCCGTCATTATCAATTGAACGTGACACCTGGACGAATAAAACAAGTTTGCAAGCGGCATTTATCGTTTAAAAGGCAATGCATATCCATAGAGATCCGTTATCATACAACGGTGTTAATTTTCAGTACCTTGTGTAAACTCAATATGGTAGTAACATCACACTTGTTTTGCTTTTACCATGTCCAACACTAACACTCAACACTGCGATCAGCAAACTTTGTTAATGTTACATGCTATATTTAGAGTTTTTACATTCCTTTTATTACCGTTACATGTTATATTTAGAGTTGTCAGAAGCTTATTTCATCTGTATACTACTGGAATGAGAATTATTCGCCACGACGCTAATTAAACTATTAAATATAACCAATATTAGCGCTTCCACTTTGGTATTGCAAGTAAACAGTGTTCTTGCTGGTAAAATTCTACGTCGTTTTCCTTGATTATAACTGAAGAGAAACTAAGACAAGTAGGACGCAATCAACGAATTAAAAGGCTATTAGGTGGCACCAGATGATTGATGCCGAAAATAAATGGTATTGACTGTCAATCCACGCCATCAATCAAAAGCGCTCCGTCACTGTTTATTCACACACTATTGATGGTGTTTGCCAGTCCTAGATTTCAGTCCTAAATTAGCTGCCCTCTCTTACCGGTCATCTGTTTTATATGTTTGTTACGCTGATGCCTAACGAAGTATCGCTGTGACCTCATTTCAGTAAGAAAGGAAATTACGATTCTTTGAGACACGTGAAGCCCGGATTTAATTGTCATTGCCACGATCACCCATATCGGGTTGCAACTTTCACGCAACTGTAGCTTGTTCTATCAATATGTTTACGACATATTTAGGACATTATTTATAATTATTACTTGTTTTCTTTATTATTATAGAACTATCTTTGGAGCATCTATCATCATTCTTTGGCAATACCCACACAATAATGTTAATATGAGATGGTTTTGACCACACTCAAATATTTTATCACGTCTTTACGGAAAAGAAGGAAGATTAGAATTGAACGTCCTGTTGCTATCGAGGCAGAATAGATCAACAATTTCATCCTTTCTTGGGAGCCCAGGCTCTGGGTGTAAGAAGAGAGCATAAAAACGGAGTCATGGAGGAGTATACAGCATCCGTTATGACGCCGCATGGTAGAGGATGACACAGCGGTCGTTCAAGATCCCTTGGACCTTCAGGGCCAGGAAGAGGAGCTCAAGAATATTTGGTTCAGCTACTCCGGTCGGTTGTAGCCTGTGTAGAGAGTGAAGTCTTCAACCGTTTGTGAGGTGAATGGGACCAGGAAGTGACGAATACAATTCACCGACTGGAAACAACCATTTGTTGGGTGTGGTTCATAGAGGAGCCTAACTTTGGAGAAATGTAGCAATGACAGTACGCAACAATCAAAGTGATTGATGCGGTAGCTATGATGCTACCTCCACTCGTGGTTGGGAAGAATTTAACGACTGCGGTGCTGCTATGTAGAAGCCAACCACCATTTAATCTTTTCATAACACAGGCCATTTTCTGTTAAAAATATATTCGTTTCTTTCTAACTAACAAATGCTGCAAACAAAATAATCCTCCACTGGAATCTCCTGGCGGGAAATGATCAGGAGAAGTTATGAGACAGAACGAGAATACTAAATAGATTGGCACGTGAAATGTGTTCGCGTAGATAGTGCAAGGATCAAGAAAATTTGAGGGTAGAAATGGAAGGAATGCGGGGAGATATTCTAGAAATCAGTGAGATTCTGTGGTCTGAAATTAGGGAGAACCGAGGTGATATTATTGTAATATTCTTAATGTGTCAAATAATGATAGGGGAGGCGTAGGAATAAATATGAGTAAGGACACAAGCAATAAGTTAAAGGATTATCTGTAGCAAACAGGAATAATCGCACAAGCAGACATACCAACCATAGATGTGAATAACAATGAAACTAAAGAAATATATGTCAATGTTAGTAAATTTGTAAAACATGTGTAAGGAAATGAGAATTTAACCATGATGGTAGAACGAAATGCAATAGTAGATAAAAACAGGGAACATAAAATCAAGAGAGAATTTGCTATAGCCCAGCGAACTGAGAGGTGAGAAATATTAATAGCCTTTAGCAATAGAAAGGAATTAATCGTTGCCAACACTGTTTACGAGAATCCGTTGATAAATAAGTCTACACTGGGTATGCCATAACAAAGAAGACAGATTGTCTATATTTTGGTAAAACAAAAATTCAGAAATCTAACTAAAGACTGCTGCAAATATCTAAGTGAGTACATTGATCGTGACCATGACCTAGGATTAACGAAATGCCAGTTGCAATTAGAGAAGTTAAAAGGAAGAAGATGAAACGTTATAATCTGTATAAATTGAAGGAACTAAACTTCAGACTGTCTTCGAAGGACATGTGACAATGGAAACAATGGCGCTTCACGAAGGCACTGGTATGGAAAAACAATGAAATGGCCTCCAAAGAGGTGTAGTAAATGCAGCCGAGTAAGTCTACATATGCATACATACTCCACTAGCCACCGGCTTGGCGGAGGGTACCTTGTACCACTACTAGTCATTTTCTTTCCTGTTCCACTCGCAGATAGAGCGAAGGAAAAACGACAGATTGCATGCCTCCATACGAGCCCTACTCTCTCTAATCTTACCTTCGTTGTTCTTACACGAAATGCAGGTTGACGGCAGTAGAATTTTTCTGCAAAAAAATGGCTCTGAGCACTCTGGGACTCAACTGCTGAGGTCATTAGTCCCCTAGAACTTAGAACTAGTTAAACCTAACTAACCTAAGGACGTCACAAACATCCATGCCCGAGGCAGGATTCGAACCTGCGACCGTAGCGGTCTTGCGGTTCCAGACTGCAGCGCCTTTAACAGCACGGCCACTTCGGCCGGCAATTTTTCTACAGTCAGGTACTAGGATAATACAAATCAGAGAAGAGGCAGCCGTAAAAAGCCACTGAGATACAGTGATAAATTCAGACAGAAAGAAAGTGCAAAGGCATTGAAAGCAAGCATCATCAATACACACTACTGGTCATTAAATTTGCTACAGCACGAAGATGATGTGCTACAGACGAGAAATTTAACCGACAGGAAGAAGATGCTGTGATATGCAAGTGATTAGCTTTTCAGAGCATTCACACAAGGTTGGCGCCGGTGGCGACACCTACAACGTGCTGACATGAGGAAAGTTTCCAATCGATTTCTCATACACAAGCAGCAGTTGACAGGCGTTGCCTGGTGGAACGTTGTTGTGATGCCTCGTGTAAGGAGGAAAAATGCGTACCCTCACGTTTCCGACTTTGATAAAGGTCGGATTGTAGCCTATCGCGACTGCGGTTTATCGTATCGCGACATGGCTGCTCGCGTTGGTCGAGATCCAATGACTGTTAGCAGAATATGGAATCGGTGGGTTCAGGAGGGTAATACGGAACGCCGTGCTGGATCACAACGGCCTCGTATCACTAGCAGTCGAGACGACGGGCATCTTATCCGCATGGCTGTAACGGATCGTACAGCCACGTCTCGATTCCTGAGTCATCAGATGGGGACTTTTGCAAGACAACAACCATCTGCACGAACAGTTCGACGACGTTTGCAGCAGCATGTACTGTCAACTCAGAGACCATGGCTGCGGTTACCCTTGATGCTGCATCACAGACAGGAACGCCTGCGATGGTGTACTCAACGACGAACCTGGGAGCACGAATGGCAAAACGTCATTTTTTGCATGAATCCAGGTTATGTGTACAACATCATGATGGTCGCATCCGTGTTTGGCGACATCGCGGTGAACGCACATTGGAAGCCTGTATTCGTCATCGCCATACTGGCATATCACCCGGCGTGATGGTATGGGGTGCCATTGGTAACACATCTCGGTCACCTCTTGTTCGCATTGACGGCACTTTGAAGAGTGGACGTTACATTTCAGATGTGTTACGACCCGTGGCTCTACCGTTCATTCGATCCCTGCGAAACCCTACATTTCAGCAGGTTAATGCACGACCGCATGTTGTAGGTCCTGTACGGGCATTTCTGGATACAGAAAATGTTCAAATGGTTCAAATGGCTCTGAGCACTATGGGACTCAACTGCTGAGGTCATTAGTCCCCTAGAACTTAGAACTAGTTAAACCTAACTAACCTAAGGACATCACAAACATCCATGCCCGAGGCAGGATTCGAACCTGCGACCGTAGCGGTCTTGCGGTTCCAGACTGCAGCGCCTTTAACCGCACGGCCACTTCGGCCGGCAGAAAATGTTCGACTGCTGCCCTGGCCAGCACGTTCTCCAGATCTCTCACCAACTGAAAAGTCTGGTCAATGGTGGCCGAGCAACTGGCTCGTCACAATACGCCTGTCACTACTATTGATGAACTGTGGTATCGTGTTGAAGCTGCATAGGCAGCTGTACCTGTACACGCCATCCAAGTTCTGTTTGACTCATTGCCTAGGCGTATCAAGGCCGTTATGACGGCCAGAGGTGATTGTTGTGGGTACTGATGTCTCAGGATCTATGCACCCAAATTGCGTGAAGATGTAATCACATGTCAGTTCTAGTATGATACATTTGTCCAATGAATACCCGTTTATCAACTGCATTTCTTCTTGGAGTAGCAATTTTATTGGCCAGTAGTGTAGGTCACTCAGAAATGAAATTAATCTGAAATGTAGAAAAGCTGTTACCATATCCCATTAACAATAGACTGTCCTAACTTCGTACGTCCCAAGTTGATTTCTACGTTTATTTCACGCAGAGTTGCTTGTGTGTTTGCACTGGCAACTCTACGCAAACGCCCCTGCTCCCGGTGGTTAATTGAAGACCGTCGGCCTCTGCGTTGTCCGTGGCGAGAGGTAATGCCTGAAATTTGGCATTTTCGGGACAGTCTTGACATTGTGGCTCTCGGAATACTGAATTTCCTAACGATTTCCGAAATGGGATCCCAATGCGTCTAGCTCCAACTACCATTACGCGTGCAGAGTCTGTTAATTTACGTCGTGCGGTCGTAATAACGTCGGAAACCGTTTCACATAAAGAACCTGAGTACACATGAGAGCTCCACCAATGCGCTGCCCTTTCATACCGTGTGTGCGCGATACTACTGCCATCGTTATAAGTGCTTTCCGCTATCTCATGATGTTTGGCACCCCACTGTAACAGAATAGCTGGATCACAATGCCATCCTCATAAAGATGGAATCAATAAGATCTAAAAATCAAATTGTCATCCTCGCTAAGAGGGAATCAAAACTATCAAATATCACAATGTCATCCTCACTTAGAGGGAATAAATAAAAACTAAAAACTTACATCTAATAACCTCCTCATAGATTCATTACTCAGTATCACAGTAGTCTGCACAGAAATACCCGTTATACAAAAGGACCCACCGAAAAAGACCACCCTCTCATATTTCACTAATCAAACATTCCCTGAGTCTGCTTTTTAAAATCCATACAACATGACTCTGGAAACTATATTTATACCTGAATTTTTTCAATCTCATAACACATATATTAAAAAGTCCACACTTTTCCAATAGTCTGAACACTCACGTGGACACACACTTACATAGGATGAATAAATTCACTCCACTTTCACATCAAGCATATCGATAATAGAAGATTCACGTTCACACATATAGAACAGAATAAGAACAGGAAATGGTATAATAAATAAAATACAAAATATGCACTGTTTCAGCTTGGTTACCACGTGTTAGACAAGCATAACACATACAGAAACATACACATGGATGAATAATCTCACCACACTTTATTTGGTTGGCTGGTTGTTTTGGGGGAGGAGACCAGACAGCGAGGTCATCGGTATCATCGGATTAGGGAAGGATAGGGAAGGAAGTCGGCCGTGCCCTTTGAAAGGAACCATCCCGCCATTTGCCTGGAGCGGTTTAGGGAAATCACGGAAAACCTAAATGAGGATTGCCGGACGCGGGATTGAACCGTCGTCCTCACGAATGCGAGTCCAGTGTGCTAACCACTGCGCCACCTCGCTCGGTCCACCACACTTTCACATCAAGCGTATAAATAGCTTAAGACTGCACTAACATCTATATACCGGACAGAATGAAAACAGGAAACATTACAGAGAAATAAAATCAAATACGCACTGTTTCGGCTGGGGACCTTAGGCTGTAAGTTAAAATGGTTCAAATGGCTCTGAGCACTATGGGACTTAACATCTGAGGTCATCAGTCCCCTAGACTTTGAACTACTTAAACCTAACTAACCTAAGGGCATCATACACATCCATGCCCGAGGCAGGATTCGAACCTGCGACCGTAGCAGTCGCGCGGTTCCGGACTGAAGCACCTAGAACCGCTCGGTCACAGCGGCCGGCTCGTGTAAGTCACATATATCTTCCCGAGAGTTTCTTTCACATCACAACATATTTGAAAAAAAAATCAGTCTCTCCCAGTATTGGTGAAATTAACAACAAAATCGTATCAAATACATGTATCTCATTCACCGAAAAGCAAGTGACGGATTCAGAGCCTTCCTAGTCAATCTCAAAAGTGGAATAACGAGCTCACCCAGAGCAGAAAAATCTAAGAAAATCTTAAACGCACCTAACATCAAATTAATTTCACTCTTATCTCTGTGAGATCACATCAACTTATTAGAACAAAATACTGCGCACAACTCTGAGATTAAACGCATATATTCGGAAGAGCAATAGGTACAGGGCTTGAGTTTGGCACACTGTGTCGGCTGGTGCTGGCTCTATAGTGTTGTTTGCTGTGTTTACACGGAATGACCTGGGTACGTGTCATTGACTGGAAATGTTTATGTTCGGCTACTTTGCAGCCATTCACGGACTTCATGTTCCCAAACAACGATGGAGTTGTCACTGGGCCACAGTTGTTCGCGACAGGTTTGAATAACATTCTGGCGAATGATTAGGCGACCCAGATCGCCCAGCATAAATACCGTCGAACATTTATGAGACATAATCGAGAGTTCAGTCTGTGCACAAAATCCTGCACCGGCAACACTTTCACAGCTATCGACAGCTATAGAAGCAGAATGGCTCATTGGTTCTGCAGGAGACTTCCAATGACATGTTAAGTCCACGCCACGTCGAGTTGCTCCACTACACCTGGCAAAGGAAGTCCGACACGATATTAGGAGGTATCCCATGACTTTTGTCACCTCATGTATTTGAGTTTGTTGATTCTTCTTCATGCACAGGTTTTTAGTGGATATAGTTTGGTGCTAATCACGAAACGCTACGCAGGACATACATTTATTCTAGATGGTATTGTAGAGAATGATGTGTGAACATTTTTGCCTACCTGAAATAAGAGGATCGGGGCTGTTACATGGGATTTTACTGTGAGCTAGGATTGGTGATAGCCAATGTATGAAATGAGAGGACTGTGCTTTCGTAAGTTTATGATGAATAATTAGTTTCACCTTCCGGAAATAAGGAGAACGTGGCCGTTTCTGAGGATTCAATAGATCAGTCTCTAGTGCGAGAAATATTATGGCCTTTCGAGGGAATGAGGAAGGAAATTGTAGCCTCGAGAGGAAAAACCCATTCTTTCGTGCAAAGTTTGATGATATTTCGATTTTTTGTGCACATGTAAATGAAGGAATATTAAAACGGTTTGATTTTCATATAGAGGCCACTTTATAACGCGTCTATTGAAGGATGCGACATGATATGTGAAGTATACTGCCCCCAACTAAGTGTATTGACCATTACGGAGACGGAAACATGACGGATTACTGGACTACTGGTACGGGTATGCAGTCATCGTTCTCCCACAGAAGATTCTATCGTCAGCAAAAAATGAGGTTTGAATAGTAAGGTGAGTGAAACGTAATTGAAACCCTATTCCGGGGACGCGCCTAAATGAAGTATGTTTATGTGCTATTAGGAAATGCAGATGGTTTTAAGTAATGTGTTTTGAATCTTTTTCAGCGACAGAAGCACAACTTAAAATAGAAATTCGGATATCCAGTATGTCAGGCGGGCCAGCCATAGGCGTCTGTGTGTGTGTGTGTGTGTGTGTGTGTGTGCGCGTGCGTGAGTGCGTGCGTGCGTGCGTGTGTGTAAAGATGTGTGTGTGTAAAGAAGATGTGTGTGTGTGTGTGTGTGTGTGTGTGTGTGTGTGTGTGTGTGTGTGTGTAAAGATTGAAAAGATGTTGTACAAAAGAGTGAGCATCCGTGGATAGGGCGAAATAGTAAATAAAGAGAACAAGGATCATCCATGGCTATTTAATGTAAATACGTAAGTGAACAGTAGGTCCTATCCTTGTCGGATTAGTTAGTGAAGTGCGATGTATATAAATTTTTTATGTGGTATGTTGACATATAAATTAGGTGTCTATAAGTAAGTTCCCTTGATTAGTGGATTATGTGCTAATACGATTTCTCAGTTACAGGAACAGAAGGGAACGTATTGGCAAAATGGACAGAAATGAATGATAAAAGGCGAGACCAAAGAGAAATAAACATCCTCAAAGAAGGAAATGATAGAAAGGTGACAGTAAAAGAACAAACGGATGAAGTGGGAGAGATGTTATCAGGATAATAACTCATGCATGCTTTAGTGTATAGACTGTTATGGGACAGCCAATAGAAGTGCGGTTGCGTTAACATGTGAGCTATGAGTGGAATTTGCGTGGCTGATGTGCGCTTATTTCACTTCTATTAACTGTCTGCAGTAAATACCGAATGCATTCCCACTGTACAGATATATATGTACGAATTTAAGGGATTATTGTGGAATTGTTTACTAAGTTAATTAGAAATGAGTTCTGTCAGTTAAGACAAGTACCTCGATTATTTATAAAGTTAAAGGGGAAAACTAGTGATACGGAAGGCTGTACTTTTGTATTTTTATGTATTTGTTATTAAGATTTTTTTCTTCTGTTAAGAATGACCAGGTGAAGTGAAGGAAACACATGAGCGAGGCGAGATTGTCATTCTCTCTCCCCTGCATGGTCGACGAACCTTTGGATTCTGAACAGCCAACAACTCCGAACGCTCCATGGGCATTCCAGGGGGTAGTCCATCTGGGCCGGTGAATGAATGAGCCATGCCATCAGCCCCTTCTCTGTAGCGTCACACTTTCGCTGGAGAGAGAGAGAGAGAGAGAGAGAGAGGGGGGGGGGAGGACGGTTGTCCCCTCCTTTCACAGACAGGAACCACTGATCTTCGCCAGCAGCTGCGCCATTGTCAGAAGTGCAGTGCCTGACGATTGTAACAGCAACAGGGCGATCCAGAAATCTGTGCGAAAATGTGAATGACTGATTCATGGCCAAATGCAGTGCACGTGTTCCAGAACACCCACTCAGATGCGTGACAACCTATTGCAGTTGGCGACAGCGTTAATGGTGTCTGACCGCGCATCTCACAAGGAGTGCTGCGTTGTCTACTCTGCTGAAGTGTATAGACAACAACTACGTTACGGATAGCTGCAACAGCCCAAGTTTAACGTACCTAGCTACGGTATGATTCATTGTGCACTACAAACCGTGGTACATTTATTAAGTGTACCTAATGAGTATGAGGTGCACACTACAGAATGGAAGGTGTATTCATCCTTTCCTGGCCATAATGACGTGAAGCGATAAAGTGGTACAGATTCTCGCGCTGCAGAAAGTATTCTATAATAAACTGCTCCTTAAAGAACGGATTAAAAATTCTGTTGCCTCTTACTTTATTAAAGAAACTATGAAAGAATCAGTTCCAAGATATCCACAGCAGGATGAACAGCATTTTAAACTACGTTCTATTGTAGTCAGAATAGCGAGATAAGTAAAGTAAAATTCCCATTACATTAGAGAGTATGCTCTGAACTATTTTCTATTGCACAGCAGCTAGACAAGAAAGTAAATGTTCCATGAAAATTACAAAATAAATTTACATTCCATTTACAAACCTTTTTAGTTAGATGTTTCGCTATCACTGCCTTCAAAACTGGATGCGTTAGATGTAGGCGCCAGATTGACAATTACCGTATCCATTATTTCGTGTCTAACAACTTCTTCCCACCAATCTTCTTCTTGCAGTTTGTCAGTATGAGGTACGCAAGCTTTCCAATCAGCATCGGTGATTTTGTCTATTGCTTCATAGTTCAATCTTTCAGTGTCGTCTATGTTAAAACTAAGTATATTTGTCTTCCACATATCTCTCCATCTGTGCCCATACTAGTTCTATTGGACTATAATGACTATGATAAGGAGTTACTGCTATCACCCTGTGATTATGTTGCCGAGCTATGGAATAAATTTCGTATTTTTAACCACTGCCTTCTGAGTCTTAACGAACTCCAAGAGTTCTGCTCTTCTTTGTGTTTCAATACGTCGTATATTATTACTTCAGATCCATGAAAGAATATCACTTTTTCTTGTGTAGTCTGAGGCCTGTCGAGATTAATAGAGTTATAGCTTACATTGTGCATAACAGTGA
Organism: Schistocerca serialis cubense; assembly: GCF_023864345.2. Classification (NCBI taxonomy): domain Eukaryota; kingdom Metazoa; phylum Arthropoda; class Insecta; order Orthoptera; family Acrididae; genus Schistocerca; species Schistocerca serialis. Next base: position 285,189,267 of record NC_064640.1, read on the forward strand.
CAGAGCCTGGATGCACATAATACATCAGGTGATTCTGAAACCATTCTCGAAATATTTCTCCATTCATTTCAGATTGGTAGTCAGGGTTGGCTTACGATTTTCATCTGAATATAAATTTACTTTGAGGCACAGATCCAGTAGCAGTGGAACCGACGTAACACATTGTAAGATGCCCTCCTTTTCCCACTGGAACTTTCAAGTCGCCATGTCCCTCTGTTGTTTGTTAAATACACTTTCCAGAGTGATTTTGATTTGCCCAAATCTCGTCCAAGTAATACAAAATTGACGTTCATTTTGATTTGACTTCATGCATTGTTCTCAGAAACGGTTTCATAGCAGCAGCAATATCACTGCAGTCCATTAAAAATTTCCATCCATTATTAAATTTTACATATTTAAATCCGATGTCTTCAATATTCTTTGGATTGACCTTGCACTTCCTTCAAACCCATAGTCTTTTCGCATAACAGTGAGAAATTTCGCTGCCAGGGGGAACACACCTCTTTCATAAAATTCGAAAACTTTCCGACGTAGGACATCCTGATCGAAGTCGTGGATTCCTTTTACCCGCTTTGGCACGTTACGTTTCTCCCCTAGACACTAAAATTACACTTTTCAGTTGCCTGCTGGGGAATCTTGGCCGTCTGCACAATTTGTCTGGCAATATCGCCACAGGCCGCTGCAGTGCTTTCCGGCACCTTGGCAGCCTCGCAAACCAGCTCGTCTGAATCTGCCTCACCTTTGAAGAACTAGCACACTGCAAAATTAAGGTCCCTTGACTGTTTTTAACAAACATGACGCCTTCAAGGTGTTTCATCCATTGTGAGAAAACTCCCAGAACACACAGAAAACCAGTCAGTCGCCGTCTCGCGCATGTAAAACACGATAGAATGCTCAAATATGGTGGAAGTTCCGTAATCTCACAGCAAAGTTTATTCACTGTAAAGATACCTTCCTTTTAAATTTGTTATTATTTTGAGGGCACTGTGAAAAAAATAATAATAATATGTTTTAGAAATACTTGGAACGTACTTTCCACTGCATACATATTTCTAGCAAATTATTCAGTTTCGGGTTGTTGTGATGAGAGATATCTGACAGGTTCGTCTCGTATCTTTTTGCTTTTCTAAACTGTTCATTGGCTTTTGCCATTTGCAGAGGGTTTGCAAATATAACCAACCTCTCGGAAACAAGTGTGTCATTGTATTCTTCAGGACTGCATGTTTGATAAATGGTAAACTGGATCCAGATCCGCACTCCTGACTTCTTTCCTAATCCAACTAGTATTAGAATCCAATCTAACAACAGATGACAAAGATTTAAATAAATAAAATAAACATGGGAAAATGCTAGCGTGTTTCTCACGAGTTGCACTTTGACTGAAACATCTGCCTGCTGTGATTAAAAGTCGGTTAAGATTGGTTTCCACAAGTAATTTCAGTGAGAGTCTACGAAAAGCAGAAATAATTGCAGCCACCCTCGTAATTAGCCCCTTTTAATGGAATCGTGATAGACAGGTTGATACTTCCCGTAATATGACGTGGAATAAGCAATTCAGATCTTGTTGAAATAATAGTTTTTCATTGGTATGAGGTAATGTTCGGGTTGCCGATTTCACACACAGGCTGCAAGGTGACTCGTTTGCCCGGTGGGAAAAAGAGAGCTCACGTAATGTAGGCTATACATAGAGCCTCTGCCTTGGACAGTCACTTTTCAAGCCCGGTATGGGTTCGACATGATTTATGCTCTGCCCTGGTTGGGTGGAATTATTTTTGGTGAGACACTAGAGTTAAAGAAACGAAAGTACAGAGGACATTCTGTCCAGAGAACGTTGAAGAGAACATGCAGTGTCAGAGATTGGTGCAGGACAGCAGCTTTCTGGTTCTGAGATCGAGGGAGAGCAGTTGGTGTTTCTCCGAGATCCGAGGCAGCAGCTAGAATCTTGAGTAAACTCGATACGGTGCTTGGATTTAACTGAGGTTAGCATTGTGTGAAGTTTGCGAACCTAGTCACCAAATTACAGCCATATCACAGGCATAGATATCTTCTTAATTTTTTATTTCAATTTTTTCGCGAATCTGGACTCAACGTTTGTTACAGCGTAACTTGAGTTACCATGACTTGCTTCTTAAGATGCCCTGTCAACTCAAATTTTGTTACATGTCTGACGTCTTCTTAATACCACGGGTAACACAATTATTTCTGACACGTCATCCAAAGTCGATTCAGTCGTGATCTCTGTAAGTAACTCCGCTTTTATACTGTGTTTCCCAGTACCTTGCAGACCCGCTATATGTGTATTATTTGTAACTAAGACAGTATTATACTTCACGTATTTCTTATTATTTTGAATGAAGACATTCAGTGTGTTAAGTTTCTACCATGTGTGTAGATCTTCGTAAAATAAATGCGTAGGGATCCAATCCCTCTTGTTATCACTTTGGTAGTTAAGTAATCCTGTGTCGCTTAAATGTAGATTAACCAAGACCATCAGTCATCTTTATGTGTGTGGGAGATTGTATCTTATGACAATTCTGCGGTACAAACTGTCTTTTAAATAATAGATAGCTTCTAAGCAGCCCAAAGGCCATAGGATATACTCTTTATTTTGAATTAATCATCGATGCTCGGGCATCTGGCTAGTTGAATAAACAGCAACAGTCGCATTTTTCACCCATAATAGATTCCTTTCATTTACATAACTCTACCAGAATGCTTAGCTTTTCCCCATATATATTCGTTATTATTAATTGACCTCTTTCATTTAGCTCCCTCTTCCAAGATATTATCACTTATTAATAATAGGACATAGTCGGAACATGCGAGATAGTGTGAATCTTCTGATAAGTAGTTTGGCTGCACCGCCAGCATAAGTGCGCTACTGAGAAAATGATGTCTAAAGATTTAACTTTTTTCGGCTTCAGATGTTTTTCACGCTCTTACAGCATTGTACAGTACTGCAATGGTTTTTGCTTTGATGCATTCCTTTCGTAATATGTTTGATATGTTGTGGTTTTGCGGTTTTTCTCAAAATGTTGCATTTACTGCATTTTTTATGAGAACAACTTAAAGGGAATCGAGAGGCGTGTGTCACTAATCCTTTCTGTTGTTGTCAACTTCGTAATTTTGCGTGCTTATGAGTAGTCCATCCGGAATTGCATCATGCAGACAATCTAAGAGTAGTTCGATAAGAGTGAAGGGTGATATTGAGGAAGGATCGACAGAATTAGGAGCCGTCAGACACGCGTGACTGTGAGTTTCGATTATGTAAACAGTGCACAGGAAACTGATTACTTATCCAGTGAGCAAGATACTGTGAATGTTAGCAGGGATGAAACACCTATCGAATGTACAATGATGGATGTTCGTTGTACGGCAAAGGCTTCGCAAAGCTCACTTTCCACTCCGATTTGCAAATGCATGAAAATGCAAGGCTATGTAACGGACCTATCGGTCAGGAGTCGTTCATAGTGTAACTTACGGAAATACTGTGTCACATCGAAGAAATGAAGAAAGAAAGCAGAGAAATGAGTAAAAATTTACGTGGGAAAATGGTGAACAAAGCAAACGAACTGAAGCTGTAAGGGGGCAAAGTAGATAAACAATGCAATCAAATTGAGAAGTTAGAGAGAAAATATGTAAAGAAGGCAAACGTCAAGACGAAAAGCTAAACGAGCTTAGTTGGTTGGTTTGGGGAAGGAGACCAGACAGCGTGGTCATCGGTCTCATCGGATTAGGGAAGGATTGGGAAGGAAGTCGGCCGTGCCCTTTCAGAGGAACCATCCCGGCATTTGCCTGGAGTGATTTAGGGAAATCACGGAAAACCTAAATCAGGATGGCCGGATTGAACCGTCGTCCTCCCGAATGCGAGTCTAGTGTCTAACCACTGCGCCACCCCGCTCGGTAAACGAGCTTAGTACTCTACAAGAAACATTCATCAAGGAATGTCGCTAAACAGGGGAGTAACTTACTAATAAAATCGTGGAAGTCATTAGTAGTTTAGATGTACATATACAAACGGTAACTAAACTAAAGGTGTAAACAGAAGGCAGATAATCTCTATGCGATGGACAAGAGGCTCTTGTGAAGTGGACGAGTTTTCTTGGTGTCTAAGAAGTAGCATGAATAAAGAAGCAAGATGTAAGACTGATGTATCAGAGAGGATGGCACGTGGTAAAAGAACTGTCTCCAAGAAGAAACAACGGCCACTTACTAAAAATGTTAGTAAATCTTGAGACCATACAACCATTAATAAAAAATTAGACGGAGCACAGTTCTATACGAGAAACGGAGAAAAACAGAAAAGAAACAATTGGCACCTATGAAATATGGCAATATAGAGACTGTTGGCGAACTAATGGATTGATTGAGTAAAGGATGAAGAGATGCGGCATCGAATCAATGAGAAAAGGTGCGTCAAAAAGACTATAATCCAAGGGACAAAATTGTTCGGCACAAATTACGACACGTGTCGTTCTTAAAATTGTAGGTGTTGGGATGCTGGAAAGAAAGAAATACAGAAGCACGCGTAGACATACAAAGCAGGTCGTTGTTGAAGCAGGATGCTGCAGTTATATACCAATGAAGAAGACACCCGTCAAGCGAGAAGAATGAAGAAGAATTTTATCATAAAAATATTGTGGCTTAAGAAACTTCTCGGCATATTAAAACTACATACTGAACTGGGAGTCGACCTTGAACCTTGCCTTTCGTGAACATTTCTCTCAGCGACTGAATATTTCTTAGCTGTCCGGACACGACTCACGATCCACCCTCTCAACGTTATTTTCCCCACTCTCTCTCTCTCTTACCCTCCAGACTTGATACAAGGCCTCCTGCATACTTTGCGGGAGTAGCACTTCTGTAGGAAAATATATTTTTACCAAAATCAAAGCCAGTGAGTTTACAAGTACGGACCAAACGTTCCTGCGAATTAAAGACAGAGTTACAACATTAGTAGCAACCAAATGTTTTATATACAAACAGATTTCTATCATGTGCATATGAAACAAATGGCAGTAGCTCATTTCACTACTTTCGAAATCATCTGTGGCGATGTTGTTAACCCTTCCATGATATGTCACGTACACTTTGGTACTCTTGAGAAAGTCAGCTTCAGCAACACTGATAACTAAGTATATTGATAGTAGATAGATTTTTCAGTACTTCAGATAAACCAGCAGTGTCAATCTAAACACTGTGTTGACGTGTCTTTCTCTCAAAACAGGGGCTCTTTCTCCCTTCTCCTATGCTGACAGTTTTTGGTGTATAGAGCTCCCACCATCACGATTCTGGAAATCATTCCCATACAAGTCTTGATGTAGGTGTACATGGTAAGGATGGAACTGGTGATATGTAAGAATACGATGTACACTGATTTTAGGAATGCCAATCGCTTCAAGCTGTCGTGTGCTCACATGTGGATTCCTAGCAACGGAAGCGAGAACAGTAACTTCGGCATCTTCGTCTGTGCGAGAGCTACGACGATTGCGTTGTCGTGGGTTGAAACTTCCCATTTCCTGAAGCGTCGCAACAAGACGAGGAAACATCCGTCGGGAAGATTGGTTCTTGTCAGGATATCGCTCTCTGTACTGTTCCACTGCCTACGTAGCATTTCGCCTACCTTCAACAACAACAATAAAAGAAACGTTATGTCGACGCAGTTTTTAGGAAGGACAGCCTTTAGTGTATGCCTATTCTACACAACAGTATTTAAAAGGACTAACCTACTGTACTAAATGCACCTGTACATAAGAAAACAATATTGCAATTACTGTTCTGCTAACTTGTATTCCCCTTAGATGAGTAGCGTATCAACCTTCTCTTCGTTGGTGTACATTCTACTCACACAACTCTTCAACATGTCGATGGTTGACGGAATGATGGGTTTGCATTCTACTTATGTTTACATTTTCCTCTGTCAACGTCAGCACGTGGATGTGTTCCATTACCCTGTACTAAGCGCTGGGAACGTCAACATCAATGTTGTGTTATGTAATTAATACCGTTGTGTTTCAGTGGATTGTAAACTGTGATACATTTTTGAATAGGTCTTTAGGAGAGGAGATGAATTACCGAATAAAAAATACAGGGTGCCATTTAAAAAAGTCATACCGCTGTTCATATCTTTGTAAAAAACAAAGCTATAACAAAGGCAATCATGCTGATTGGTGTCCCCCTGACGGCTAAAGATCATTTGCTTGAAATATTTTGTAATTTGCATCTGGACAAACAGTTATTTAGGGTGCTCAAGATAAATGGGACACCCTGTATAATATTCGTATTGTATACAGTTAGCCCTCAAAATGCAACTGACTGTCATTTCGATTGTATTAAGGCAAATACAGCTGGCAAAGCTTCATTAGATGCGTTGGAAATCTTAAATATTTGCTCAAATTGTAATAACCTACGGTTTACAACAGGTGATATTCTAGAAAAATTTGAAGATGAGTATGAAATTCGTATTTTTCCACTGTATGAGATAACATAAAACGTCAAATGTTTTTTTTACGATTCAAAGGTCACTGAGACTTTAGCCAGCACTTAACTGTATCAGTCACACGTTTACACAAATGCAATATATTATATGTTAATCCTTACTATATCACTGTTATGTTAATAGTGCATAGTAACCGTCTTTCACATGTTGTAAGCACAACAAGAGGAACAGTTTGCAGATTACAAATTTTGTAGCATCCAGCCGGACTTTAGAATGAGAAGATACGCATTCAAACATTTCTCTCGCAAGGCGATTGAATTAACTTTGTGTAGTGAAATATCGTGTTACAGCAATATCACGGCGCAACTACTGCGCACCGAGTGTTCCCGTATTACGTGTTTTCTATCTCTCTCTCACACGCGCACACTCCTATACTAGCTACAGCACTTGATTCTGGTCAGCTGTTCCGAATTATCTGGACCGCTGACGATAACGGCGACGTGGGTCGTGCAAAAATGCAGCCATTAGAATCGAGCTGGCCGATTGGGAGCCGCCGACTGCCTATGGGTGACGTTGTTCAAATTGCTGCTACAAAACTGCCGAGAATGCAGCCGGTCTCCGCTAAAGCTGCAGTTTTAGTGTCTCGGTCAACGCTCTAAAGCTAGAATGTTTGGTTTGTTTGGATGGCCATCCTCCCAACCTACTTTAATAGTTATTGTTATTTTGGTTCTTCCGTGGTAAACGTGCTGATAACTGACAAAACTTTTCGTCAGACGCATTTCGCTTATGTTGATAAAGCATAGTCGATCGTTATAATGAGAAGATATGAGAAGGTATGCACAAATAAAGCTTCTTTGATCTTTCGATTACTACAGAGTTAAAAACAATTTAGTACAAGGGTGACATTTTTACAGATTACTTGCAGCGTTTGTTGCCCATTTCGAATGACAAGAAACCAACTGGTTTTATTCCACATTATCAGGAGAGACTGAGATACAGTTATACAGCACATTCACTGGAAATATCCTCTCGAATTTAAGAATCCATCTTATCTGTAAATTAAATGGAGAATCTTTACACACTTCATTTTTTCTTATCAGAAAACTTCACGTCACACGTAACTTTGAAACTGCAAAGTGGATGTTTGTGTCAAACCAAGTGCTTATTGTACTATCATTTGTCTTACTTGTGTTTTGTGGATACTGCCACCATTATCTGGAATTTTTTTTATGATTGGGTGTACTGGGTTGGATAAATAAACTGATTATGAAGTGGCAGCGGGGAGTGGCCGGTTGCAGAGAGAGAAGGAAAGTAGTCTGAAGGGCAGAGGGAAGGGAATGCATCAAGGAGAGAAGAATAAGATCCTGTGATTGTTCTGAAGTGTACTGTATGCTCTACTAACTTAAAATTTGTGGTTTGTCAATTTTCTCTGATCAGTTGACAACTGTTTCGTCTCCATTCACGTCTTATAAATATGATAATTCCTCGTAACTTGAGGAGCACCATCTCAAAAACAGAAACAACACAAACTTTACAACACAGAAAGAACTCAATAACTGATCATGTGTACGCTTTAAAAAGAGACAAGCTTTTATTGAAACAAATAAAATTTCATAAGTACATTCAGATACAATTCCCAGGTGCCAGGTCAAGTTAAGAAACGCTCTGGTAGACGTAGAGATATCATTATAACACAGTGAAGAAAATAATAGAAATCCCAACGTAGTCTCCCTCCAATGCCAATCAAAATTATACAGGAAAGATATTAAAGGATAAGGATATCAGAGCGGACCTACTGTGAATTACAAAAATGCTTGCTCCTATCCAAGACACATATTCTCACAACATTACGATTTACAAGATAATTGAACAACAAACTGCTGCACAACTGATTCTGCACATGAGAGACAAAAACATTCCAGACTCGGCAAATCTCCAATGAATTCGTCAAAGACGCACTTACCTAACTGGAATGAATTACATAACAGGACTATTTCGAGCTCAGCATTGAATACTATTCACAGCAGTCATAGTAAATGTATTTGTGAATATTGTAATATGGTATGTTCAACATTATAATGCCATATTTGTTAACATTGAATGTTGTTGTTGTTGTGGTCTTCAGTCCAGAGACTGGTTTGATGCAGCTCTCCATGCTCTTCCATCCTGTGCACGTTTCTTCATCTCCCAGTACCTACTGCAACCTACATCCTTCTGGATCTGTTTAGTGTATTCATCTCTTGGTCTCCCTCTACGATTTTTACCCTTCACGCTGCCCTCCAACACTAAATTTGTGATCTCTTGATGCCTCATAACATGTTCTGCCAACCGATCCCTCCTTCTAGCAAAGTTGTGCCACAAATTTCTCTTCTCCGCAGTTCTATTCAGTACCTCCTCATTAGTTATGTGATCTATCCATCTAATCTTCAGCATTCTTCTGTAGAACCACATTTCGAAAGATTCTATTCTCTTCTTGTCTAAACTATTTATCGTCCACATTTCACTCCCATACATGGCTACACTCCACAAAAATACTTTCAAAAACTACTTCCTAAGACTTAATTCTATACTCGATGTTAACAAATTTCTCTTCTTCAGAAACGCTTTCCTTCCATTGCCAGTCTACATTTAAAATCCTCTCTACTTCGACCATCATCAGTTATTTTGCTCCCCAAATAGCAAAACTCATCTACTACATTAAGAGTCTCATTTCCTAATCTAATTCCCTCAGCGTCACCCGACTTAATTCGATTGCATTGCATTATTCTCGTTTTGCTTTTGTTGATATTCATCTTATATCCTCCTTTCAAGACACTTTCCATTCCGTTCAACTGCTCTTCCAGCTCGTTTGCTGTCTCTGACAGAACTACAATGTCATCGGCGAACCTCAAAGTTTTTATTTCTTCTCCATGGATTTTAATTCTTATTCCTAATTTTCTTTTGTTTCCTTTACTGCTTGCTCAATATAGAGATTGAATAACATCGGGGATAGGCTACAACCCCGTCTCACTCCCTTCCCAATCACTGTATCCCTTTCATGCCCTCCGACTTTTATAACTGCCATCTGGTTTCGGCACAAATTGTAAATAGCCTTTTACTCCCCGTATTTGACCCCTGCCACCTTCAGAAATTGAAAGAGTCTTCCAGTCAATATTGTCAAAAGCTTTCTCTAAGTCTGCAACTGCTAGAAACGTAGGCTTGCCTTTCCTTAATCTATCTTCTAAGATAAGTCGTAGGGTCAGTATTTCCTCCCGTGTTCCAACATTTCTACGGACTCCAAACTGATTATCCCCGAGGTCGGCTTCTACCAGTTTTTCCATCTGTCTGTAAAGAATTCTCGTTAGTATTTTGCAGCCGTGACTTACTAAACTGATAGTTCGGTAATTTTCACATCTGTCAACACCTGCCTACTTTGGGATTGGAATTATTATATTCTTCTTGAAGTCTGAGGGTATTTCGCGTGTTTCGTACATCTCGCTCACCAGGTGGTAGAGTTTTGTCAGGGCTGGCTCTCCCAAGGCTGTCAGTAGTTCTAATGGGCCTTGTTTCGACTTAGGTCTTTCAGTGCTCTGTCCAACTCTTCACGCAGCATCATATTTCCCATTTCATCTTCATCTACATCCTCTTCCATTTCCATAATATTGTCCTCAAGTACATCGCCCTTGTGTAGACTCTCTATATACTCCTTCCACCTTCCTGATTTCCCTTCTTTGCTTAGAACTGGGTTTCCATCTGAGCTCTTGATATTCATACAAGTGGTTCTCTTTCTCTAATGGTCTCTTTAATTCTCCTGTAGGCAGTATCTATCTTACCCTAGTAAAATATGCCTCTACATCCTTACATTTATCCTCTAGCCATCACTGCCTAGCCATTTTGCACTTCCTGTCGATCTCATTTTTGAGACGTTTGTATTCCTTTTTGCATGCTTCATTTACTGTATTTTTATATTTTCTCCTTTCATCAATTAAATCTAATATATCATCTGTTACCCAAGGATTTCTACTTTGAATACACATTTAAATCTGAAAAAGACGGTTATGAAGGTATTTGTCTGGTATGGAAATGAAATCTGGACGATAAACAATCTAAACAAGAAGAGAGTAGATTTTGAAATGTGGTGCTTGAGAAGAATGCTGAAAATTAGTTGAATAGATTGGATAATTAATGAAGATGTACTGAACCAACGTGAGGAGAAAAGAAATTTTTGACACAATGTAGCTAAAAGAAGGGATCAGCTGTCACGATATCCTGAAGTATCAAGGAATCGTCCATTTCGTAATGGAGGGAAGATTAAGTGAAACTAAGGCTTCACTATAGTAACTGGGTTCATGTGGCTGAAGACTTCAGTTGTTATCCATAGATATAGGGGCTTACACAGAACAGACTAGCGTGCATAGCAACTTCAACAACAACAGGACGAAACAAGTGCAACATCATATACCAGAAAGGATGTACATGTGACATTCTATACCTAAGACATGAAAAATTAACAAAATACACCAATTACAAGTAGATAAAAATGGAACATATGAAATGATTATATATTCAATAGAAAAATAGTAAGCGAGACCGGTAAATTTCCTATACACATATATAATGACACAATTAAGCCAACACACATAGACCAGATTGCAACTAAAACAGATACGATATTGCACCCGACAACAACTCACTCTATCTTACACATCCACAAACCCATACTGTAGGTGTTCAGTGCAGTACAGTTGGTACTCAGTGATAACGCAATAGTTGAAATTTTGCTTTCGTGGAACAGTGCAGTTACTCTTAATCGAGATCTAAAAGACCTCAAAGTTGTTTCTGCTTTATTGTTTTCATTTGTCATAGTTTGAAAGTTTAGTATCGTACATTTCCACCACCTAAAGCACCTGCGTTACATAGTTGCATATATTGTTCTATTCGTCTTCGTCCGAATACAAGTAGAATCGGTCACTGACTGGTAACGGCAAGAAGCCACGTAGGTCTCGTTTCGCAGAATTTAGGCTACTGTGCTGACTGGCGGCATCGTTGTGGCATCTGGCTCGCGGGCAGCGGCAATTCTGGCACCTCCTGGGAACCTTGATGATGCTGGACCTACCAGTTCGTATAATGTAGGAGGTTCAGCCTCACCTGAGAGTGAAAAGTGGACTGTAGTTGGGTCGCGAATCTCTGGGAGGTAGGCGCACGTGGGAACTGTCTAAGCAGGTGCCTTAGCAACACGTACGAAGTGCTGCCCCGTGCTGAAACTGTATCTCAGCTAGTTTCGGACGTCTCATTTATTTTGGCTGGAATGAATTTCCCTGAAGGTTCTAAAGGAGTATAGATATCTCGACCATTAAGATGTGTAATGTCAGACGGGTAATGGAGTCCTTGAGGGAAATAGCTTGCAGATCTGGAAGGGAAGCCAGTGTCCACTCGATATGTTTCCTGTGTGGCGGGGATGTGGGGGAGGGGGGGGGGAGGCAGTACAATCGAGATGCTGAGGAGGCTCTGCTGGTAGCTGCTGAATACATTCGGTAAAGGTAGTTGCAAATTGTATCCTACGAGCCTATGTATTGGGAGAATGACTCATGCGTGCAGAGTAACACACGGTCTGAAGTGGATTCAGTCGAGTACGTAGCTCTAATTTTCATCTGCTAGAGGACAGTAGCGGACAGGGCTAAACAGAAAGAATTATAATGTAGTGAAGAATTTTGACCATCAGAGTCCACTAGTGCACAGAGACATTTAATAAACAAGTGATGTGTTCTGTTTGTTTCTTGAACGTTTTTTTGTTTATTTATGTTTTTACAGTTTAGTATATGCTTTTAGTAGTGTTAATGCTGCGTGAATGTGGTCTAAACTAAATATGTAGATATGTAGGCCATTATGCTACTGATGGACGCTTTACGAACTAGCGTGAGAAAATTTTAAGACAGTGTGAATGCAGACGACGGGGAATTTTGTATCATCATATTTTAAGTAAGTTTATGATAAAAAGAAAGCCTATTCGAGTGCAAATGAAAATAGTTAATAACGTAAAGTATAAACAAAATATCAGAATGTTAAATATTTATTTCGGGTACAGTTCGAAAGTGTGTTATTTGTTGATTGGTTAGTCATCAAAAATGCGGACTAACGCGGGAGAATAATGTTTTTCTATTGACCTTAAAGAAAACTGACCAATCAGAACGGAGTATTCTTCATGCGTCTTTTCTCTTAGAGATATAGAATGCTTACAGCAGTCTAAGGGAGTCGGAACCCATCCTGGTGTGTAGTATGAGCTCCGAAGGAAGTTATGATTTTCCCGTTTTAGCTGTGCTGCATGTTTCAAAAGTGTTTTCAACTGAAGTCATACTTATTTCGATGTGTTTTTTAGAAAGTATGGATTTTTTAAGTAATTTTGTGTATGAGAAAAGACAGTAAACCCGCGTGGCATATTGACCAGATCGGTGACTATTAACTTGAGCGCATTAGACACCGATAAACTTAATAGTATGGCGAGCATTTTCATTTAAGAAAAATCCGTGCATAGTTTATGTTCAGATTTCGGGAAATACGTTACCATAAAGTTGCTAACGTGAGTGCATGACTGTGTTAAGATTAAGATTAACACGGGCTTGGCAGTGATCGTGTACATCTCAAGCTTCAAAATATAAAGAGGTTTTGCCAGTATTTCCACTTTTCATTCAAAATTAAGACCTTTTCCCGACTTTTAGAATAGTTACGTTGTATGCAGCCTGGTGTGAGTTGCAGTACGGTAGGTTTCTGCTGGGCTTTCCCGCCGGAGGTCTGCTGCAACGAGTTCACAGGTAGGTGCAGGTAATGGACGAACTTAACCGCGGCGCCGCAGTTCCTCAGAAAGAAATTGTAAACAAGGTATGAGGTAAGCGTAGAAGAGTCCGTGGTAAGGACTCATAGTGATTTTTACTCATTAGTAATAACGCGTGCGTAGTACTAAGAATGAAGAGCTGAAAGATCTCAGAGGCGCATAAAAGGGAAAATATAAATTCCAAAGTGGATATATTTCTCAAGGATAGGGCGGGCGCCAGTGGTGGCGGAAATGTAATTTCTGTAAGGAGCTCGGCCATACCTGCTTCTACATTATCGGATAGAAAGTATCCGGAAACCCCTGCGTCATACAGAACTGACCACAAGAAGTCATGAGAGGCGAATCCGCCAGTATAAATGGGGCGGAGAGTATTGTGTTGTCAGTAGAAAAGCAATAACAGCAGAATGGGTCGGTGAAGAGAGCTCAGTGACTTCGAACGTGGACTACTCATTGTCCACTACTGGCCATTAAAATTGCTACATCAAGAATAAATGCAGATGATAAACGGGTATTCATTGGATAAAAATATTATACTAGAACTGGCATGTGATTACATTTTCAAGCAATTTGGGTGCATAGATCCTGAGAAATCAGTACCCAGAACAACCACCTCTGGCCGTAATAACGGCCTTCATACGCCTGGGCATTGAGTCAAACAGAGTTTGGGTGGCGTGTACAGGTACAGCTGCCCATGCAGCTTCAACACGATACCCCAGTTCATCATGAGCAGTGACTGGCGTACTGTGACGAGCCAGTTGCTCGGCCACCATTGACCAGACATTTTCAATTGGTGAGAGATCTGGAGAATGTGCTGGCCAGGGCAGCAGTCTAACATTTTCTGTATCCAGAAAGGCCCATACATGACCTACAACATGCGGTCGTGCATTATGCTGCTGAAATTTAGTGTTTCGCAGGGATCAAATGAAGGGTAGATGGCTCTGAGCACTATGGGACTCAACATCTTAGGTCATAAGTCCCCTAGAACTTTGAACTACTTAAACCTAACTAACCTAAGGACATCACACACACCCATGCCCGAGGCAGGATTCGAACCTGGGACCGTAGCAGTCCCGCGGTTTCGGACTGCAGCGCCAGAACCGCTAGACCACCGCGGCCGGCTAATGAAGGGTAGAGCCACGAGTCGTAACAGATCTGAAATGTAACGTCCACTGTTCAAAGTGCCGTCAATGCGAACAAGAGGTGACCGAGACGTGTAACCAATGGCACCCCATAACACCACGCCGGGTGATACGCCAGTATGGCGATGACGAATACACGCTTCCAATGTGCGTTCACCGCGATGTCGCCAAACACGGGTGCGACCATCATGATGCTGTAAACAGAACCTGGATTCATCCGAAAACATGTCGTTTTGCCATTCGAGCTCCCAGGTTCGTCGTTGAGTACACCATCGCATGCGCTCCTGTCTGTGATGCAGCGTCAAGGGTAACTGCAGCCACGGTCTCCGAGCTGATGGTCCATGCTGCTGCAAACGTCGTCGAACTGTTGGTGCAGATGGTTGATGCCTTGAAAGGTCCCCATCTATTGACTCAGGGATCCAGACGTGGCTACACGATCCGTTACAGCGATGCGGATAAGATGCCTGTCATCTCGACTGCTAGTGATACGAGGCTGTTGGGATCCAGCACGGCGTTCTGTATTACCCTTCTGAACCCACCGATTCCACATTCTGCTAACAGTCATTGGATCTCGACCAACGCGAGCAGCAATGACGCGATACGATAAATCGCAATCGCTATAGACTGCAATCCGACCTTTATCAAAGTCGGAAACGCGATGATACGCTTTTCTCCTCCTTACACGAGGCATGACAACAACGTTTCACCAGGCAACGCCGGTCAACTGCTGTTTGTGTATGAGAAATCAGTTGGAAACTTTCCTCATGTCAGCACGTTGTAGGTGTCACCACCGGCGCCAACCTTGTGTGAATGCTCTGAAAAGCTAATCATTTGCATATCACAGCATCTTCTCCCTGTCGGTTAAATTTGCGTCTGTAGCACGTCATCTTAGTGGTGTAGCAATTTTAATGGCCAGTAGTGTATATCACCTGTGTAA
Organism: Schistocerca serialis cubense; assembly: GCF_023864345.2. NCBI lineage: Eukaryota > Metazoa > Arthropoda > Insecta > Orthoptera > Acrididae > Schistocerca > Schistocerca serialis. The sequence goes on from NC_064640.1 coordinate 285,204,590, forward strand.
AGAATGCATCAGGGGCCTTTCAAGGCTTGTTAAGCTACCCACGTCGACTGTTGCTGATGTGACCTTGAAGTGGAAAAGTGAAGGAACAGCCACAGCTGAACTAAGACCAGGCAGACCTCATGCACTGACGGACATGGACCTTCGAGCGTTGCAACATGTGGTTGTAAGAAATCGTATGAAATCAGCAGAAAGAGTCACTCGCAAGTTCCATAGTGCTCCCACAGCCCAGTTAGCACAGTGGCTGTGCGTAGGGAATTAAACAGAATGGGGTACAATGGTCGAGTAGTTCCTCATTTCTATAATCAGTGCTAAGCGACTCTCGAAGTGGTGTAAAGGGTACAGGACAGTGAATGACTGGAAGCGAGAAGTTTGGAGAGATAAATCACGCTGCATCCCGTGCCAATCCGATGGAAGATTTGGGTTTGGTGAATGCCTGAAGAATGTTACCAACCTTCATGTATTGTGCTAACAGTGAAGTACGGAGGAGGTAGTGCTATGGTATGGGAGTGTTTTTCGTGGTTAAAGTGTGAGCCCCTGACTGCGCTTAAGAAAATGCTAGATGTGAAAAGATGTGAAGATATTTTACAGCATTGTGCATTGGGTTCAATAGAGGAACAGTTCGGAGACGATTTCTGTTAGTGTCAGCATCACAGTGAACCCTGTCCTAAAGCAGGATCTGAGAGGCAACGGTTCGCCGGCAGTAACATCCTGAAGTGAACTGTCCTGTCCAGAAACCCGATCTGAAAGCAATGGAACATCTTCGGGGTCAGTTAGAACGTCGACTTCGCTCCAATCCACGGAGTACAACATCACTACCATATCTAATTTTCTCTCTTGCAGATCAACCGGCTGTGATTCCTCCATATATATTCAAAAACTTCATTGAAAATGTGTCCAGCTGAGATCAAGCCTTTTCAAAAGTTAAGGGTGGACAAACCCATACTAATGTCCATTAATAGGTGTCCGAATTGTGTGGCTCAGATTGTGTTCACTCCGCAAACCATTTTACTGCGTGTTGTAGTGGAAGCTTCCAGTCCCACTATGATTCCCAACTTCATGCTTCATTCGTGATAGATGCATGTAAAAAGCGACTGACGGTAAGCCTATGGACAGGATTTTTGTGGGAGAATGTAATACGTTGTCTGCTTCTTCTTAGAGTGTACGCACTACTCTGTTGTGTACAACTCTTCTCTCGTACTGCCGACCACTTAAGTACGTTGAGCATCTCCGTAACGCAGTCTGGCATACTAAATGAATCCTTAACGGAACATGCAGCTCTTATTTGGAACTTCCGTAGTAAAATTAGATGGTAAGTATCCCATACTTAGGAGTAGTAATCAGGAGATACTCGAATAAGTGACCTTTAAAACCACTTCTTTAGTGAATGAATTACATTTCTTATGCTTCTTCCAATAAATTTCAAGCTGTTATGTGCTTTTCCTACAAGACGCCTTATGTGTTCGTTCCACCTGAGGTCGATCCGGACGGTTAATCCTAGATATTTTATGGTTGTCACTGTGTCCAGGTCCTCGTCGGCAACAGTTTGATCGAACAGCAATTGATCTCTCCACCTACGCTCAATACGTTAAATCTATTTTCGCTTAAGTGCATCTGCAAGTCCCTGCCACAGACGTCGACAATTTGTTTTCGTGGATTTCGCTACAGTTTCCTGCTGAAAGTGAAAGCAACAACTTCCAAAAATGTCCTTACAGGTTTTCCAACGATTTTCACTAGCTAATTTATTTACACAACGTGAATAGTAACTGTTCCACAGAACTACCTTGAGATAATACCTAAATTGTTTTTATATCGGAAGATTTCGTCAAATTACGAATGACGTGTTGCGTCCTGAAAATGATCACAGAGGTGATCTGATGATAGGCAGGCTCGTGTTTTGTTAACAAAGCAACTGCTTGAAAATCTGTCGAATGCCTTCTGGAAACAAGGAGAACGGCATCAGGCTGTGTGCCGTTTTCTACAGTACTCTGGATCTTATGAACTTCAAGAACGTACTGAGCTGAACAATATCTCTGTATACAGAGTCCATGTTCATTGGTATAGCGGATTTTTCCGTTATCCAAAAAGATCTTAATTAGTCAACATCAAAAGTGTTCAGTAATTCTGTAGCATACTGACTTCGCGATACATTCTTATAATTATGTGCAACCGTCTGACAACCTTCCTAGTGACGTGATTACGGATTCCGACTGTGAAATAATTTGAGTGAAGTTAGACATCAAACAGGGGTCAGAGACGTTAATAGACACTTTTACCGTTCATCCGACTCAGAAGCCTCAGTGGCAGAAAGTTTCAGTAAATGTCTTGGTGAATGTTGAGTCTAAACTTTCTCGTCGCCTTATGGTTACCAGCTTCAGATGAGATACATGATAATAACACATGACGTAGACAGCAGGCAGTGTGATTCTGTACCAATCGCCCTAAATATCAGTCACCTTAAGCAGTTATTTAGCAAACCAACTTAAGAGGTTAACGTACTACATCTGCTGCTTACGACCAAACACTATCTTTTCGAGTCTATTAAGGGAATTAGCAACAAGAGAAAATAATTTTTCGAAAGGTGGGCTGGATTGATTAAGATACTTTGTTTTAAATGTTTCATTCTATTTTTAAACACATTTTTGCAATTTTGTGGAAAATCTGGAGTGAAGTTATTGCACTATATTCTAATGAGGAAACGGAAATTATAACCAAAAATTGTTTTCGTTGAATGAACAATTCATGTTTCACAACTAATTTTGGGCTAAACCTATCTTCATACAACAACGTAAGCGTCTTGAGTAACTTTTACATTTTTCTTCTGTGATATAAAAGAATACAAGCGCATAATTGCTTATTTAGTTATTTTTTTATTAATCGCAACATCATGAATTTGTATTCACTCCAAGACAAATATTTTTTTATCTTAATTTGTTACTTTTTCATGTACCTGCCATGCTTCCCCGCTCTAATTGGCGAAGATAGTAGACCACTAGTTATAATTCCCTGTCTTCAAGAATTAACTGCCTGTTTGTTATTTTCCTGTCACAAACATTACAGATCAACGTCCTCCTTAGTTTCTGTTGTGACTTCCTGTTTGGACAGGCGTTTTTGAGAACGTGTACCGACAAAGACTTTCGACGCGCAGAAGATTATTGAGACAGGCAGAATTAGAAGAGTTGATAGGAGTAGGCCAGTCTGTAACTTGTGTATCTACTCGGTCGCCTGGAGCGGAAGAGCCCGGCGTGACAGGGCTGTAAATCTGCGTCTACGCTGACGTTGTCTAATTTCATCCTTGAGACTGTGCGCTTAATTAACGGCATCACCCCCGTACAAGACGCCTTCGGCCGGAGACCCACTTCGCCTGTTTACTTACTCTCGGCGTTGCCAACAGCTTTTCACGTTAATCTCGTGGAATGCGATTAATTTACTGTCATTTCTTTGGTACACCATCTATATTTAATGTGTACCATGGAAGATCGACAAACAGGATTAAAGTTAAGTCTCAAGCAAACCGACTTCGCTACTATCACAACGAGCGCTTAATAACGTGGGAATATTCCGGGGACTTCATGACGAATTCTACAGCTTTTAGCAACGAACCTTGCGAAACAGATAATGGTAACCGTCTTTCATTGACCATATTAAGTATTAAGCTCCGTTGCGAGTGTTAATTGTAAAAGTTATTGTACCATTATCCTAAGAATTTGATTATTATCTAATGTAATTATCATACGCACAGATATCTGGATTCTATACTATAATGTATAAGCGTCTGTTATGTTTTGTGATTTCTTTGTTTTCTGTGAGTTTTAAAAGATTTATTTCGCTAGATGTTCACATAGAACTAGTGATAATCAGACAGACCTATTTCCTTACGGGTTTTGCAGCAAAACGCTAAAATTTCTTTACGAATTTATTTAGTTTGTCTATAAGTAGGGGATAAAGTAAACGCTTTGAACAGGATGGTGAGTTTAGTGTCTTCTGTGTAAAACTATAGTTAGTCATACTTCAGAAGTCCTCAGAGAATGATGTGGTTCTGTTTATACTGAACCGAGAATTTTAGGCCGGACTTCACTTTGCGTGTTGTGAAACCTAAATATATTCTGACAGAAATATGAAGTCGTCTGCCTTCTCTTATTATTGTGACCTGGTACGATAGTTACAGACGGTAAATTTCTCTCGCGTCGCCGGCCGCGGTGGTCTAGCGGTTCTAGGCGCTCAGTCCGGAACCGCGCGACTGCTACGGTTGCAGGTTCGAATCCTGCCTCGGGCATGGATGTGTGTGATGTCCTTAGGTTAGTTAGGTTTAAGTAGTTCTAAGCTCTAGGGGACTGATGACCACAGATATTAAGTCCCATAGTGCTCAGAGCCATTTGAACCATTTTTTTCTCTCGCGTCAATTTAATGTTACTCAATACAAACGGGATTGAAAGCTATTCGTATAATGTATACATTTATATTAACTGCGTTTTCCGTCGATGATTGGCAGAACAAGACAAAAATATTAAATAGGAAACACTTCCTAATGTTCTGGTAAATTATATTTGTTTGAACATGAACCGGCTATCGGCTTCTTATTCCTTCGTCAGGTGGCAAGTGAACGTCGCGAACACAGACAAAACAACATGCGACTCCCGCAGATACTATTTGTACAGAATGTGGTGTCACCGCCAGACACCACACTTGCTAGGTGGTAGCCTTTAAATCGGCCGCGGTCCGTTAGTATACGTCGGACCCGCGTGTCGCCACTATCAGTGATTGCAGACCGAGCGCCGCCACACGGCAGGTCTAGAGAGACTTCCTAGCACTCGCCCCAGTGGTACAACCGACTTTGCTAGCGATGGTTCACTGAAAAAATACGCTCTCATTTGCCGAGACGATAGTTAGCATAGCTTTCAGCTACGTCATTTTCTACGACCTAGCAAGGCGCCATTACCAGTTACTATTGATACTGAATCATGTACCGTCAAGAGCGATGTTCACCATTAATGGATTAAAGTTAAGTATTCCACCAGCTACGTCCGTTTTTTCTAAATTCTAATTTCCTTGTCCTGTTCCAGACCTCACGCCAGCCTGCGTGAGCTAAAACGCGTGCCTTTCGGCTTCCTCTGGTAACACGGTGTTAGCTCTCCGGCCAACCACAACACAGAAGATACAAAAATACGACTGTAGCGTGTTTTCATGGAAAAATATAAAATATTACATTTTTTAATGTCACACAGAAATAATTGCAAGTGGTAAGGGGAACAGCAGTCAGTCGCAATGATATTCATTGCATACCTAGATTTCGGTCACTGTGTGGCAATCATTAGTGTTAAAAGACATGTGAAGAACGAGAAACAATAGGAAACATGCATACCTTATTAAAAGTTCAGTTGCATAAGCTTTAAATGTAAGTCAGTCGTAAAAGTCGTACCATTAAATGTACGTTACTACATTCAAAACACTTTTGTATGCACATAGTCCCAACTGGACTCTTCATGTCAGAGGCTGAGTTCACACTGTGGCCGCTGTTTACAGTTACAACGCATATGGCTTCATTGTACGTCATAGCATATGGATGGGGGCTGGGCTGCCGGCGGTACATTATTCCGCTCTTCAGTCATGTGAATTAAAAGACATAGACTGAGAATGAGAAACATAATTTCAGGCTGTTTCTCTCTTTTAAATTGAAATTCAGAAGCGGGCAGCTAAAAAACGAAAATATAATTTTTTTAAAACATATCGCAGAAGGGTGCAGTTCTTCTCATATAAACACTGAGGTAATGCACTTTAATTTAGAATCTGGAGCACCTGCACTGGGTGACAAATACTGTCGCATTGTCGAAGGGAAGAATGTGATCCATGGGGCTGAGGGGTGTGGGTACTTTTTAAAAACCTATGTACATAAAATAGATAAGGTGGTTGCAACTAAAATCAGTGACTAATATTTTACAGGTGTACACGGTGCTAACTCTCAGAATAGGAAATGGCGCCAGTTATTGCTGTACATTTTACAGTTGAACATAATTTAAGAAATACAAAACATCTTGTTAAAATAACCAATCAATAAAATTTTATTCAAAACGGTGTTACATACTAAGTTAAAGGAACTAGAACAGACAGAGTGGTGCTAAAAATCGTCGAACCATCAGCAGTATGACGGAAGAACAGGAACATTTCTTCTTTGAAATACCCTCTCTTACGAGTTTCGTATGCAAATCCATTATAATTTACACAGTTTGGTATTAAAACCGATAAACCGTCAACTAAATCATGTAAAAATGTGGGAAATACAATGTATTTATCTCCGGAAACTTTGTACTCATATGCGGTCTAGGAGTGTAATCGTAACTAGGTCATTACTGTCAGATCAGTGCGTCTGTTGGGATCGGCCGAATCTCAATGAGTTTTAAACACTTACCAAAACTGGGAGCTCATTAATCAGCATCACAAGAGACGGTGCTTGATGGCAGAAGACTTCAGACTCCTCCAACAGGTCTATGCATCTTCCCTTTTCATATGGACGGAGCACCCTTATATGTGAGGACAAAACTGGTGTACTGTGCCCACTTGCAAGTAAGTGCGCAGCCAAGTTAGATTTTTGCGATCTAATGCGACGTGTTCACTGACCCTAGCTTGCAGCCGTCTACCAGTTTGTCCCACGTAGCAAGAATTGCAGTCGAGACGTTCAATTCTTAGGCACCTGCCAATGGGAAAGATTTCTTTTGCAACACTATTTTTAAAATTCTTCCTAAGTTACACGTAATAGAACACATCACACTTACTTCTTGTTTTCTAAAATCTGAGGCTACCCTGTCATTAATTGTACCATACTATGGTAAGCAAATTTACTTATTATTGCTATCCTCACCTGCATTGAAACCATTTTCTTTCTGCATTTTTTTCACTATGTAACTCTTATTAGAACCACAGGGTGTTACAATAAGGTACGGCCAAACTTTCAGGAAACATTCCTCACACACAAAGAAAGAAAATATGTTATGTGGACATGTGTTTGGAAACGCTTACTTTCCATGTTAGAGCTCATTTTATTACTTCTCTTCATATCACATTAATCATGGAATGGAAACACACAGCAACAGAACGTACCAGCGTGACTTCAAACATTTTGTTACAGCAAATGTTCAAAATGTCCTCCGTTAGCGAGGATACATGCATCCACCCTCCGTCGCATGAAATTCCTGATGCGCTGATGCAGCCCTGGCGTATTGTATCACAGCCGTCCACAATACGAGCACGAAGAGTCTCTACATTTGGTACCGGGGTTGCGTAGACAAGAGCTTTCAAATGCCCCCATAAATGAAAGTCAAGAGGGTTGAGGTCAGGAGAGCGTGGAGGCCATGGAATTGGTCCGCCTCTACCAATCCATCGGTCGCCGAATCTGTTGTTGAGAAGCGTACGAACACTTCGACTGAAATGTGCAGGAGCTCCATCGTGCATGAACCACATGTTGTGTTGTACTTGTAAAGGCACATGTTCTAGCAGCACAGGTAGAGTATCCCGTATGAAATCATGGCGGTGAATCGAGGAAGTACGGTAAATACTGACGAAACTAAAATGAGCTCTAACATGGAAATTAAGTGTTTCCGGACACATGTCCACATAACATCTTTTCTTTATTTGTGTGTGAGGAATGTTTCCTGAAAGTTTGGCCGTACCTTTTTGTAAAGTATAAAATAATAAATAAAATGATAAAACATACGAATTGTGAAAGTATAATAAAGTTAATATATGTTTTCAATGCATCATATATGTTAGGACGACGCTGTGGGTTGGTATGACGTACACTGGACTCAGTTGCATTGCAACTGTAAACAGTGGCCGCAGTGTGAACTCAACCCTGACTTGAATATTCCACTTGAGACTAAATGCATACATAAGCGTTTTTAATCTTTAACTTACATCTGATGATGAGTATTTTATGATTGACTTATATTTAAAGCATATGCAACTGTACGCTTAATAAGGCATGCATGTTATCTTATTTAACTGGTTTTTCACGTGGTTTTTAGCACTAAAGATGGCCACAAAGTAACAGAATTCTAGATATGTAATATGCAATAAACATCATTCTGCACCGTTTACTACCTGAAATGAATATAATCGCTGGGTACAACTGTTTCCCTATGGAATAAAACATGATAGAAACATCCACATTAACTAAAAACGGAAACACAGTTCTCTATGTGGAGATACATTTAACAACTGAAGAAAAATAAAGTTGAATTTACAGTTGCAGTCTACTATTCGTGTAGCTGAAACGTAACTTTATAGTACATCATCCACATATCCGAATCAGGATTTTATTTTAAAATTCAGTAGCACTCTTTGTAACAAAACTTGTTCGAAATTTTTCACGAAAATGTCAGACAATATAGGACTATGTGGGAAACCCATAGCTAGGCCATCAGACTAACTATAATACTAATACGTGTTCTGAAAGTGTAAATAATTCTGTTCTACACACATTCCATTAGAAGGACATGAATTATGGCCAGTCTGATGGCAAAGTAATGGAATCCTCTCTTAGGCCTATACTATATGACATTTTGATGGACAGTTGCGGACAGGTCTTACAAAATAAGCTTCTATATTGCAAACTTAAATACTGATTCAGATATGTGGATAATATGCTGTGTTTATGGACCGGTACCACTAGTAGACAGTTAGACACATTACTTCATTATTTGAACTCTCAACATAGGAAACTTTAGTTCACAGTGGATCTGTGAGACTCCTCCAAAATTTTTTTGGATTTTAATGTAGACATTAGCACAAGGAGGCACTTATTTTGTATTTACAGAAACCAGGTTGCTAGAGGTTTTCCATTATGTGAATCTACCTTTAGACAGAACTACAGATCATCAAACATATCGCTTCTAGTAATGGCTATAGCGCTGTCTTTATTGAAACTAAACTACGAAAAAATAAAATGCCTGAAATTGCACCACTTCTATACGTTGACCAACAGGAACCAATCAGTAGTTACAAAAACTGGTGCATCATCATATATAATTTCAAAATTTCAGATAAATTCTCAAACAAATTAAAGTCTCACAAAACTACAGACTTTTGTTTTATTATTATTATTATTATCACTATTACACATTTTCACCTCCGAGACTACGGTTAACTGGAACGTTATATGATTATCCAATTTGTTCTTATTTCCTTCTTGTTTTTCCCTTCCCAAAACCTCTTCACGTTTTGGCTGTGTTCCTGCTTCCCTTGCTCTGTCCATACTTCGCGTGTTTTCTTCATTTCTTTTACTTCAAATCTCGTGTTTATAACTTTATTTCTGATTCTGTCTCTTTCATTTATCATTTAAATACTGACCCCTGCTTATTTTAGGTCTTTCTCTAAACCAACTTGTTTCTTTAATTGACCTGTTTAGTACATCAAAAATCATCTTCGTGAACCTGTTGTTGTTCATTCTAAGCATGAGTCCATAGAATGTTAGTCAGCGTTTTCTGATCATGTCTGTGAGCCTATTTGAGTGTTCGTATAATTCTATGTTTGGTCTCTTCATTCATATACCATCTCTGTGTACTGCTCCAAAATCTTTTTCTGAGGATTTTATATTCTGTTTTTTCTGTCTTTGTAAGGCCTGATGCTCCGATTGTGGTCGTTTCTGATGTGTAGAGCGTTTCCGGTGGTACAACTGCCCTGTAGTGCCTGATTTTAGCCTGTTATTGTATTGCGTCCTTGTAAGTTTGTACGCTTTCTGAATTTTTACTGTTCTTTGTATGTTGGATGTCGTGTTCGATCCTCCTATTTGTAAATATCCCCCCAGATATTTGAATGTCCGAAAGAACAGATATCATCTTCATATAGTTAAGGCTAACCAGCCAATGACCTCCTTCTTTGCGGATGCACACGTATTGCCCGAAGTCTTATGGGACTCGGTAAGAATGTCTGCCGCGAGTAATGAGTGTAATGGGAAGGGGCACTACGAATGTAGTGTGTGGTCATTAAGTTGAAAATGTGGGTCTCACGGGGAGCGTGCAAGGGATAAGTACCTGCAGTCGCACTATCCTCTGCTCCCTCGGTGGCTCAGATGGATAGTGCATCTGCCACGTAAGCAGGAGATCCCGGCTTCGAGTCCCGATCGGCGCACACATTTTCAACTGTCCCTGTTGATGTATATCAACGCCTGTCGACAGCGTAAAGCCTTGATTTAATTATCATTTCATTCTAGAGCGCTGCATGGTCACCGATGGTGTCTATTCTTTCGGACATGTCCGAAATAATAGATACCATCTTCATACATTACACTTGTCCGTCTTCTGCTGGAATATTGCTGCTCGGTGTGGGATCCTTACCAGGTAGGATTGACGGAGGACATCGGAAAAGTGCAAAGAAGGCAGCTCGTTTCGTGATATCGCGCAATAGGAGTGAGAGTGTCACTGATATGATACGCGAGTTGGGGTGGCGGTCACTGAAACAAATGCGGTTTTCCTTGCGGCGAGATCTATTTATGAAATTTCTATCACCAACTTTCTCTTCCGAATGCGAAAATATTTTGTTGCCACCCACCTACGTAGGGAGAAATGATCACATAATATAATAAGAGAAATCAGAGCTTGAACGAAAAGATTTAGGTGTTCCTTTCTCCCACGCGAAATACGAGAGTGAAATGGAAGAGAAGTAGTATGAAAATGTTTCGATGAACCCTCTACCAGGCACTTAAGTGTGAACTGCAGAGTAACCATGTAGATGTAGATGTCTAATGACTCACCATGTGCACCAGGAGGACGACGGAAAAAGTGTGTCCGGGAGGTGCAGAGATCAACCTTCTATGCGGTGTTTGTATTACACTTCATAACATAGACAACATTGACATTCAAGGAATGTTCAGAATAAACCATTAACTTGCACCATGAATACCGTATGATAAATGGCCCGCCACAGTCATCACAAAGGTTTGCACCATCAAGATCGAAGGTGAACTCCCTGGAAGTTACAAACCGCGCAGGACGTTCAGCTAGGTATCCACTCTTAAGGAATTCATGTATAAATATATTGATGCAATGGCGTGATGAAAACTGATGAAATGTGATGGTATGCAACCAAATGCGAAACAGTCTGTCGTAGAGCTTATCGTGGAACTGGCTATTCTTTAATGCTTAGCTGCAGATAGTGGGATAATAGTTTTATAGGCACAGAAGAAACAAACATGTAGAGGCTGAATATGTCCAGTTGCTCCAGGTGGTATGAATTGTAATGTCGCAATTTTCAGGAGGAATAGTTTGCTCTAAAGGAGTATGATTTTTATACGCAGACCAGGAATGAAAGAGAAGAAAGTTATTTTGATAATCTATCGGGCAAACACAGTGCTCATACCATAATTAATGTTCTCTTATGCTCATTTTCCGACGCTTGCTTGCTGTGCGTAAATATTCCCTTCTGCCCTTGCAAGCTCACGTACACGAGAAAGAATCGCAGGGGGCAAAGCACTTCCAATTCCTCGCAACACTATAAATAACTTCACAGCCAGTTTACCGTCCAAATCAACAGTCGGCGCAATTGTATACGAATGCGTTAAGACATTTATGTTAGTTAATCTTAATCCATTTCTCTTCGTACCTCTAATTTCCAGGGTACCTTTTGCATGCGTTTTCTCTTCAAATCGTGATTGGTTGGAGTTGAAAACAAATTCTTTACTGAACGATGGAATGACTTTCTTTATCTCATCTACAAATCTTCGGGCCCCTGTGCATCGTCAAGTTGACGCTTTGTTTGAAATTATATCTCACATTTTCCAGTTCTGTAGCACTAACTGAAGGTATGCCACAATCCACTGCTTCCTTTGAAGTCACTATAGTCTACGTAGCACGCAGTTTGATGTACATAAAGTCATAGATCACTATCATGAATATCCTGTAAATTGTATCAAGCATCCTTGAAACATACTAACACCAGTTTCTGTAACAAGTGCCCCTGGTCCTCCCTTGAAAATCTGTAGTTTTTCTTATGCACTATACGGTCATATTGCTGCAGACTTATTCTAAATCTGTCGACAACTGTTTTTTTTTTAATATGCTGCGGATGATCTTCCATGTACGTAATTATGTACAGTACCCGCTCCTTGGACAAAGACTGTTCTTTACCACGTTTCACTAGAAACGGGATTTATAGTTCCTTGTCTAACAAGGATGGTGAACGACATGGCTCGACACCTGTTTCATTATCACTTTCACACGTTACGCACGTATCGCCATCATTGTACTCACGTTCATTGTCCGCACAGTCTGTAGTATATGACACCAACCATTCCACTGACTAATCTTGCAGAAACGCTAATATTTTATCTGCCACTTCTTTCTCACTCTGCAAAATTCCTTGTGTTACTTTCTTACGAAATGTCATCTTCGGCAACTGTTGTTGTAGATATAATGCAATGTCTCTGCATTCGTTGACTAGGGGACTGATGACCTCAGATGTTAAGTCCCATAGTGCTTAGAGCCATTTGAACAACTTGAATCTAAAATCGACGTAGAAGTGTTACCTTCTGTAAGCCTCTAGAGGCGTACTGAGCCTTGCCATTTCAGTAGCCGTCCGCAGCTCCATATTAAACACAGCGGCGACATTTAGAGCTATAAGACATTGCCAGAGTATAATGGTTAAGACTCTAAGGCAGTGAATGCTTCTTCTTGACAACGGTATTTATTTTCCAGTTTGATCATCCTTATTAGGCTTCACGCTGTTTCCTAAATTACTTCGGGTGAATACCAGGATGGTTCCTTCAAACAGGTCGTGTCCTGAGCTTCTGCTCCCTGTCTCATGGCCTCTTTGTTGACCCGCTGTTTAACCCTAAATTTCCTTTAGGAAAATATTTCTGCACTTTTTTGTAACATAAGCTCGATGGGGTTCGAATGGGGAGAATTCGACAGCCAGATCACAGTTTTAGACAGTTTTCAATTATCCTGAAATATCTCAACCTTTCCATACAGCATGAACTGCACTTAGAAATGTAATTGGTGTCACTGAAACCTCTCATGGTTTCCAGCATCAGAGTTATATGTGTAAGAAGACCATTATGAACTGTAATCAACTGTACACACCCGACACCGTAAGCGACTTGAGCATATTGCATACGTGCAAGCTGACAGAAAAACCATTCTACTGTAGTTAACCTCGATGTCCCACCATTTCGTCGGTTTCTTTTGAGAATTCAAGCACTAGAAAATTGCATGTTCCCACATAAAACGTCTTCTCTATATCTCCACTCAATCAGAAGTACTGTCGTCTGAGTTAACTTTCATCAGTGTGTAAAATTGTTGACAGAACTTCGTCTTTATTGTCCCATTACTTTTGACATGTAAATGTACATATTACTGTGACATTATCTTATGATGATTTGAATCAAATTTTATTTCTTAACCTCAGGCTTTGCATAACAGATTATGATGATTTCAATCAAATTTCATTTTTTACCCTCGGGCTTTGTATAAAGACAAACTGTTATGGGAAGGCTTGTACAAACTTGTAAGGCTCAGTTAATGTCTTTTCCATTTATTATAGATTAGTTATCATGACTCTCGGATTATCGGACTCGAGTAAGCGGCCTTTAAACAAGAGAACATGCTTCGTTGCAAACTAAACCTGACGACGTGCCTAATACGAACACGGGTCTCTTATACTCCTCAAATATTATTCAGTAAAAAATGGAAAATTTCACTGTGAAATTATGAAAGTAAAAATCTGATTACTCTGTTTTATTGTTCTTTTTGCATCTAACACACTTCCTTAACAATATCTGAACTCTTCCAGTTTTTCATTAACAATTAAAGCTCGTTCAACGCTCACTCTGAAGTAACCATTCCTACGTTTCGTTTACACATTAGTTAAACCGGTAATCACTGATGACGGAAGCCTTTTAATTTACCTTGTACTATTAATATCCACGACAATTACTGATTCGCAAACACGACACTGTTTCAACCATAAATCTCATACTTAATTCCGCGGGCCGGAGTGGTCGTGCGGTTCTAGGCGCTACAGTCTGGAGCCGAGCGATCGCTACGGTCGCAGGTTCGAATCCTGCCTCGGGCAGGATGTGTGTGATGTCCTTAGGTTAGTTAGATTTAAGTAGTTCTAAGTTCTAGGGGACTGATGACCTCAGCAGTTAAGTCCCATAGTGCTCAGAGCCATTTGAACCACTGCTGCGTTAGACAGAGGTTTCCCCGTTGCTAACGTTAGCCTATTGGATGAAATCAAATTATCTGACGGAGAGGAAAAGATCAAACCGTTCCATCTCTGCCTCAGTTCCACATCCCTGTAGTTGTGGTTCATGGAGAATTGTCTCATGTAGGACACCTGAAGAGATCAACCTTACAGCTGGGTTTCTAACTACACATTTGTAAACCAAGTCTCTCTCTTCACAGATGACTATCATTCGCTTTGTGAATTACACAGGTCAGACCAAAAGTCATCGAAGAAGGTCATCTAGAGACTATTCAGATCCCACAGTGAAGGTTCTCAAACAATCGTAGGTACTAGCATACCAACTAAAAAGAAAAAAATATATATTTAAAATTTGTTTCAAGGAAAACAGTCCAAAATAGTATTAGTCCTCGGAGGTGAATCAATAATCGCTCACAAAATCCACGAGTTACAATCTACGAGGGTTGAAACTTTAATAGTGGCAACTATTTGTTGACAACTTATACAAAACAGAAATATATTTCGAAGTTGTACTGCCCCTCAAAGTAATCATCAGCATTATGAAATATCCATGCAAGTGATGTGAAATTCGTAGGGTACCCTTAGGAGCGCCAGTTGTGTAGATAGTTCGAGTGGAACGGTCTATTGCCCGACGAATCTCTGTAGCAGTTCTCAAGTCAATGCTATGAAGTGCTTCCTTCGTCTTAGGAATCAAGTTGAAGTCACAAGGACGTAAGTCCCTGGAATATGGCCGGTCGTACAGCACTTCCCAGACCCATCGATCGAAAAAGTCAGTCACAACTTGCACCATAAGCGGCCGAGCACTGTCCTGCCAAATGATGGACGGGTCCTACAGATAGTGTCACCGCTACTTTCTCTAAGCTGTTCACTTTTGGAACACAGCGACCATCTTAGACATAGAAGCGGATACAGTTTCTTTTGGTCCTGTCTATCATTTTGCAAGACAATGTAAGGGCGCATATGGCGCAGTTTGTGACGGATTTAATCTATCGATGGAACGGCGAAGTACTGTATTACCCACCACATTCCCCGGAATTAAGCCCTTGTGACTTCGACTTGATTCCTAATCTGAAGGAACACTTTATGGTACTCGCTTCAGATTTGTTATAGAGATTCGTCGGACAGTTGACGGCTGCACTCGAACTATCAACACAACTGAGGCTACTAAGGGTATCCTACGAATATCGCCGGCCGAAGTGGCCGTGCGGTTAAAGGCGCTGCAGTCTGGAACCGCAAGACCGCTACGGTCGCAGGTTCGAATCCTGCCTCGGGCATGGATGTTTGTGATGTCCTTAGGTTAGTTAGGTTTAACTAGTTCTAAGTTCTAGGGGACTAATGACCTCAGCAGTTGAGTCCCATAGTGCTCAGAGCCATTTGAACCTACGAATATCTCATCACTGGCGACGGGTGTTAAACAAACTGTAGGACAGTAAAACTTTGAAACATGTATCTATTTGATATAAGTTGTGAATAAGTAGCTGCCACTATTAAAAGTTCGAATCCTCATGAACAAGAAGTTCATGACTAACCAACCCCGTAAATGAAAATTGTTCATAACTCTCAAATTCTGCCACAACGAAGTATAAAACTATCTGACCGAAGCGTATCTTCTTCCTGTTCTTGTTGTTGTTGATGCTGTTGTGGTCCAGAGTCTGAAGATTGGTTTGGTGCAGCTATCCACGCTAATCTATCCTGAGCAAGCCTTTTCATCTCCTCATACTACCATTTATATTCAGTCCTTGGTCTCCATCTACAATTTTTACCAGCACACTTCCTTTCATTACCAAACTTACGATATCTTAATGCTTCAGGATTTGTCCTATTAACTGACCCCTTCTTTTAGTCAAGTGTGCCATATTCCTTTTTCTCCAATTCGATTCACTACGTCCTGAATAGTTATCCAATCTACCCATCAAACCTTCAGAATTCCACTGTAGCACCAATCTGCTTCCGGAAGGAAACATAATTATGTGATTTCCTTAAACGCGAAATTTCCGCAAAAAAAAAAAACTGTTCAAATGTGTGTGAAATCTTATGGGACTTAACTGCTAAGGTCATCAGTCCCTAAGCTTACGCACTACTTAACCTAAATTACCCTAAGGACAAACACTCGAACCTCCACCGGGACGAAATTTCCGCCTCCATAGATGAGTGAGCAGTACGGTTCACTGTCATTTGGAGTACCCTGGCTCGATTTCCGTTACTGCCAGGGATTTTTCCTTTGTGGGAAGACTGGACGTAGTGCACTCATTCTCGTGAAGCCAATTGAGGAGCTACTTGACTGAGAAGTAGTGCTTCCAGGTTACAAAAACTGCCAAAGGCCGGAAGAGCCGTGTGCTGACCCCACACCTCTCTATACCACATCCAATGAAGCCATTGGCAGAGGATGACACGGTTGTGGGTCGGTAATGATGGGCTCTTCATGGCCTGAGGACGAAGTTCACGAGTCTTAACACGATATGTGGCAAAATGAGAGTTTATCTCTCGTGGGTTTTTTTTAATATAAGTATGGAAACATTTGCAATACAGTTTAAGTGTACTTCCAATCACTGCAAAAGTTTAATTTAATGAAATACTTCCTTTAAACTACTTAAAATACAGCTTTAATATCTCATCAAACAGTGATTTCAAACTCGTAACTGTTCTCACACTGAGAAGGCTCTATCAGTGCGAGACTCTACAAACCGCCATAAATAAATAAATAAATTTAGTGAACTGCTAATAGATGTTAACTCTGAAATTATTGGTATATCGGAGCACCACTTAAATAATTTGATAATTCAGAGGCTTCCTTTACCAGGCTACTGATTAGCTGGCTGTTTCTCAAGGAGTTCCTTGCGGGGTGGGGGAGTGGCTCTGTACGTAAAAAACAGTATTTCATTTCAGTACATAGACGTATCACGATACTGCACTGAACAGATATTTGAAAGTTGTGCAGCATTAGTTGAACTTAGTGAAACTAAACTTCTAATTGCTGTTGTTTATAGGTCCCCTAACTCCGACTTCAGAGCATTTTTGCTTAAGCTAGAGAGGGTTCTTGATTCACTTTGTAGGAAGTACCTGAAAGTAGTTATATGTGGTGACTTCAATATTGATTTTGTACATGACTGTGCAAGGAAAAGGATGTTGGTAGATCTCCTAAATTCATATGATCTGATGCAAACTGTGTTTTTTCCAACTAGGGTGCAGGGGAATAGTAGCACAGTCATAGACAATATTTTTATTCATTCTTCATTACTAGGTGGGTTAGTAAAAGGGTCAATGGCCTGTCAGACCATGATGCACAAATTGTAACATTAAAAGGTTTTTGTACTCAAACCAACGTCGTATTTAATTACAAACTACGTAAGAAAGTTAATCCAACAGCAATAGAGAGTTTTTCAAAACTTGTCAAGGAACAAGAGTGGCAAGACGTTTATAGTGCCGATAATATAGATGATAAATACAATGCTTTCCATAACACATTTATCATGCACTTTGAGAGTTGCTTTCCCTTAGAACATTCTAAACGGTGTACTAGCAGTAATGGACAGCCCAGTTGGCTGACTAGTGGGATAAGGATATAATGTAGAACAAAGCGGGAATTATATCAAAATGTTAGAAGTAGTCACAATCAAGCTACGGTGGCCCATTACAAACAGTATTCTAAGGTGCTTAAAAATGTTATTAGCAAGGCAAAAAGTATGTGGTATGCAAATAGAATAGCTAATTCACAGGATAAAATTAAAGCCATATGGTCAGCAGCACAAGGTTGACGGTATAAAGTCAGTTCGCAGTAATAATATTTCTGTTACTGATAAATCAGATATATGTACAGTATTTAACAACCATTTTCTGAGCATTGCTGGTGAATTAAATAAAAATTTAGTTTCTACAGGAAATCATATAAATTTCTTAGCAAATGCCTTTCCGAGATTGACGTCTGAAATACCCTTCTGTGATACAGACAAGAGGGAGATTGAGTCAATAATTAAATCACTGAAGACTAAGGACTCTCATGGTTATGATGGAATGTCTAGTAGAATATTAAAGTACTGTGCTGCACATGTTAGCCCTGTATTTAGCCATATTTGTAATTTTTCCTTTAGGAATGGTCAGTTTCCTAAGCGATTAAAGTACTCAGTAGTAAAGCCGCTTTATGAAAAGGGAGAAAGGGATAATGTAGATAATTTTAGACCTATTTCTATGCCATCAGTGTTTGCAAAAGTGATCGAAAAGGCTGTGTATGTAAGGTTAATTGATCATTTTATATCACACGATTTGCTATCAAATGTACATTTGGGCTTTAGAAGTCGTTTTGTGGGGCGCAGGGTGGAATTTAATTGTTAATGTATGTAGAATGTTATGTAGAAAAGATGCATTTCCCGGCCGATGCACCATATGTGGGGCGACGGGTGGAATTTAATTGTTAATATATGTGGAATGTTATGTAGAAAAGATGCATTTCCCAGCCGATTAGCCATATGTGGAGCGGCGGGTGGAATTAATTGTTGTTAAATGTTCCTATTATTTATGCAGTCTTTTGCCGTTCTCAACACTGGCTCCCTTACTACAATATTGGCAACCAGAAAGTGATTAACAAAACGTGAAGCCTGTAATTACAATTCCTAGTGCCCACTTCATCTGAGAAATACACTTATAGCTACAGCTTATAGCTCTAAGGAATTAGGAGATTGTCTGGGATTCATAATCAAAAACGATTCTCTATAAAAGGTTCACTATATTCTGAAGGTCACAGACCAAAAAGAATCAACACAATCCAGCTACCAGAGCAGTTCAGAGTCTAATGCGCTGATACAACATTAACTGTTCAAACGAAATGTTTAAGTGAATGCTCGCCATAATTTGATGATTATGTTCATCAAACGCCACGCTAAATAATGGTAGAATGTCTGTCCCGCGGCGGCTTGTGAAAATACGACATACGCAAACTGAAGATAGATCATTGAAGTCATCCCCGAATTAACACTTCACTCGAAAACGATTTCATGGTTACGCGTATCCCGAGTAACCTATTACGGCATCCGAGGCTGTTTATAGCAATGATACCGACGCGACGCGGCTCCCGACACAGGTGGTGTGCTATTCAGCGTCTGGAGAGAACTGGGGCCTTCTTCTCTCGCGCCGCGTTCTTATATATAAAGCCGCGGTGCGGACGGCTAAGGGAACGCCTGATCAATTCCGCTCTCCCGACTAGCCGCTGGGCTAGTAATGCACCACTTTAAGTTATCGAATAAATCATTGCTTCCTTTGCTGATGGCCGATGAAGCTCTCAATTTAAATGTGCATTCAGCACACAGGTAAGTAATCATAATAAAAGTCTGACGTGGCTAAGTCAAATATTTTGGGCGAGAGAATTAATTTAATTACACTACACACAGTAGACGAGCTCTGAACTTGCCCTTTGGATACACGCTATTGCTATAGTTTTATAGTTATTCAATTGAAACTTCTCACATCTTTATGATTATAGCGGATCTCCCTTCTACTTAAATTTAAACATTGTAGCCTTATTTATTCGCCAACTTAATCAATCTTGCTTCCTTCATTTTTAAGACAAAAACCAGAAAATCACGAATTTCAACTAAAATTTTAATTTGTGAGATCCAGAATACTGTTTCTACTAAATTATTAAGCAAAAGGAATCTAAATACAAATTTTTAAGTTTCTAGCTCTTTTCTGTTGCGCCAATGATTTTTACAGAAAAACATCCAAATTTCGGAACTGGTTAAAATTATTGAACTGACATTCAACACATATTGATTTAGTATTACTCCTGACATGCTAGAAACGTTTCAGGTTATTTACTTGATTTTTAAAGTATTGCGCAACATTTACGACGTCAGAGCTAATTACAGCAGACTGGACAATGGAAAGACTGATGTGAATTTTATACGGCGTGAGTAGGCTGCTTCCCTACATCACCCTCTACTTATTTTTTTATTGTAAATGGAAAAGAAAAGGAAGAAAAAAAATTAATTACGAAAGGGAAGCAAGAGTACAGCTTAACTCCCTATGAAAAATTAAAATTTAAATGTAAACATACAGAAATATTGAAAGAAAACTTATTACCTACTTCAATTATTTAAATTGCTCGGATGTTCACTACTTAATAAGCAACATTATCACTCAAAATTTAAGCAAAATCACTGAAACACTTTGGCATACATATTGCCTTAGACAGACAAACACATAAAATACGTAAAATTATGAAAATCTTAAATCCATTAAATATATTTTTACATACACTAATTCAAAGAAAATAACACAGTTATTCATGATACATAAACAGATAATTATATCTTAGCAGTCTTTTCTAAACCTGAAAGAAAATTTCGCAAGTCATGACAATTTCATTTTTACACATGTGATTGTAGCTGCTTGGCTGGCGGTCTACACTTCCATTCACAAGGGTAGAGGAGGGGAAGTTGCTATGGTGTGCGTCCTTCACGTTCACTCTAAATTACATGGGGAAAGGGAAGGGGTCACTGTGAGTCGTGTCCAAGTCACTCCACGCTTTCACGCAGCTACCAGACTGCCATTATCTGGTTTGTCCTGTAGAACAAACAAAAAGAGTACCTCAGACTCTGTTCACTTAATATCTAAGGGTGGGTCACAATGAAATGGGGATATATACATTTTATCCTTCAATATGTTGCTGGAACAAAGTTAACATAACTTTTTCAATTTTACTCTCGCGGTTACTTAACTGTCATAACATCGGTAAACAAATGGCTCAAAACACCGTTAGTCACGTACTAGATAAAATTAATGCTCAAGACATACAATTATAAATCCTATTTAATCTCAATTTATTATTTCTGGGCCGGAACACTGAACCAATGCTCGGTACATTCCTGATACATTTGTATTTTATTTACTTAGCTGACTCATCTTCGATTACCTTATTCTTAGAGATAGTATGAGTATATTTGATTAGAAGTTGTCTTCTCAGCTTCTTTGTACATGTGAGTAACTTGTGGTAATAGTATAGTTCTGAGTGTTCAAAACACACTACGTTTAATTGACTACTAAATCCACTTATTGGTCCTCTGCTGCTGTGTCAGTTCCACATCTGCAATTATGTACTTACTTTATCGAAGTGTATTTATGCTGAGCTATAAGTAATGTTTCACGTCTGCCATTATGTACTTACTTACTTTGCTTGTGTATGAACTTAAGTAATACTCACTGCATTAAAATTTAAAGCACAGGATAGCACATTTATTTCATATCTATAGTGAATTGCAGCTGATCAGTTTGCTCACGTGGCAATCCATTTCCACTCGATCGGACGCTGAGACCACAGGTAGTCTCTCTCGACCTACCACTAAAGTGCATTAAGTAATTATGGACGAGCGTAATGCTAAATTCCTTAAACCTATAGGACACCATGAGCTACTCTGTCTCATCTAACATAAGGGTACCTATGGTCGCATTCACGCCTCCAACTCATACCCTCAATACCTGTAGGTGTGTCACCACACACCCAACACCAAAATAATGGCCAGCTCCAACCTTATAAATACTTCAGGGACGTGTCCTTCACGTCTCAACGTCTCAACCACAAACACTGTTCAATTCTATTTCACTGCCATTCCTTGCTACACAAGGTGAGTTCATTTTTACAACTTATCTGCATATTTTTCATAACACTAAGCAATCTCTTTTACTATTAATTAGTTAGCTCTACAGCATACAATAGGTTTCACTGCCACTTCAGATCATGTTTGTACACGAATTCGTACATCTTTTTAAATTACTGTTGGTGGACCACATCAAATAAAACAACACTTTGTACTTACAATATTACCAGGGTTCTACACATAATTGTTACTCAAATACATTTGTATCTTAATTACGTCATACTTCTCTGTTGTTTATGTCACTGTTAGGTTTGTCACATTAGGTTTTCTTTCACTAATCGGTGGATAGAATGGTTACAGAACTCATGGCTTGATAACCATAACGGAAAATTTAGTATTTGAGAGTAAGAGCCGAAATTTTGGTGGATAGGAAGGATGAAGATTGAGTGAGACCTGAAAAGGAAAGAAGATCTCACACAGCTGGGACTGCACAGCTGCCACACTGTGTAGAGGTTACAGAACAACCTCCTCCCTACAGAACTCACTAGCTTAATGCTGGCTTGATAATCATACCGGAAGACTTTAGTATTTGGAAAGAAGAGGTCGAAATTTTAGATGGATAGAAAAGATGAAGAATGAGTGAGACCTGAAAAGGAAATAAGATCTCACACAGCTGGGACTGCGCAGCTGCCACACTGTGTAGAGGTTACAGAACAACCTCCTCCTTACAGAATTCATTAGTTTATTATCGGCTTGATAACCATAACGTAAAATTTAATGTGTTGGAAAGAAGAGGTCGAAATTTTAGGTGGATAGAAAAGATGATGAGAGAGTGAAATCTGAAATGGGAAAGAAGATCTCACACAGCTGGGACTGCACAGCTGCCACACTGTGTAGAGGTTACAGAACAACCTCCTCCCTACGGAATTCATTCACTGCCTATGAACTTCTTTAGGTCGATCACGTTCCCGAGACCTAATAGCTTTTTACTTTTAGGGTACTCTAGCCTATATGCATTAGCATGTGGTTTTCCTATGATCCTGAAAAGTCCTTGGTATTTACTAAGATTAACACCTTCGTCCCAATATCTCCTATTTTTCAGAACTCGTATAGGCAGCTCCCAAGTCTCATCATTAGTTACTACATATTTATCAATAAAAGGTACCATAATTACTCCGGTTATCGGCAAGACCAATTTTAACTGGCTTCTTTCAAAGTCTACAACACTCTGATATTTCGACAAGAAATCTATGCCAATTAAAAACTCAATACTGAGATTGTTTACAATTAAGCATGGATGATCAATTAAATTACCATTAATGTTAAAGGGCAGCAAAGCTTCTTGCTTTACCGTTTTTGACACCTTGCCAGTAGCACCAATTATTCTTAGCCCTGATACCCTCATTACTGTAAGCTTGTTTTTACCAGGTAATGCATCAAAGAAGGACTGTGATATCGCACTCACCTCACTTCCACTGTCTAAGAGACAACGTACATTAATACCCAACATATTCACTATTATTATAGGGTGGCTTATTCTAGTTTGTACAGGTGGTTCCTCAAACTCATCCAATAGTTCCTTTTGGATTTGTCTCCAACTAAAGTGATCGACATCTGTCTTCATTACATTTAGTTCAAAGTGTGTAGGGGTTTCCTGAATTACATTTTCAGCTGCCTTTTCCAGTCGATCTATTAATTTCAAATGGAAACACCGCACGACTTCATTACATTTAGTTTGCTGAACATGACCCAAATTACTGTAGTCTGAGCGATTCTGCGCTTCCAGACTGGGCATAACACTAGTTACAGCTAAACCACTTTCATTATTATCGTCGGGCTCCTTCTCAAGTGACAACTGGTCACAGCTACTGGGTTCATCGACCCCCAACAGGCTATCACTACATTCTCACTTACCTCCCGTCCTAAATCTATTAGTACAGTATCAACATTCTGCACAGGCACTTTAGATAAGAGTACATCATCCTCATCATAAATATAAGCATGAATTTCTTCTGCTTCTTCACCTGACAATACAGTATTTTGTAGCTCTTCCCTACCGTTACACTGCTGCGCCTTCTCTTTCTCTTCCCACTTAGAGAGCGTCTCTAACACGGTATCTGTCAAATACTGTGAGTGATCTAATATTTCTGCTGTATCCTTAGATGCTACCGACCCTTCATCCACATGTTCAGTTTGGGTATTCTGATCTGTCTTACCAATTACTGTAACTACTGGCTTAGGAAAAGTAACCGCCTGGTGAGTGCCAGTGTCCTCATAGACGGGAACTAGTTTTCCTGCCTCGGCCTACTACTGTTTCCTTTATTTGCATTATAGTTAACTGGCACAGCATTGCTTTCCACACTGTTGTTTACCTGCATAATTTTGTTCGGAACAAAATTACTATCATTTAGATGCTATTGTTGGTTCTGATAATTATTTCTCCAATTCCTACCTCTCTTAGGATGGCGAACACCTACTGTTTTGATGTTTACATTGCCATTCTGCTCGTTCTTAAAAGTACTACTAGTGTTATTAGCATTTCTGTTATTACGTGCTTGCTCCTCATTGGCAGCAACAAGCTCTACACGTTCCAAATATTCAATGAAACGATCCAGATTATCTCTAGGGGCAGATATAATTCTAGTTTGCCAATACCATGGCTGTTTGGCTTCAAGACCTAGTATTATCATTTCAGGTTTTAGCTTTTCGGCCAAATGTGAGAAAGGTGAGATCCATGACCTAGCAACCTCTTTAATAGATTCCTTGCCTGCATTGAAACGTTTTCCACTCCAAAATTCTCTCAACACTTCATTTTGCTTATTGCTAGACCAATACTCATTAATGAAAGCTGTTTTAAATTCCGCTAATGTTTTACACTTCAACATAACATCAGCTGACCAACGCATGGCGTCACCTGCTAAATGGCTTCTAATAAATGAGATTTTCTCTCGTTCAGACCAAGTTGGTGGAATCACATCTTCAAAATCGTTCCAGAAATCTAGCGGGTGGATATTTTTATCTGGATCGAACCGCAAGAACTGCCGACACCCGATAAAAGCGGCGTTTGCAGCTACAACTTGTTGCATACTATCATTACCAGATGTTACTGAAGCTACTTTACTCTCAATGTTAGCAATATTAGTACTAATATTTTCTAATCTCATTTCAACATTATCTACTCTTTGCACAATATGAGTAGTATCAGTTTTGATTGCATCTACTTCTGCTTGACATATGTTTACTTTTGTATTAACATCTTTAAACCTATCTGAGCACAGTTCAGATTCCGCCTCGATCTTTTCTGTTAACTTGTGCTCCAGCTTCGCATCTTCCATTTGGAAGTCTTTGCGAACCTCAGCAACTTCGGATTTTACTGTTTTATACATCTCAGATAACTGTTGAGCATCCTTTTTCTTAATATCCTCATGGTTGTAATAAATTTTATAATTCAAACTGTCCAGATCTTCTCTCAACTTATTGCAACCAGTCTTGAAGGTATTCTCCATTACCTCCAATCGTTTATTAAAATTAGTTTGGCTGGCCACAATCCTGTCATTTACCTCAATTACATCAGATTTTAACTCAGCTGTCATTCTAGCATTACTGGCAGCTATTGCTTGTAATATTACATTTAAATCACTAGCCCCAGTATCTTTGGGTTGCTCATTAGCTGGCTTTTTATCACACTCAGGTGACGAAAAACTAGCTCCAACACCAGAATCATCAAAACTAAGTGAAACATCTGATAGATCAGTCATATCTAACTTCTCCTTTTTAAACTCTACCACCTCTGTTGACTGTTTCGTTTTGAACTCATCAGGTAAACTATCATCCAATAAATTAACAATTTCTGATTTCTGCTTTACTACAGGGGTCTCTATTATTGAATCATTGCGCCTTTTCACACTACTGTCAGGAGACAATGCTTCATATTTCACTTTAACATTACTATTTTCATGCATATTTACACTTGAACCGTTGTCTGGATTTACAGTTCCCTCAACAGACATAGGTTCTGATTTAAGTTTAACCTCAGTTTCTTCTGGCGGTTCCATCGCCAACAGTCTTTTAGTGCAGGTTAGTAAAAATTTTAACACCTTTTCACTTAACTTAGTTCCTTCTGCACGACGTATGGCGTTGCCGGCGCGGCGTACCAGGATTACTGATGCGACGCAGCGTGTTGAACTGCAGACGGCACTTCGACGGCTGCTGTATGTTTGCGTGGCCTGAAACTGCAGGCGCGGCTCCGGTTGCTCCGGCGGACGACTGCGGTGAGGCGAAACTGGCTTCATGCGATGCCGGCAGTGCCGCTAGACTCACATGCCAGGTCCGTCAATCCAGATGCGCTGTTATTCCAATTGCGTCGCCCACATGCACACGTAACACTATCACTGTTCTATTACTCAGTTGCATGTCGCATTTCACTCCCGAATCCGAATATTTAAAAACCACTTTCACTTTCACTCAGTTTCCTTTCTGGCCGATGCACCATTTCTGGGGCGACGGGTGGAATTTAATTGTTAATATATCTAGAATGTTATGTAGAAAAGATGCATTTCCCGGCCGATTAACCATATGTGGGGCGGCGGGTGGAATTAATTGTTGTTAAATGTTCCTATTATTTATGCAGTCTTTTGCCGTTCTCAACACTGGCTCTCTAACTACAATATTGGCAACCAGAAAGTGATTAACAAAACGTGAAGCCTGTAATTACAATTCCTAGTGCCCACTTCATCTGAGAAATACACTTATAGCTACAGCTTATAGCTCTAAGGAATTAGGAGATTTTCTGGGATTCATAATCAAAAACGATTCTCTATAAAAGGTTCACTATATTCTGAAAGTCACAGACCAAAAAGAATCCACACAATCCAACTACCAGAGCAGCTCAGAGTCTAATGCGCTGATACAACTATAATTGTTCAAATTAAATGTTTAAGTGAATGCTCGCCATAATTTGATGATAATGTTCATCAAACGCCACGCTAAATAATGGTAGAATATCTGTCCCATGGCGGCACGTGAAAATACGACATACGCAAACTGAAGATAGATCATTGAAGTCATCCTCGAATTAACACTTCACTCGAAAACGATTTCATGGTTACGCGTATCCCGAGTAACCTATTACGGCATCCGAGGCTGTTTATAGCAATGATACAGATGCGGTGCAGCTCCCGACACAGGTGGTGTACTATTCAGCGTCTGGAGAGAACTGGGGCCTTCTTCCCTCACGCCGTGTTCTTATGTACAGGGTGTTACAAAAAGGTACGGCCAAACTTTCAAGAAACATTTCTCACACACAAAGAAAGAAAATATGTTATGTGGACATGTGTCTGGAAACGCTTACTTTCCATGGTAGAGCTCATTTTATTACTTCTCTTCAAATCACATTAATCATGGAATGGAAACACACAGCAACAGAACGACCCAGCGTGACTTCAAACACTTTGTTACAGGAAATGTACAAAATGTCCTCCGTTAGCGAGGATACGTGCATCCACCCTCCGTCGCATGGAATCCCTGATGTGCTGATGCAGCCCTGGAGAATGGCGTATTGTATCACAGCCGTCCACAATACGAGCACGAAGAGTCTCTACATTTGGTACCGGGGTTGCGTAGACAAAAGCTTTCAAATTCCCCCATAAATGAAAGTAAAGAGAGTTGAGGTCAGGAGAGCGTGGAGGCCATGGAATTGGTCCGCCTCTACCAATCCATCGGTCACCGAATCTACTGTTGAGAAGCGTACGAACACTTCTACTGAAATTTGCAGGAGCTCCATCGTGTATGAACCACATGTTGTGTCGTACTCGTAAAGGCACATGTTCTAGCAGCACAGGTAGAGTATCCTGTATGAAATCATGATAACGTGCTCCATTGAGCGTAGGTGGAAGAACATACTGACGAAATAAAATGAGCTCTAACATGGAAATTAAGCGTTTCCGGACACATCTCCACATAACATCTTTTCTTTATTTGTGTGCGAGGAATGTTTCCTGAAAGTTTGGTCGCACCTTTTTGTAACACCCTGTATAAAGTCGCGGTGCGGACGGCTAAGGGAACGCCTGATCAATTCCGCTCTCCCGACTAGCCGCTGGGCTAGTAATGCACCACTTTAAGTTATCGAATAAATCATTGCTTCCTTTGCTGATGGCCGATGAAGCTCTCAATTTAAATGTGCAATCAGCACACAGGTAAGTAATCATAATAACAGTCTGACGCGGCTAAGTCAAATATTTTGGTCGAGAGAATTAATTTAATTACACTACACGCAGTAGACGAGCTCTGAACTTGCCCTTTGGAGATACGCTATTGCTATAGTTTTATAGTTATTCAATTGAAACTTCTCACATCTTTATGATTATAGCGGATCTCCCTTCTATTTAAATTTAAACATCCTAGCCTTATTTATTCGCCTACTTAATCTATCTTGCTTCCTTAATTTTTAAGACAAAAACCAGAAAATCATGAATTTCAACTAAAATTTTAATTTGTGAGATCCAGAATACTGTTTCCACTAAATTATTATGCAAAAGGAATCTAAATATAAATTTTTAAGTTTCTAGCTCTTTTCTGTTGCGCCAATGATTTTTACAGAAAAACATCCAAATTTCGAAAATGGTTAAAGTTATTGAACTGACATTCAACACATATTGATTTAATATTACTCCTGACATGCTAGAAACGTTTCAGGTTATTTATTTGATTTTTAAAGTATTGCGCAACATTTATGACGTCTGAGCTAATTACAGCGGACTTGCTGGCACACAATGGAAAGACTGATGTGAATTTTATACGGCGTGAGTAGGCTGCTTCCCTACAGTTTGACAACTGAAAATGCTATATTCTCTTTTCTCTGTGAGGTACTGGATGGGCTAAACAAAAAGTTCCGTACGCTTGGCGTATTTTTTGATTTAAAAAAGTCATTTGACTGTGTTGATCTCACAATATTGCTCCAGAAGTTGGATCATTACGGAATAAGGGGAGTAGCTCACAATTGGTTCACCTCTTACCTTAGCAACAGGCAGCAAAATGTCATTATTCACAATGTTGATAACGGCTGTGATGTGGGATCTGAGTGGGGTTCTGTCAAGTGGGGGGTGCCCCAGGGATCTGTGTTGGGGCCGCTCCTGTTCCTTATTTATATAAATGATATGCCCTCTAGTATAATGGGTAACTCTAAAATATTTCTGTTTGCTGATGACACTAGCTTGGTAGTAAAGGATGTTGTGTGCAACATTGACTCGGTTTCAAGTAGTGCAGTACATGACCTCAGTTCATGGCTTGTAGAAAATAAACTAACATTAAATCACAGTAAGACTCAGTTTTTACAGTTTCTAACACACAATCCAACAAAACCCGACGTTTTAATCTCACAGAACGGGCATATGATTAGTGAAAGTGAACAGTTCAAATTCCTTGGTGTTCAGATAGATAGTAAGCTGTCGTGGAAAGCCCACATTCAGGATCTTGTTCAAAGACTTAATACTGCCATTTTCACTATTCGAACGGTATCGAAAGTGAGTGATACTTCGACACGTAAATTAGTCTACTTTGCATATTTTCATTCACTTATGTCGTATGGTTTTATGTTTTGGGGTAACTCTTCCCATTCTAGAAGGATATTTTTGGCTCAGAAATCGGCGGTTCGGGCAATAAGTGGTGTGAGTTCACGAACCTCTTGTCGACCTCTGTTCACGAGTCTGGGTATTTTGACATTGGCCTCTCAATATGTATATTCCTTATTGTCGTTCCTTGTTACCAATATTAGTTTATTTCCAACCATAAGCAGCTTTCACTCGGTTAATACTCGGCAGAAATCAAACCTCCATTTGGATCGGACTTCCTTAACTCTTGTGCAAGAAGGTGTGCAGTATACTGCTGCATCCATTTTCAATAAGCTGCCACTCGAATTCAAAAATCTTAGCAGTAATCCACGCGCTTTCAAATCGAAACTGAAGAGTTTCCTCGTGGGTCACTCCTTCTATTCTGTCGAGGAGTTCCTTGAAAAATTAAGCTGATTCTCATTGTAATGCTGATACCGTTTGCTTAAACTTATGGACTGATTTTCTTTCAGGTTCATGAACATTTATTTTTATCTGTTATTACTTTTATGCTGTAAGTTCATGTACTGACTCGTTCCATGACCTTGGAGATTTTCTCCTCAATTTGGTCCTACGGAACTTGACATGTAAATAAATAAATAATTAAAAATACAGCTCCAGCCGCGTCTCGTGACGAGCGCCGAAGTCTGTGGCCCGCAAATGAAGAGACCGGCTCTGCAGTCTACAGTCAGTACTGCGTTTATCGACAACGTCACCCTGCTTTCTTGCTATAGCAGTTTTAAAAATCCTAGCTAACTATTTGTTACTTTTGGACTCCTCTTCAGCCGATCGCTTGTGATTAGAGTTGTAAAACTACCACAGGCTACTGTAGAATATCGTAAGTGAGCGTAGGTTAAGGTGGTATTTCGAGTAGCATTGGTCAGTTAATATCGTGACCACGTCCCCTGTACGTTAGGCGCGTTACATACCAATCGGGCATTACCTCATTTCGACAGCCTTGTTTACGTATGTGATGAGTGTCTTACTAGTAGAGTTGCAGAACTACTGTAGGCTGCGGTAGATTATCATAAGTAATCGTAGACTACGGCATTTTTCCTAGTAGCTATGGTCAGTTAAGATGGTAACTACGTTATCTGTGCATTATATGTGTTGCATACCTCTCGGGCGCTACTTTATTTCGATCGCTTTGTCTGTGTATGCGATCAGTCTCTTACTAAGATCCCTAAGAAAATGGCAACGGTGAACCGTCTAGAAACTGAGTGAGGATGTATAAATGGCCGCGTAACCTACAGAACATTTTTGCTCTACATAATTAACCGCCTGTCTGATACTTGCAACATATTGAGAATATTGCATAGGTGACGTAGGTGATCGATTACTATAGTGCAGCCTCCAGGCTAGACTAGCATCTGCATTTACGTTCAAGCATTTCTCATGGTGGTTCCATGTTTATATCCAACCCCTGTATCTGCTGTAATATTAGCGATGACAGTTAAGATGACTGTGTCTTGCGTTAGGGTCACTTGTGCTGGATTCGGCTGATTAAAAAATTCTTTGGAAAAGGAAAATCCCGAAATGCCAAAGTCAGTAGTAGGTATATTCTGTCTTTGAGCATAAGTAACTATACAAAAAGCGTGTAGGTTGTGCAGAGGGCTTGCACAAAAATTCCAGTTATACGAGAGGTATAGTTCTACCACTGGTAAGTGTAGACAAAGGAGACTCGAAAATGCAGAACTGTATATTAATGACCCCAAAGCGACCGTCACAGTTTAGGGGTACCAATGACTGTCGCCAAGAGAACTGCCTGTTCGAAAAAAATAATTTAAATTTTATAGGCTAGGATGTCTATTCTCCACCTTCCTCTGAGGCATGGCAGGCAGTACCGTTAGGTGCGGGTGAGGCTGGCCGTTATTATTTATCCTTTGCCGAAGTGGAAGTCTCTTGCTTCAATCCTTTTGCTCAGCGATCCGAAATCTACAGCGGATAATGGGTTCGTATGAGTGGAAGCCAGCGAACATGTGTTTGCAGCAGACCTGACATAACTGTATCAATGAAACTTCGGTATCTAGCAACACGTAGTTACAAGAGGCCTGATACACCGGTGTCGGTAAAAAATGAAACTATCATGTGGCATTGGTGACCGGGAGCTCCATCCGGGGAAGTTCAACCGCCAGGTTTCAAGTCTTACTTCAGGCGACGCGACATTGGGTGACCTGCATGTCGGTGATAATGAAATGATGACGAGGATAACACGACACCCTATCCACGAGTGGAGAAAGCTCTCCAACCCGATCGGGAATCGAACCAGGGCCCGCTGCACGCTACGCAAGTGCGTAACCACTCTTTTTCTTTTTCATTTGTCGCCATTGCGTTTTTTAATCTAATTTTATTCTTTATTGTTCGTTGCATTTGTTCGTGACAGACTTCCCATGACCCAAGTTCAAATTCGTCGTTGCTCCATTCACCGAGTATTTTTTATTACAGGGGCCAACTAGCTCTGGCCGAACACGCTGAGCTACCGTGCCGCCGCAGCTAAGCAGGCGGACACCTGTGTCAGTGGAAATCAACTACGTGCTCCCAGCAGGTCTGATAGGACTGTGACAATGAAAACCTTGGAAGCTGGGGACCACGTCCTAACACAAGGCCTAATATAATTGTGGTGGTGGAAACCTCGACGGCAAGCAACCACGTGCTAACAAAATGCCTGATGCAACTTTCTCAGTGGGAACATTGGAAGCTAGGAGAGACGTGATCACAGTGAACCCTAATAAGCCTGTGTCAATGGAGACCTCTGAAGCTAGCGACCACGTGCTTACAGTAGGACTGATACAGCTGTCTCCGCGGAAACCCCCAAAGCCAGCAAAACAGGTGCTTACAGCAGGTCTCACACAACTGCGCCACTGGAAACTTCAGAAGCTAGCAACCACAGGCATACGGCAGGTCTGATACAATTTTGTCAATGGAAACATTGTCGTGATAAACAGAAGCCCGTCGTTTGAGGTAGAAGCTGTTTTCAGTGGCTCTGGTCCGGCGATCCCGTCAGGCAGTTACAGGCATGAAACTGTGCTCGGCGATACCAACAGAGAAAGCGTTTGTGTTTGTGTTTGTTCACCCGTATCAGTTCGCTTTTCTGGTTTCGCCCCTCGGCTGTTGCCACTGATCACGGAAACTTGCAAAAGATACACAACAAATTAGGCAACGAAGGACGTGTACAGTCTACTGACAAAAAATAGCGCCAAGACCTTGACAGAGTAGAGATTCATCGGATGGGAGAAGACGACAACGTGGAGAAAACTTTCAACATAATTTTACAATTTCGGATAAGAGCAGCTTGGTATGAAGTGATAAACAATTCGATCCCCGCAGGTGAGAAGCTATGGAACGAATCACATCTCAGTTATTTTATATTTGTCAGTTACTGGACATGTTAGAACATGGAAGCACTTTTAAAACATAAAAAACCTGGAAATGATTCCGAAGAAACTATTCATAATGACGAAGTCAAGTGGAACAAAGAAATTTTGGTCAGGTTCTCATGCCATATCGGACGTAGCATCCTAACGCAAAAAGTAATAATCTGCTGTGTTAATTGGGACAATATGTTAATTACTTAATACGCTCTAAAGAACTAGCCTACTCTAACATTTTCCATATGCTAAATCTAGAATATTGTAAAGTGAGAACTCACTAAAACTTCGAGCAGAAAATGCAGATTTTCTGTTGGTATTTTAATTCAGTAAAGAAGAATAAATCTTTTGTTGTTATTCTTTTGTCATATCTCAGTATCAACGAAGAAGACTTGTTCCTTTCAGTTTACTGTATACTTGTGACTTTTGGCGGAGAAGCTACAAGGAGATGAAGGAAGCTTAAAAAATAAATACAAGAATTAAGCAAAACATACAGCAGTTTCGTTAGTGTACTGCCTGCGAAGAGCATATATTTTCGTTTCGAATCATAGACCTATTGTGACACATAAATTAACCTTGTCGAGAAATGTAAACGCTAGCGTGTATTCCGTGGAAAATAAAAGATGTTATCTCGTTTGAAAACGTGGAACAGTGTTTCATCCAAACTCTTTGTAGATTGCTGCTGCCTTTGTTTTCGCATCACTATTTCCAACCAAGGAGAAAAACCTGAACTTACTGGATTGTCGCTACAGTAATAGATACCGAATCCAGTATACAGCAAATATTGCAGATATCCCTTGTAGCACACTTTCGGAGGACTGGGGAAAACGAACCAATCAGTGATAAGAAGACAATATCTGACCTCTCTGGGAAGTTTCCACCATAGTTTAGTCAGAATCAAAAGATTAGCAAACGTTATGAATCTCCCTCATAATTCACTTTAGGTAGATCAGGGATAAGGGGAGAGTATCTGACCTCACCAGAAAGTTACCACCCTAGTAAATTCACAGGAAATTTATAAACATTAAGATTCTCTTACAGCTCACTTTGGGCGGATTAGGGAATACGAGCGAGCACCAATAGTCGGTGGCATTTCAGAATTCCTGCCAGGAGCCGTCTCCTGCGAAACTAACAGTCAAGACCACGTTGCAAGGCACTGACGTTGATCCGGTCAGAACCAGAAACCGTCAAACCTCTGACCCAGTGAAAATTCAAACCGGGTAGTTGCTTCTCGGCAGACTCGTGCGGATGTGTTTGAAATCATACGTTAATATCTGGCTTGAAGGGCAGAATAAACACAAGCGTGTTTCTTGTAGTAATTATTTCTTTTGACAGAGTGGTACTTTTTCGGTGATGAAACAAATTAATAATTTTAATTTTTTTACTAGATGTAGTGTCTATCTAGCATGCATCTCAAGGTACACGAATCGTTTCTGTTTAGCGACGCAGAAGGGGGTTGTTGGAAAAGTAGAACTCAGCCAAAAATTTGTTTACGTTCAACGTTTACGTGTAACAATTCGACTGTGCGTTAATGCATTTGCTGGCATCCATCGGAAAAATACTCAGCCGGTGTCATATTTTAAAAAGCTGGCTTTTATCTGTATTGATTGAGGAAAGATCGAAGAAGGAGAAAAAAGAATAAATGTCAAATACCTCTGCATTTACTCTCTTGACGTATTGCAGTTCTATTATTAAAATCATGACCAATTCCAAATAAGATCGCGAATCTATAAATGCTTTGTAAAATACTTTTGTGATTAGTTTAGTTCGTAGGAAATCATTCGACAAACGTAAACTATATGTCAAGAGTCCAAAACATCACGTTTTACTTACCTTTCAGAACTTACATCTCTAAGTCTCAAAAGTGTTTTCATTGCCAATTAATTTATTTGGTGAACTCTGACAGCTTTCAGCTTCCCAAAACTGTATTTACGACCCTTTATGCCAATATAATTGGAAGTCGCCAAGTACAGGGCTATTACAAATGATTGAAGCGATTTCATAAATTCACTGTAGCTCGATTCATCGACATATGGTCACGACACACTACAGATACGTAGAAAAACTCATAAAGTTTTGTTCGGCTGAAGCCGCACTTCAGGTTTCTGCCGCCAGAGCGCTCGAGAGCGCAGTGAGACAAAATGGCGACAGGAGCCGAGAAAGCGTATGTCGTGCTTGAAATGCACTCACATCAGTCAGTCATAACAGTGCAACGACACTTCAGGACGAAGTTCAACAAAGATCCACCAACTGCTAACTCCATTCGGCGATGGTATGCGCAGTTTAAAGCTTCTGGATGCCTCTGTAAGGGGAAATCAACGGGTCGGCCGGCAGTGAGCGAAGAAACGGTTGAACGCGTGCGGGCAAGTTTCACGCGTAGCCCGCGGAAGTCGACGAATAAAGCAAGCAGGGAGCTAAACGTACCACAGCCGACAGTTTGGAAAATCGTACGGAAAGGGCTAAAGCAGAAGCCTTACCGTTTACAATTGCTACAAGCCCTGACACCCGATGACAAAGTCAAACGCTTTGAATTTTCGGCGCGGTTGCAACAGCTCATGGAAGAGGATGCGTTCAGTGCGAAACTTGTTTTCAGTGATGAAGCAACATTTTTTCTTAATGGTGAAGTGAACAGACACAATGTGCGAATCTGGGCGGTAGAGAATCCTCACGCATTCGTGCAGCAAATTCGCAATTCACCAAAAGTTAACGTGTTTTGTGCAATCTCACGGTTTAAAGTTTACGGCCCCTTTTTCTTCTGCGAAAAAAACGTTACAGGACACGTGTATCTGGACATGCTGGAAAATTGGGTCATGCCACAACTGGAGACTGACAGCGCCGACTTCATCTTTCAACAGGATGGTGCTCCACCGCACTTCCATCATGATGTTCAGCATTTCCTAAACAGGAGATTGGAAAACCGATGGATCAGTCGTGGTGGAGATCATGATCAGCAATTCATGTCATGGCCTCCACGCTCTCCCGACTTAACCCCATGCGAATTCTTTCTGTGGGGTTATGTGAATGATTCAGTGTTTAAGCCTCCTCTACCAAGAAACGTGCCAGAACTGCGAGCTCGCATCAACGATGCTTTCGAACTCATTGATGGGGACATGCTGCGCTGAGTGTGGGAGGAACTAGATTATCGGCTTGATGTCTGCCGAATCACTAAAGGGGCACATATCGAACATTTGTGAATGCCTAAAAAAACTTTTTGAGTTTTTGTATGTGTGTGCAAAGCATTGTGAAAATATCTCAAATAATAAAGTTATTGTAGAGCTGTTAAATCGCTTCAAACATTTGTAATAACCCTGTATTCTCTCTTTACTTACATACTCGTATGATTACATGCTAGGACGAACAATAACGTGTCGAAGATGCAAACATAATATCTGGACGATTTATACCAAAATAAAAATTCATATCCAAGATTCGTCGTTACATTAATGCTGCCGAATATGTGTAAGGTGACGTAAAGCGCGTGATACTTCACGAGAGATCTTGTCGATAGCAAAGAGTGACATCCTATCAGTATCATACAATAATTATACATTATGTGATCAAAAGTATCCAGACCCCTATTAGTGGACGTTAATATGGGGTTTGTCCATCATTCGCCTTTGTGATGACTTAAAATCTGCAGAGGAAACTTTCAGTGAGGTGTCAGAATGCCTGTCGAGAAATGGCAGCACATTCTTAGTCGGGGGCCGAAACCAGAAAAAATAGGCATGTTATACGCCGAGGTCAGGTACGAAGTCGACATTCCAACTCATCTCTTAGGTATTCCATTGGATTCAGGTCGAGAATCCCGGCAGGCCAGTCCATTTCACGAATGTTGTTGTCTACAAACCATTGCCTCACAGATGCTGCTAATTGACAGATTGCATTGTGATGTTGCTACAGTCATCGTCTCCGAACTGTTCCTCTACTGAACGCAGTATACAGTGCTGCAAAATGAGTTCATCTCCTTCCATATTTAACGATTTTTAAGTGCAGTAAGGAGACCACATCCTAACTACGTAAAACACACGGAATCCGGAACATCACCTCATCTGTACTTCAGCGTTGGCACTACACATTGTGGCAGGCAGATTTCTCCAGGCATTTGCCAAACCCAAACCCTTCCATCTGATCTCCACAGTATATAGAATGATTCATCATTACAAATCACACCTTCCTAGCTACTCACTTGTAGCGTTTGGGTTTTCTGTGGAAGTAACTGTAGCAGGTTAGCAATAGAGCTCCGACTAATAACGTTCCCTAGCAGATCACTCACCTGAGGATCTTCTGTTCCAGGCGTTGGACTTCGTCTCTTCTGCAGGTGTTTCGCAGCCTAGTAAGAAATTGGTTTACAAAAGGCACAGCAGAGAAACCACAAACAATGAAAGCCGGGGTAATCTGGCGAAACATATATTCAGAAATGAACACATAAATCCAGAGGTGGCCCTGTCACAAGTACTCATAAATTTTTACTCACGGAATGTAGCCGCTGGGCAAGCATACTTGCCGTAGGAAAAGTTGAAAGTACACAAGATGACTCGCAAACCTGTCTTCGGTATGAAGACCAGCCCCAGAGTGAGCACAGAAATGAAATAGCGGGTGTCACTTAACTAACCAGGGGTCACGCTAACAGCAACAGGGATCGTCCAAAACTGCTTACTACGCTACGCAGGGCTACTATCTTGCAGTACAGACGTTGCACTATCTCAGTCGCAACCATCGTAATTCCGAGTGCTTCAGAAACGTCACGAGTGGTTCGCGGATGACTAAACCTATGCATTTCCCAGGCCAATGGGAAGCACTAGGCATTAAATAGCGGTAATTGCCGTGCACTGAACTTCGCGATGTTGACTCCTCTAGAAACTGCAACGGAATGGGCCGGAGAGCTGCTCTCCAAATTATTTGAAGGCTCTGTCGATGAGCTGTACACGAAAAAGTTCTCGTAGCTACCCTAATAGGGGTGAGGGGTGGAACCGTTCCTGCTGTTCTAGCCGCCTGGAGTGGTACCGTTCCTCCGCTCACACTGGGCGCCCTGTTAAAATAACGGCCAGAACAGCAAGATAGATTTTACCATCTTGGGAGCTAATTAAAGGGAAAATGCTAAAATTATCCTGCCCCTTCTAACCGATGGCCCTGTATGTAGACAATAGCATGGTAGTGTCTGTGGACTTGAGAAAACTAATTCAGTGGTCTTAATTCAATGGCCAAGTTTGATGAATTGTTAATTAATTACTCAACTGGTCGGATTCACATATCAGTTTACTCGGTATTTTATATGGAGTTCGAATCTGTGACAAGAATTAAAGGAATGATTTTATTGCTCTTCCTTTTATTGCTCTTCCTTTGTGATGAGGACTGGTTTGGACAGAGGCTGTGGCCTTGCCACGTGCTTGATAAAGTCACTGCGTTACACACTGTCCAGCGCATCGCCCTTTACACAACCGCAAGCATAGCTTAGCTTTGCCTACAGAAATGTGTGGCTTACGAGGAGGTGCTCGACCATTGTACCCCAGTCTTTTTAACTTCCTACGGGCAGTCATTGTGCTATCTGGACTAATGGTGGCCCTGTGGAACTCAAGAATGATTCTTTTGTCTGATTTCATGCTATTTTATACAGCCGCCCCCCACAAAGATCAACGGACCCTGTCCATCGATGCATTAGGTCTACCAGGTCTAGATTTAGCTGTGGTTGTTCCTTCGCGTTTCTACTTCACAATCACATCACCAACAGTCGACGTCGGCACCTCTAGAAGTGTTGAACTGTCCTTGATGGATTTGTTTCTCAGGATCCATCCAATGAGTAGTCCACGTTCGAAGTGAGACGCATCCTGCTTTAACTACTTATTGACAACTCAGTACTCGCCGCCTCCTCTTATACCGATGTGTCCCTCTCTCGTGACATCTAGTGGTGAACTCCACATTACATAGGGTGTCTGGACAGTGTATGTTTCTATTAGCAACGGAACAATTTATTGCTTGTTATGCGTCATCCAAATAAAAACCTCACTGTGGAAGTTTTTAAGATCACGGTTAATGCTATCTGACCATTTATTCTTGTCAAATGGTCTCCGTTTGTTATTAAACTCTTGTTCTTGAAGTGACATGGTTATTTTTATTGCGATCACTAGATTCAGCCTGTAACACCCCCTTCCACCGTGATGAAAGCACTCACGGGTCGTGGCATGGACTGCGCGAGACACTGAAAGCTGTGAACAGCCTGGAGGTTGGTCGGAGCTGGATCGGAGATGAGAAACATTCACATGCCGACGTCCCAGATATTCTCAGTAGCACTGACGTCAGTTGATGTGGGCGGTCAAGCAAGCACCATCGCGCCCGTAGTGCGTTCATCAAACAACTCTAACGCCATACTGGAGGCTATGGTAGGGTACATTGTTTCACTGAAGTTACAAGTTACCACTAAGTGAATGAACTGACGCACATGATCAGGCAGTACATAATCATGTTGTTTGCCTGTGAGAAACAGTGGCAGAGACATCGGTGGGCCCATATGATCACATGTAAATATCGCACACACGAAATTGTCTACGCCACTTGTCTAATAGGTACCGCACCGTGCTGCCCAGTGGAATGTGGTGCCCCTTGCCGTTTTCGATGTACTCACACGCGGTTCCTCCCAGATTGAAGTGTTTACACTGTGACCCAAGAAAATCCTAGTGTCTGTCCGACCTCGAACATGGAGTGTCCCATGCGTCAGGAACCTACGAACTAGACGTGACCAACGGTACAGATTTCACTTGTCTTATCCATCATACGTTCGGTGTTCACGCCGACGGCCAGTGCATCATCTGATGATATTCTCGGAACGTTGAAGTACTCTGCTCAGCGTGAGAATAGGACTGATCTTTCTCTAACGCAGCAGTGGTCTCTAATGATATTGTTTATGAGTATATTCATTGCCTGCGACATTCTAAGAGCGCATTCCTAGTGACATTGCCGTAACTTGGTCTTCAGTTTCTACTGTTTTAACGTAGCTGATTCTGTTGCTTTGAGGGCTAGTATGCTTGGACGTTTTTCTACCTCGTGAGGAGAATAGACCCAGTAATCAATGCTTCAGCTTTCCCATCACCTACCTGTAGTTTTCATAGTCCGCCTAATATCTACGATATATTACGGGATCTACACGAACATTACCAAGAATAGGGAGCGTAAACTCTTCAGGCAAGCTGCCATCGAGTTTCATTCCGTTTCGAAACAACGAGTAAGCTCTGACTAAACCATTCCCGGCAAAACATGTCTACCAGGAATGGTAGTCTAGAAAGTTAGAGCACCTGAGAAATCCGGAAGGTACCAGAGAGGTAAACCCACGGGGAAGCTGTAGAACATATCGCATGTGTCGTGCCTCGTTGGCTCTTTTAGTAAGACGGTAGTTCTTGAAAGACAAAGGTTTGCGTATAGGTCATGTAAACAATTTCAGTCTGTCAAGAAGGCTGAGTAATTTTGGCGGTGGTATTTTGTAACTAGTTATGCAGAGACAGTTTATCAAAATCGTTCAAATGGCTCTAAGCACCATGGGACTTAACATCTGAGGTCATCAGTCCCCTAGACTTAGAACTACGTAAACCTAACTAACCTAAGGACATCAACACATTCATGTCCGAGGCAGGATTCGAACCTGCGACCGTTCCGGACTGAAGCGCCTAGAACCGCTCGGCCACAGAAGCCGGCAAAGTTTATCATACTCGTTTGTGTTTTCCAGATTGTGTTCCTTTTTCAATAAACATGCTATAGGTGACGTCATTTTCCAGATATTGAATGTATGTAATACATATGTGCAAATTGATTATTTTGTTCACATATTCCCAGTTTAGAAACTGAATGTGAGTTACAATTTTTTGTTATTAATTATTTATACTGGGACCATCAGGTCCTCTTTTACAATCAACCAATCATTCTAAATATTTTACATCATATTCCTGATGACATACATATTATAAGCGATGCTACATTTAACTGGAATCCAACAATTAGTAACAATCGAGATATAAACGATGGAAGCAGTGGTAACTGTGGTATCGTCCAGAGATCGCAGTGCCACAGCAAAGTCGGCAACGCATATCGATGCCACCGACATCAGCGACCGCTCGCTGCATTTCGCAACGATGTATGGCAGATGCTCCAGAAGATCACGCATCCCTCTCA
Source organism: Schistocerca serialis cubense (assembly GCF_023864345.2). Lineage (NCBI taxonomy): Eukaryota > Metazoa > Arthropoda > Insecta > Orthoptera > Acrididae > Schistocerca > Schistocerca serialis. The sequence goes on from NC_064640.1 coordinate 285,245,495, forward strand.
ACAATAGCAACGCCCTCGCACTGAGGTAAGTATAGCGCTGAGCACGCTAGATCTAAGCCCAGTTCGAGACCCCAGCTGCAGAAGTTAATATCGTCGTCTCGGATCAACGAGTAGTTAAAGTTTCAGCGGAACATGTAGTGCTATTAACCATTAATCCGCCATTGCCGGTCCCAAGCCCAAAGCCCGACTTCGCAAGTGATGAGGAAGGAGGAGGGGGAGGAGTAACAACCTCGTAAAAAAACCTGGGTCCATCTGGCTTTGGATGGTAGCACCTTGTTAGGGCCCCTACCTAGGGTTACAGGCAAAGCCCGGCCAACGGTCTCGAAGGCGGAACAGGAACATCACTTCCCAACGGCAGAGAGAGCTCAGAAATGGTTGAAATGGCTCTGAGCACTATGGGACTTAACATCTGAGGTCATCAGTCCCCTAGAACTTAGAACTACTTAAACCTAACTAACCTAAGGACATCACACACATCCATGCCCGAGGCAGGATTCGAACCTGCGACCGTAGCAATCGCGCAGTTCCGGACTGAAGCCCCTAGAACTGCTCGGCCACCGCGGCCGGCGCAGAGTGAGCGGAAGAGCCACTGAAACATATTAGGTAGCGGCTGTATTCCACGTTACGGGCGGCTACCAAAGCGTCTGTGTCCCCATGTTAGAGGCGGGCTGAACTCATCTTCTGGGGCTAACATCTACAGTCATATAACTGGACGGACACGAGCCGTCCCAACAAAAAAAATTTTTAGCTCATGGAATAGATTGCACTATTGAATCGAGATTACCCCAGGGGGACAATTCCCCGCTGACCAAGGTCGACGCAAGCAGGCATTCGGATTCTGGGAGACCTGCTAAAAATTGCATAAGGAAAGAGTCGGAGCTCCCAAGAACCTCAAAGAAGATTAAAACCAAAAGGACTTTCAGAATTGGAACCATAAATGTACAGACAATTATTAAGACTGGTAAACTTAAACAGGTAATAAATGAGATGTATGAAGTAAGCAATGGAATACTAGCGATGCAAGAAACAAGATACACTGACGTAGATACGATGGAGTCAGAAGGCTTCATAATACTGAAAGGGAAACCAGGGGTTAGAGTGAGAAAGGAATGACATACACCAAGATGTTTTGGTATGGGGTTCATAGCAGACAAGGGATACGAGGATGGCATAACTGAAATGAAGAGCTGGTCAGAAAGGATATCAACAGTGACATTTCAAGCAGGGAACAAAAAGTATGCAATAGTAAATTGACACGCACCTACAAATGACAAGAACAGGAAAAGAAAGTTGCAGACAGTTTCTAGGAGTAGCTCGATGATACACTGAAAAAATACCATATAGACATATAAATACACTTGCAGGAGATTATAATGCACAGATTGGAAGAGAGAAGCAACATAAAGGAGTAGCGGGCGAGTACCTTGCACACCAACGGACAAACAAAAATGGAGAAAGACTATTTGAACTGTGTCGAGAACACAAAAAGGAGATTGATGAGAACACACTTCATGGCCAAACCGAGTAAGAAAAAGACGTGGGCAAAACCATGCACGCGCCTTGGGTAATTCCAAATTGACAACATAACAATTAGCTGGACAAACACTAAAGAGATCATGAATACAAAGGTCAGGAAGAACACAAGAAAATAATCGGATCATTATCTTACAGAAATTAAGTGCCTTTGGATTCCAAACAGGAACAGACTGCCACAGACGAATAGAAGAACCGGAAACATGAAGACAGACACAGACAAATTAAGACATAATCGATCCAGATATGAGGAAGGAATTGAATTATTCAATGAATGGGACGACATGAAGCGAAATACGGCGAAACAGGCTAAACTATGGGGAAAGGAAGAAAAGAAACGGAAGCACTGGTGGTGGAACAAGGAATGTGATGAAGCTATAGAGACTCGTAGGAAAGCCTGGGGAGACTGGAGCAGCAAGGAGGACCAGAGAAAATGGGAAGGGTTCTTAGGAGCAAGAAAAGGAAGCGGCCCGAACAATAAGATGGACCAGAAGATAGAAGATGGAGCAGGAACTGGACGAGATTGAGACCAACTTCAGGTAAAACAACAGCAGACACCTTCACGGGAAATTAAAAAAGAATCAGATTGAATGCAAGGGTAGAGAACTGTTTGTAAGAGATAAGAAAGGGGTACTGGCTGTTAGTGCGAAGGAGTACTGTAGGGTTTTTGCAGAGTACTTTCACGACGTGCTGAACTGTGAACCACCTGAAGACGAGCTGGAATTGGGGACTGACACAGAAGAGAGCCACGCCCTCCAACCAGGGATGAAGTCGCACATGCCATAAGCGATCTAAAGAATATAAGGCAACTGGAGAAGATGGTGCAGCAGCCGACATGATAAAGTGGAGAGGCAACAAAAAATGGTTCAAATGGCTCTGAGCACTATGCGACTTAACTTCGGAGGTCATCAGTCGCCTAGAACGTAGAACCAATTAAACTTAACTAACCTAAGGACATCACACACATCCATTCCCGAGGCAGGATTCGAACCTGCGGCCGTAGCGGTCGCTCGACTCCAGACTGTAGCGCCTAGAACCGCACGGCCACTCCGGCCGGCGGAGAGGCAACAAGGCAATAGACAACATGACCAACATAATCCATCAGATTTTAACAAAGAAGTTGCCAGAAGCATGGACAAATGCAACTGTAGTACCAATAGACAAGAAGAAGGACAAGAGAGGCCGGCCGGAGTGGCCGAGCGGTTCTGGGCGCTACAGTCTGGAACCGCGCGACCGCTACTGTCGCAGGTTCGAATCCTGCCTCGGGCATTGATGTGTGTGATGTCTTTAGGTTAGTTAAGTTTAAGTAGTTCTAAGTTCTAGGGGACTTATGACCTCAGTAGTTGGGTCCCATAGTGCTCAGAGCCATTTTTCGAGGACAAGAGTGATGCAAACAGCTACAGAGGAATATCGCTACTAGAGGTCGGATACAAGGTGCTGTCAAAACTGTTGCTCAAGAGAGTAGAAGAACAAGTAGAAAGTACAGCTGGCGACTACCAAGCGGCATTCAGGAAGGGAAGAGTGTGTATAGAACAGATATTTATCCTGAAGCAACTGATAGAACGTAAGGCCTTAAAAAAGCAAAAAGACGTTAATAACGTTCGTGGACCTCACAAACGCATATGACTCCATCGACAGACTCTTGTTAGGATCCTGAAGAACAGAGGACTAGATGGAACTACACAAGAACTCATAACAGAAATTCTGACAGAAACAAAAGCAAGGGTGAGATTCAGAGGAGCACTGTCAGAAGAATTTGAGATCAAGACTGGTGTTAAACAGGGAGGTGGATTGTCAGCATTGTTGTTCAATATAGCACTGGACGAAGTGATCAGAGCAATAAACGATGAAATGGGAACACCAAATACCTATGTGGGAGATAAAAAGGACAACATGGCTCAAGTGGACTGTCTAGCCTTTGCAGGCGACATAGCAGTAGTGAGACGGAAGAAACAGGGAGGACAAGAGGAAAGACAGGAACCAAGTGGGTTGTTGAACTTCTGAAGGACTGGCTGGAATTGGGGATTAAGGTCGAAGGAAAGGAAAATTGGAGGAACAAATATACACCGAACTATATGCCGGAAATCAACGACAGAGAAGAATACAGGAAAATATTAGTGTCACCATTGGAGCCAACAGCAGAAAAGGACACTAAAGATCTCGGAAGAAGAGCGAGAGAGAAGAAGAGAAATAATGAAAAAATTCTGGGAGAAGAAGAGGAAAATGTAGTCCACCATGGGGCGACCCATGGTCCTACAGAGGCCGTAACGCAAGAAGAAGAAGAAGAAGAAGAGTAAGTGTTATTAATGTGGAACATTATACTGCAGGAGAATATTTTGTCAAAATATGCAACAAATGATGCTTTAATAGTCAGTAAAAATTGTAACTTTTCAAGCAGCCATGTCAAACGTTTGTGTCAAAGTTAAGTAAATCTTTTGTTCATTTATGTAACAAAGTGAACTAATATTTCATGCGTTCTAGTTTAATGTGCCACTTCACCAATCAGTCAAAGAACCGACCTTTGTATCCTGACAACTGTAGTTTCGTCTGGTAACAACAGTAACTGTAGAAGAAAATACACAGTTTATATTAAATTATGAAATGTAGAGCTACAATGAAAATTACAGATAAGTAGATGTGTACTGTGGACAGTGACAGAAATGGACGTGAGAGGGAGGACGGCACAGGCAGACAGAGAAGAACGCGATTGACCGCAAGAAATGGAGAGAGGGGGGAGAAAATGACTTGACACACTGAGCATTGAAAAGAGAGAGAAGTGCAGCTGTTAGGTTTTTCTACACCGTTCGAAAACGAGAAGAGGCCACATACCACGTCAGTCCAAAAAGTTAAGAGTCTTGATTAATGAAAAACAGAACTCACGAGGCCGATTATGTCGTCAAAGCGTTGACACTTCAAGTGGGATCCTGCACTTTGTCGTTTTGTGGTGGGTACGTATTGATAACACCAAATCTCGTCAACCATAATGAATTTTTTCCCGAAAAGAATTTTGCGCGTTCTGCATTCAGTCAGATTGCGACAGGCGTCGATGGGGCGTTGTTTCTGTTCTGGAGCCAAGGCGTTCGGGACAAACTTTGCACACACTTTTATCTGCTTCGAAACATTCTGGATAATGTCTTGAGCACTTGATATAGAAATGTTGCTCCCCTGAAATTTGTGACGTAACACCTTCGACACACTACAGCCACACGTCCACTACTTAACACTGGCTGCTCATAAGTAACTTGTCGATGTCACATCTATTGTTTACAGTTGTTAGTTCGAGCTGCCGCCGTAGTTATTGCGCTGTCGTCGTATATATCCCAGGGTAAAAAATCCGTCTGAGAACTTTTTGAAGAGATGGCATTTGTCAATTTTCATGGACAAAGTTATGGGGTTGCCGAAACAAAGCGATTCAGCTTTTTCTTATATGCAAAAGAGCATTTAATTGACTGTAGGATAACATATTCCAGAGAAGGAGTTCACGAATATTTTTGTTTTATTGAGGGACGCGGGCAAGACACCAGGTAAGTGATATTTTGTCTTGAGATTATGAGATGACAGGTTCCTGATCTTTGGTGTGAGGTACTGGAGTGCATGTGCAATGAGGAGAGAAAGGAATTAGGTGCGTAACTACAGCCATGGGAACAACTACAGGTACCTACTTTGGGGCCCCTCCTCCCTCGTGCCTTTGTTTACCCTAACGTTCAACTCACCAAAAACATAGCCCACATCTGTTGCCCCACAACAAGAACACACTCTTCTCTCTTCCTCCAAGAACTACCTCGGTACCCTAGCCACTTTCCACTCATTTGGATCAAAAAGTAATATAGTTATAATTTTTAAAATGGAAGTCCAGTTAACTTTAATGTTTTAGTAAAACAAAATACAAACGTAAAAATATTTTCTCTGGTATGTCAACACTTGAAACAGTTATTTGGCTGTACATCTTTACACGTACCAAATAACAACCCGCCTCTGTGGCCGAGGTCACTAACGCAGTTCCGCTCCGGCGGTCGTAGCGGTCGGTCACACGATGTTTACTAGTGTACGCTGCAGCCAGTGTTTACAAATTGCGTGCAATGGGAGCCTTTTCGCATAGTGTCTACTACACAGCCGCGCTACGCGGAAAGTCATAGTCCTTACACTTTACTGAGTGTGTGAAAAATTATAAAGTATATACAACGATGGAAATCTTCCCTCGGAAGAACACTGTGAAACTGGAATTCACTACAAGCGGCCATCAGCTTTCGAAATCCAGAGATGGGTAACTACACATATGAAACTAACAATAAATCAAGTAGACGGTGTGTAACTGAATAGAAACGAGTCGACCTGCATTTTCTAAATTTACTCTAATGTAGAGTGAGTAATCTGTGAGTGACTGGTCACTCTGAGTTGACATTAGCAACAGGACCTATGGCTAAGTTTACCGTTAATCCAGTCGAGAGCAACTTGACAAATGTGCGTGTCTTTAACAATCCAATGGAAGTTTCAAACGAAGTCACAAAACTCAAATTTCGTCCTTGTGAAAATATTCGTGCAATTCAGAAGGATATCTGGGCAGATTTTTATCCGTTCCCCGTCCCTAATGGAATCAAATCTATTACAATGGAAGTAAAAACCAGATCCCTTCTGTAATGAGTATTAGGGCTATCAAGCATACATTACATACATGAGGGCAACTACCAGCATCCTTCATATGCAATAACACAGATAACGTTAAACAAGACTGCCCCAGACGGATATTCCCTTCTGAACTCAACCAAACTAAACGTAAACCTTTATTTTCAGGCCTCATAGCATGAATCCGTAGAGAACTGGTAGCAAACAGTTCCACAGCAGCTGTACGTAATTCAGTTACTGTTAATGATTTCGAGACTGTAACCAATAAGTCTGAACACGAAAATGGTTTTCTACATATTTCAGTGGAACGTGTCTGTCCGCCTTTAAGCAGACGTGGAAAGAGTCAGACAGATTCAGAAACGGGGAATGCCGACTCGTTACCTGACAGTCACGCCCAGACCAGTAGTATAGCTGAAGATGCTAGCACAGCTGATAATTACGTTGTCGAGGCAACAAATGGTAAACATTCAGACCCTCAAGGGGACACTCCAATCGCTGTTGGACAGTTTGCAGCAACCATTTCCGAAATGTATGCGATGGAGGTTGTTCATGGTAACGCGATGGGCGGTGATCCAAGCCCAAGTCTGGAAACCTCATCGATGACACATCCAGCGGGAGCATCTGCGGATTCACCATCAGAAACAGTAAAACAACCACAGATGGACATGACTGAGTTTTCTGATAATCAAGTTTAGACTGAAAAGTGTAAGAGAAAAATTACTGAGAGTAGTAACAAAAAAAGGGGGGGGGAGGCAAATGATGTAAACAAAGAGTCCACAACAAGAAATGGTTCAAATGGCTCTGAGCACTATGGGACTCAACTGCTGAGGTCATTAGTCCCCTAGAGCTTAGAACTAGTTAAACCTAACTAACCTAAGGACATCACACACATCCATGCCCGAGGCAGGATTCGAACCTGCGACCGTAGCGGTCTCGCGGTTCCAGACTGCAGCGCCTAGAACCGCACGGCCACTTCGGCCGGCAGAGTCCACAACAACTTTCATTAGTGATCTATGGGGCAGTGAGATTGAAGATGCAACAATGTCTGAGTCAGAAATGATGTCGCACTTCGAATATCAATTGTCTGCAGAAAATCGTAGAGGAAGAAAGAAAGTACGGAAGTTAGGGATTGTGGTATCAAGCAAAGCCAAATGGAAACATAGGAAACGAGACGAGAAGCCTAATCTCACTCTCAATCCAAAATCCAAACTCATTAAAAGATTAGGGCAACAAGAATAGACCCAGGAGCCAAGAAAAATTAATTCACAACTGAAAAAGACATTTATGACCATTCAGAATTATAAAAGTTGTACTTTAAATATTGAATGAATAACAATTAAGTTCAAGCTCTCCTGTTTCCAACGGTTCTTATACGCGACTCAAATAGATATGCATTACTGCAAGAAGTCGAAACTAACAATCTACATGAAACTGCAGAATACAACGTAATTCTCAACAGATTTGAAAGTGCAAGTACGGCGATATTAACAAAAATCTGCATTCAAATGACTGAACGTGTGGGGGCTATTAGGCTGTAGGGGTATATCAGCCCAAATAGAATCTTTGTAATTATGTATGGCCCGTCTGGAAATAATCATAAAGAGGTGAGGGCCGAGTTTTTCAAACACAAAATTGTGTCACTTTTACCAACGACATGGAACAGAATCGTATTTGGTGATGATTTTAATTCTGGTATTTGGGGAAAAAAGCCAAATTCCAACGGATGTGTGGAACTCGAATGCACGGTTCGAAACATAAATAGTATTGACACATGGGAAACAACAAACGCAGACTCATTAATGTACAGCTTCGTCACTAGTCATTCACAGAGTAGAACAGACTGGGTTTACGTCTCACCAGACTTACTATGTAACGTCAATACGTCAGAAGTCTGGCCTGTAATTTTTCCAATCATTCTGCATATACTACTAGAATCAACTTACAGAAGCAAACAACTTTCCGCAAAAAGGATAGTGAAAATTAAATACTACCTTACTGAGAGACGAGGAATTAAGAATTTTAGTGCTGGAAATAAGGAATGCCTCTGTAACTAAGTACCCCAGCAAATTAAATTAGAGGGTGGCGCTTGCGAAACCCAAGCTACAGAGATTGCTTCGACAATATGGTTACCACAGATATGAGTGGGGGAAAAGTACAAAGGAATTTTTTTTCATGTGTCTCCGAGAATTGTATCAATGTTGAAGAGATATAACCACTGAGAGCTCACAGATAGAGCAGATTAAAACACATATAATATCAACACAGAGAAGAAAATCAGATGGTCCGAAAATGAGGTCCAGAACTGGCAGTATTGTCCAAGAGGAGATTGCGTCAGTCTATCACCAAAACCGAACATCGAGAAGGTCAAAAAACAAAATAACTGAGAAGCTCAAGGTAGGAAGCGAGACAATATAACAACAGCAGGCTGATGTCAAAAGAGGGGTGCTGCAACATTTCTGTGAGTTGTATGCTACAGTTTCTGGACGATATTGACGACCTGTTCACAGAAGCAGTGAACATTTCTGTCAGCGAAGAATTTACGAGGAGAAAATACACTTAAGAGCCAAATAAACTGATACTCCGGCTTAATATCGTGTAGGGCCCCCGCGACCTCGCAGAAGTGTCGCAGCACGATATGGCATGGACTCAGTGAATCTCTGAAGTAGTGCTGGAAGGAACTGACACCATGAATCCTACAGGGCTGACCATAAATCCGTAAAAGTTCGAGGGGGTAGGTATCTCTTCTGAGTAGTAAGTTGCAAGGCATCCCAGATATACTCAATAATGTTCATGTCTGGGGAGTTTAGTTGCCAGCGGAAGTATTTAAACTCAGAAGGGTGTTCCTGCACACACTCTGTAGCAATTCTGGACGTGTGGACTGTCGTATTGTCCTGCTGGAATTGCCCAAGTCCGTCGGAATGCACAATGGCCATGAATGGATGCAGGTGACCAAACAGGATGCTTCCGTACGTGTTACCCGTCAGAGCCGTATCAAGACGTATCAGAGGTCTCATATCTTTTCAACTGCACACGCTCCATACCATTACAGAGCCTCCACCAGCTTGAACAGCCCATGATGACATGCAGGATTCATGTATTGATGAGGTTGTCTCCATACCCGTGCACATGCATCCGCTCGATATAATTTGAATGAGGCTTGTCCCAAAAGGTATTGTTTCCAGTTATAAGCAGCCTAATGTCGGTATTGACGGACCCAGGCTTAAAGCTTTGTGTCGTGCAATCATCAAGGATGGGTGCACGAGTCAGCCTTCGGCTCCGAAAGCCCAAATCGATGATGTTTCGTTGAATGGTTCGCACGCTGGCACTTGTTGACGCCCAGCATTGAAATCTGCAGCAATTTGCGGAAGGGTTGCACTTCTGTCACGTTGAACGATTCTCTGCAGTCGTCGTTGGTCCCGTCCTTGCACGATCCTTTCCGGTCACAACGATGTCGGAGATTTGATGTTTCCTGATATTCTCGGTACACTCGTGAAAATGGTCGTACGGGAAAATCCCCACTTGATCGCTACCTCGGAGATGCTGCACCTACTATGACACCACGTTCAAACTCACTTAAATCTAGATAACCTGCCAGTGAAGCAGCAGTAACCGATGTAACAACTGCGCCAGACACTTGCAGTCTTCTATAGGCGTTGCTGACCGCAGCGCCGTATTCTTCCTGTTTGCATATCTCCGTATTTGAATACGCATGCCTATACCAATTTATTTGATGCTTTACTGTATATGAAGCGCTATCGAGAAGCTCGAAAAGAATGTCACTAGGAATAGATGCACGCCAGCTGCTTTTTACCTCATATATTGGGAAATATTGAGAGAAAGGAGATAACCAAACCGTGCACAGTTCCTGGACGCACTAAACGAACACTCTGAGTGACTACCGTGATAAACTAGCCATCACTGATATCTGTAAACAAGGGGTCCTGTAATATGTACTGATTTTTCGGAAGCTTTCCACCGGATATCTCAAAGTTTTCTACTAAAAGTAATGAGGAATTTTGGTATCTACCACAAGTTCTCCCATCATGTCAGAGTCATTTTGCAAGGAGATCTGTCCGACATCATGGTTAACGGGCAACTAACAAAGCCATTCGATGTAAAGTGGTCAGTCTGTCAAGGTTGCCCCCTACCAATGGTCCTATATGTAACTGCGGTCGAACTCTCATCAGGAAACTTAACAGCACACTCCCAGGTTTGATCTCACTAAGAACGAAATTGCCTGCCCGGGTAGACGCGCGGTCTAATGCGCTGCTTCCCTAGCGGGAAGGCGTGCCGGTCCCTGGAGCGAATCCGCCCTACGGATTAGTGTCGAGGGCCGGTGTGCAAGCCAGCCTGTGGATGGTTTTTAAGACGGTTTTCCATCTGCCTCGACGAATGCGGGCTTGTTCCCCTTTTCCCCTTTTTCTGCTTCAGTTACACTATGTCGGCGATTGCTTCACAAACACTGTCTCCACGTACACGTACACTGTAGTTACTCTACCACGCAAACATCTGTGGTTACACTCGTCTGGTATGAGACGTTCCCGGGCGAAGGAGGGGGGGGGGGGAGGGGGGGGAATCCACATCCACTGGGGGGCCTGAACCACACAATAACCCAGAGTTCGGTGTGGGACAGCTGTGGGGTGGGTGGACTGCTGTGGCCTGTTGTGGGGTTGTGAATTACTGAGGGCTACGGCGGGACGAAGCCTCTCTGTCGTTTTTAGATCCCTGCTTCAATACACAAGAACGAAATTTGTATGTCGAGCATTTGCAGATTATCTGAGCCTAATTTTATCGGCACAAGACCAGATACCGCACGTAAAACATTTGTTGGACACTTACTGTGCAGCAATATGGGCCATGATCAGCTGTAACATATTCAAGTTAATGAACTTAGGGACAGGTTTACTGTTGGAAGAAAAACAATGGTTACCCACTGCAACCAAGATTCAAGGCTTAGGGCTAGATCTGGTGTCAGACGTACAAAGATGCGGACTGTCAATCAGCAATCGATGTTGAACAAATTTAGGGCTGGTGGACAGCTACAATCCAAGCGAAGTCTCGATGCGATCCAGAAAGTAAAACTTGTGAACGAGTTCATATTATCTAAAGTGTATTACATAGCGTTCATTTTACCAGTACCAGTGCCAATAGCCAAAATTCTACTATCAATGACTGCATATGTTACTGATTGAAGAAGTTGCGATAGTAGCTACTGACGCAAAATGTAAAGCATTACTAGCACACAATGTCCTTAAAAGATCAATATTCAGTCCCACCACCCTAACAGACCTACTTCTGAAACCAGTTCAGCCAGACAGCCAAGTCGCACCCACAGGTATTGGCAAAATAAATTCATAACTTATCTTTCTCAGAACCTCGATAGTCGAGAATAGCTAGATAACTTAGGAAGACAGAATGTGTAATGCAAAGAAATGGTACCATCATATTCACAATCGTTCACTTCTTAATAGGATGCAAATCAAATACCATCATGTCCATTGGCCTGAGGTGTATAAGAACATTCACAATAAATAGATTACGTCAGATGTTATGACAGAATGGTACCAAAAAAATGGTTCAAATGGCTCTGAGCACTATGGTACTCAACATCTTAGGTCATAAGTCCCCTAGAACTTAGAACTACTTAAACCTAACCAACCTAAGGACATCACACACACCCATGCCCGAGGCAGGATTCGAACCTGCGACCGTAGCAGTCCCGCGGTTCCGGACTGCAGCGCCAGAACCGCACGGCCACCGCGGCCGGCATGGTACAAAATTGTCAATGCAACGACTCCAGTGCACGCAGTTATATTCTATCCACCTTGCGGATTCACTCAACTATGATTGGTGTAATGAAGATGATACATTTTCATTGAATCAACTGTGGGTTCCTGGTGAAATATTGTCAATTAAATAATCAAACACTGTTTTTGGCCTTGTGTCACAACTTTATTATTAATGTTATTGCACATCCTAGGTTTCGGGTTTTAAGCCAATTTTCAATTATATTCCTGATTCCGAAAGATGATAATGCACAGATAAACATGAAGACAAGGCAAATATATCATCTCAACTTCTGAAGGTATCGATCCATAGCTTAATGTACAATTACGTCAATGACCATTTTTTTTAACAAACTACATACATTATTACACACTCAGAAAGTACGTACAATGACCGGACTAAAGTTATGCCTCAGCCAAGAGCTTACTAACTATGATGGACTGGGGCCCAAATTTTTGCTTCTATCCTGGGGCTGTGATCTCATCTAAAAGAGGTGAGTAATTGAATTGGGTTTGTTCGTTTAGTAATAGATGATGCACTTATACACCGGTTTACGTGTAACCACACACGCAAAATCTGGGAATTGACTCAACAAAAACTTACATCACAACTGCGGCCGGCACCGCAATATGACAAGATACCAGAAGCTACAAAATTGTTAAGGCTTTCGTGGCCACTTGTTGACAAACTGCGTGTTGGCCTCTTTCTGTTGTTCTTCGGCCGATGGTCGCCTGATGATTTTCCTGACAAGTGGCTGGCACTGTCAAAGTTTCATCCTCCATCACCACCAGCAATGGAGGGTGAAAACTTGACAATGCCAGCCACTCGTGATGGCGAAACGTCAGGAAAACCATCAGACGAACATCAGCCAAGTAACCCGAGACAGTATACAAGAAGTTGGGACACCAGACCGAAAGCGATACCCCGACCAGAAAGACAATATGGCAATCTGGCTATCGGATCAGTTCGCACACTACCTGATACCATCAGAATTACCGATTTTAACGGAATTTAAGTTTAAACGGACAACATTACACCATGAACTGCAGAGCAAACGAAATTGTCAAAACAGATCTGCAAACAACGCAAGAGCATGGCATCCCTGCACCTGAAATATTAAGACCAATGTATAGATTGTTGAATACTCTGCAAGCAACGAAAGAGACGAAATTTATTTTATTTATTTCTCTAATTTTTCTACTAAAGAAACAAGAACCTCAGTTTCTGTAGACGACAAGCGATTGTATTTAGGCAAAATATTCGATTTCTCTCTGTTTAGAATGGAAGCATTACCTTCGTTTTTAGAAGGGAGAGAGATATGAAGGATTCCAGAAGATGGAAAAATTGCTTTACATTTGAAGGTTGAAGTAATATACAATCATCAAAAGGGACTTTACTGCATTCTTACTTTTCCTTTTCAGTTCCACGAAAGGAAATTTTCCTTATCATTTAATTCACAATAAAGAAGAAATTTAGTATAAATAAATCACGAAAAGTAAACAAGTTGCCCTACAAAGTGAAATATTTACGTTTTTAATGTCTTCCGTTTTTCAGGACAGTTGTTATATTTTATCCATATAAGGGCATAAAAGAATCTAGTAACCCTCACACAACACGGAGGTAAAGAAACAAACAAAAAAAGGTCGAAGTGACTAACATAAAGCACGTTTGTGCGGTTCGAATCCTGGTGGTAGAAAAAATTTTCACTGCTAGTGTTTGGCCGCCAAGGGCGGGACAGATGGTGGCGTAAAGTTCCTGATGCTAGACTTCGCGCCAATGTCCTGGTTTGCGTATTGTGTATTGAAGCGGGGACCTAGAACCGACGGAGGGGCTTAGTCCCGCTGTAGCCCTCAGTGGTTCACAACCCCACAACAGGTCACAGCAGTCCACCTACCCCACCGCCGCCCCACACCGAATCCAGGGTTATTGTGCAGTTCTGCCCCCAGTGGACCCCCGCCTCCCCCCCCCCCCACACCACCACCCCTTAGGAACGCGTCGTACCAGACTAGTGTAACACTAAATATTTCTGTAGCAGAGTAATTATGGTGTAGGTGTACGTGGAGACAGTGTTTGCGCAACAATCGCCGACATAGTGTAACTGAGGCTGAATAAGGGGAATCAGTCTGCATTCGCCGAGGCAGATGGAAAACCGCCTTAAAAACCATCCACAGGCTGGCCGGCACACCGCATCTCGACACTAATCAGCCGGGTGGATTCGCGCCGGGGACCAGCACGCCTTCCCGCTAGTGTAGAAGCCCGGCTAGCCGGGCGGGCAATGTCCTGGTTTAGATACGAAACCTCTCGGTGGTGTCTCATGAAGTGAGGGCATATGACACTGTTGGTGATCTGTCCGTCGGATGGGGACGGTAAACTTGACGGCCCCCTTGGTTCTATTCGCGAGGAGTATTCTGTATGCCGGCACCGGGTTTCACCATCTCCCTTGTCATCGTCGTCATTACGATCATCATCATCACATAATGCAAACATTATACTACACTACACTATACGCACACACACCCATGCGCGCGAGCGCGCACACACACACACACACACACACACACACACACACACACACACACACACACACCACACACACACACACACACGATACATAAGCCCTTCACATATAAGCAGTATTACAAATTGTAATGGAGCATGTTGCAAATAAAAAAAAAATACATATCAAACACTGCACACAGTTGCTGTGGTATCTGGTCAAAGATTTGACACAGCTCTCCACTCGTGAATATTCTATGCAGGCCTCTTTATTTCTTCATAACTGCTGCAAGTTCTGTCCTTTGAACCTCATTAATCAAATTACGATCGTATGGAGTGTCAAGCTAAATTCGTGACTGAATTGAGGCTTTCTTTATAGGGAGGACGCGGCATGTTTTCTTGGATGTAATGTCAACAACAAACGTATAAGTAACTTCAGTCATGCCCTAATAAAGTGTGTTATGACCCCTAATGTTCACATTTATTGTTCTTGTTATAATTATTATTATTATATAGAAATTATACATATTTGTAACACCTGTTTCTTCACGTGCTCGGTGCCTCAAAATTTACTACAAGGTTCTTCTTGATGTACAGAACAGTGAATCCCATCTAGTGAACGTTGTAGTTTTTTCCTCTTGCATTCTCAACTAAATATTTAAATTCTTTCTACGTCGTACTGTAATGTCGTTTCATAGCATGTTTCCTGTACTTATCGATTACGTGACAGCGTAATAAACAGTGAGTATTCTCAAAAAATGGTTCAAATGGCTGTGAGCACTATGGGACTTAACATCTGAGGTCGCCGGCCGGGGTGGATGAGCGGTTCTAGGCGCTACAGTCTGGAACCGCGCGACCACTACTGTCGCAGATTCGAACCCTGCCTCAGGCATGGATGTGTGTGATGTCCTAAGGTTAGTTAGGTTTAAGTAGTTCTAAGTTCTAGGGGACTGATGACCTCAGAAGTTAAGTCCCATTGTGCTCAGAGCCATCTGAGGTCGTTAGTCCCCTAGAACTTAGAACTACTTAAACCTAACTAACCTAAGGACATCACACACATCCATACCCGAGGCAGGATTCGAACCTGCGACCGTAGCGGGCGCTCGGTTCCAGACTGAAGCACCTAGAGCCGCTCGGCCACATCGGCCGGCGAGTATTCTCATCCCTCACTTCTATCATTCCGGTAGTATATTGATGAGAGTTCTGGCGCAAAAGTATGTAATGGGTTAAAAATTCCAAGATATAAACCACTGTGACAAATATTAACATCATTCTAAACTGTTAACTTTTTCTCTTTGTGTAACTCCGACGCACACCTACTATTTTAGTGATGACGTCCTCTGCTAGAGTATTGCTGCAACAGCACACGATTCTCAACAGTCTGGATTGACAGAGAGCATCGAAGAACCTCGCAGAAAGGCTATTTGTTTTGAATTATCACGAAAGAGAGGAGAGAGTGTCTCGAATATGATACGCGAGTTGGGCTGGCAATGATTAAAAGAAAGGCGTTTTTCGTTGCGACGAGATCTTTCCACGAAAATTCAGTATCCAACGTTATCAAATGGCTCTAAGCACTATGGGACTTAACATCTGAGGTCATCAGTCCCCTAGAACTTAGAACTACGTAAACCTAACTAACCTAAGGACATCACACACATCCATGCCCGAGGCAGGATTCGAACCTGCAACCGTAGCAGTCGCGCGGTTCCAGACTGAACCACCTAGAACCGTTCGGCCACCCCGGCCGGCTGTCCAACGTTATCCACCGAATGTGAAAATATTTTGTCGATACTCACATATATAAGGAGAAATAATCATTTTTAATAAAATAAGTGAAAACAGAGCTTGCACGGAAAGATTTATGTGTTCGATTTCCCCGTGCGATCTTTTAGAGAGTGGAACGGTAGGAAACAATGTGAAAGGCGATCTGCCAGGAACGTAAGTGTAAATTGTAGAGTAGTCATGTAAATGTAGATGCAGAGTGGCAGAAATACGAGACAGTAGGTGAGTCACATGGTGAAAAATCTGCAGTTAAAAAGGGGTTTGGGCCCTGGCTGAACGATTTCCTGAGAGTAAAAAGTCTCACCTACAATATAGGAGAAAAATACGTTTTTAAACACCATTAAAAAGATGTGACAACGAAAGAACCCGTAAGTTGACCAAGGTTCACAGCTTCATGTTCACAGTTATGTTTAAGGTGCTGCGTCACTACAAATAGGCATGTAGGTCTTATTATGTTATGCTTTTATCTCCATTGTTGGCTGTACAGAGTGTGAGGTACGTCTGGTGTGCGTGCTATGTGGTGTATGTGTGTGTGTGAGAGAGAGAGAGAGAGAGAGAGAGTGTGTGTGTGTGTGTGTGAGAGAGAGAGAGGCAGAGAAGCAGAAAGAGATCTCCATCACGTACAGATGTGCTGTGAGCATCTTTCATATCCCTGTTTGTACTCTGATGTTCTACTTGCAGTGTTACGGGAGGCTAACACCGTGCCGTTTGTGTTGCAGGAAGCTGGAAGAAGAGGAGTCGATCGCGGCGTGCTGTGTCAGCTGGCTCTGGCGCCGGTTGTGCATGGCGAACGAGATGCTGCGGGGGGACTGCGCCAGTCGGAGCACCACGAAAAGTTGCTGCTGTTCCTGATGGAGATGATGCCGCTGATTGCAGTTCTACTGGAGTCGTCGAGTGACGTTATGTCGGAAGATGCAATATAATCCATGTTCCGCAATTTCTTAGTACTCTTTGCCTCATTTAAATAACTTTATTCGCATGAAGTAATGGCCGCTATCGACAGGGGATCTCAAGTGGATTCCGTATTTCTAGATTTCCGGAAAGCTTTTGACACCGTTCTTCACAAGCGACTTCTAATCAAGTTGCGGGCCTACGGGGTATAGTCTCAGTTGTGCGACTGGATTCGTGATTTCCTGTCAGGAAGGTCGCAGTTCGTAGTAATAGACGGCAAATCATCGAATAAAACTGAAGTGATATCAGGTGTTCCCCAGGGAAGCGTCCTGGTACCTCTGCTGTTCCTGATCTATATAAATGACCTGGGTGACAATCTGAGCAGTTCTCTTAGGTTGTTCGCAGATGATGCTGTAATTTACCGTCTAGTAAGGTCATCCGAAGACCAGTATCAGTTGCAAAGCGATTTAGAAAAGATCGCTGTATGGTGTGGCAGGTGGCAGTTGACGCTAAATAACGAAAAGTGTGAGGTGATCCACATGAGTTCCAAAAGAAGTCCGTTGGAATTCGATTACTCGATAAATAGTACAATTCTCAAGCCTGTCAATTCAACTAAGTACCTGGGTGTTAAAATCACGAACAACTTCAGTTGGAAAGACCACATAAATAATATTGTGGGGAAGGCGAGCCAAAGGTTGCGTTTCATTGGCAGGTCACTTGGAAGATGCAACAAGTCCAGTAAAGAGACAGATTACACTGCACTCGTTCGTCCTCTGTCAGAATATTGCTGCGCGGTGTGGGATCCTTACCAGGTGGGACTGACGGAGGACATCGAAAGGGTGCCAAAAAGGGCAGCTCGTTTTGTATTATCACGTAATAGGGGAAAAAGTGTGGCACATATGATACGCGAGTTGGGATGGAAGTCATTAAAGCAAAGATGTTTTTCTTCGCGGCGAGATCTATTTACGAAATTTCAGTCACTAACTTTCTCTTCCGAATGCGAAAATATTTTGTTGAGCCCAACCTACATAGGTAGGAATGATCATCAAAATAAAATAAGAGAAATCAGAGCTAGAACAGAAAGGTTTAGGTGTTCGTTTTTCCCACGCGCTGTTCGAGAGTGGAATGGTAGAGAGATAGTATGATTGTGGTTCGATGAACCCTCTGCCAAGCACTTAAATGTGAATTGCAGAGTAATCATGTAGATGTAGATGTAGATGCCTTTATTGTTTATAATCTGTAGTCAAGCCGAAAGATCGGCAAAAAACCTCACCATGTAATGTAATGGAGACGACAGAAAACTGCTTGTAAGCCATTGTTCTTGCGTTTATTACATGTTGCCGCTTTGCTGGTCGTAATTATTTGCTGAGCTCATGCCGCAACACATATAGAGGGATGTACACTGACGGGAAACAGTCGTACACCACACAATTCGGAGAGAAATATATGACACGACAGTGTTGTTAGGATGAACAATGATGGTTGGCAAACGACTCATTATCTACCGTATCGTAACCTGGGGTAAATTCTCAATCTCATTCATTCTGCAATGAGTCTCGATCGGTGTATAATTTTTTCTTCTCTCCCTTTCTTTTAACTGCGAGTTGTGATTGATCCTTCGAAGATACCCCAATTACCTAGAGATACAGTGGATATGACTTCAAGATATCTTTAGTTATTTTCTCGAAATGTTAATAGAACAACTGAGACCCATGAATTTCGTCGTCTTCTGTGAGTCGAGTATGTTGTCTTTCTGAGCGAGAATACAGTTTCCATGATTCCCACGTTGCAAGTGAATAAACGAATAAAAATCTTCAGACTTCGTCTTCTTTGTACTCATAATTAGTAACCATATTTTAAAATTTGGAGCACATACTCCTAATGCCCAGAGATGTTCAACCATAATAAGCATCACTTTGAGAGTTTTATAGGCTGACAGTACAGCGTCCTCCCTACGATGACCTGCTGTTTAGAAAGCAATTCCGATTATGCATAAATTCAGTTATTCAGTCTATGCATAAAATAACTATTTTGAAATTATATCTTTGTGTCGAAAGAAAGCAACATTTTAGCGAGGCTGCCAAAGTGTATTTAGAGGAGCACGAAACTAGTCTGAGTAAAATGCAGCTACTACTGAGCAGCACGCAAGTAGAAGTTAGTTAGTTAGAACGTAATTAGAAATTGCTATGGGTACATCGGAAATTATATTTAAATTGAAGGTGGATGGGGGAGAAACGAGAGGAACTATTGACGTCATCTTCATCGGGACATTACGCGGAATCTGCGGCGATGAGTGGAAATGTGCGCCAGACAGGGATTCGAGCCCAAGATCTCCTGTTTACGAGGCAGTTGCGTTAATCACTGCGCCACCCGGGCACTCCGAACTATCTAGGCACGCTTCTCGGCCAATCCACACTCCCACCGAGCGCCCCTGCAGTCTCTGTCCATGTCCTCCATGCTCGCTACTGTAGATTCCCGCACGTCAGACGTGAAGAAGGTGGATTCGTTGCCCATCGAGACGAACCAATTGTATGAATGCGTGGTGTCTGTTCTTTCCGACATGTCTGAAAGAACAGACACCACGTGGAATCCGCAGCTATGATACATTATACATAAACTGAAGGTGGAGCCGGAGGAAGGAAAGGAAAGGAAAGGGACTATCGATGTCAGCTGCTTCGGGACTTTTCGCTTTTCCCTGTCCGGCACATATTTTCGCTCGTCGCCGCTAGTTCCGCTTAAGGTCCCGATGCAGCTGACATCAATAGTCCCTTCCATTTCCTTTCATTTCTCCCCCATTCACCTAGACTTTACTTTTAATGTATCACAGCTGAGGATTCCGCTTGGCGTCTGTTCTTTTGCACATGGGCGAAAGAATAGACATCACGTATCCATACATGTACTTAGGGAAGTGGCGTAAACATTGAACGTAGGGTCTCAGGGTTTCAACGTATGATCAGTTGAGATTCATGTGGAAATTTAACTCTCTTCAAAGCAGTTCTCTGCAGTTGTCAAAGATAGCCACTAACATAGCAATCGGTTTCTCTGTCAGCTTTCAATCCGCCAAGAAAGGTAGCCATTATACCAAAAATATCCATTAGTTCCACTCATTCCCATTAACCACGTGACAGCCATAGTAATCATATTCCAAAGCTAATAAAATCGCTTACGTTATATCCGTAGTATAATCTGCAGAAGCAAATCGTAACTGAATACCCTATTATTTGGAGTGTTAGACCCTAACCGCTGAGTTTTCACATTTATAAAAAAAAGTAGGATTTCTGTTTTTGCCAAATTTTTGGTTAATAACAACTGATGAGTCGGTACTGAATACAACTTGGAACAGAAGAGCTCTATAGTACAACTTGACTAAACGAAGGGAGAAATCAAGGTAACAATTTGATAATAGCGTAAATACAGGGAGAAGGAGAGGTGGTGAATTTGTAGAGGACTCCTAGTCTTGAATTTAGTAAGTATAAATGATGTAAGCACTTGGATGTGAGGCAGTAGTTAGCACACTACACTCGCCTTCTGGAGGTCGACGGCTCAAATCCGCTTTCGGCTGGTGAGATTTAGGCGTTACAAGATTTCCCTAAATTGCTCAAGGCAAATGTCAGGATCGTTTATTTGAATGGCCACCGCCGATCCCATACTTGAAACACTTCGAACTTAGTCCCCCTCTAATGACTTCGATGTCGACGGGACATTAGACCCTAATTTTCCTTACTTCTCCAACGTGATCATATGTCAGTTGGAAGGAAAAATCGTCAAGCACGTACTGACACAAGAGCTATCGGACAAACATAGTACACAAGAACGACTGCGACGAATGTGTCAGAAGAGTAGTCAGCAGTCACCCAGGCCTTACATGAGGCAGCAATGGGAGGTAAGCACGCACGAGGGCAACAAAATCAAAATGACATTATCTTCTATTAGGTCTCTAATTAGAAAGCAAGCTTACTCAAGAAAGAATATAAACCGCACACTCATAGCCTTAGCCCTAAAACAACTCCGTTCACAAAAACATGATCTAATACAGAAAAAAGTCAAAGCCAATAGCAAATCACACGATCAAAGACATAAGTACTGTCCAGGAAACGAAAAACAACTATTTCAGTACTGAGAACGTTTCCATGAAAGAAAGACTATAAAACACCACTTCAAACGAATAATGGGGGCTAAGTGTAATTAAGCTAGTTGACAAGACATCAATAAAATTTAATTCTTTCAATTGAAGGTTTGTTTTCAAAAGAGCACTAGCTAAACGTTTGAAATGTTCGAGAGTGCGATATAACGTTGTAAATAGTTTTATATCGACTCATTCGAAGTTGTCTTGTTATTGATTTCCAGGTATACCTAAAACACCTCCAGTCCGCAGCTCGTGGTTGTGCGGTAGCGTTCTCGCTTCCCACGCCCGGGTTCCCGGGTTCGATTCCCGGCGGGGTCAGGGATTTTCTCTGCCTCGTGATGACTGGGTGTTGTGTGATGTCCTTAGGTTAGTTAGATTTAAGTAGTTCTAAGTTCCAGGGGGATGATGGCCATAGATGTTAAGTCCCATTGTGCTCAGAGCCATTTGAACCATTTGAAAACGTCTCCGTGCCACCATTGTCTTACTTATTTTTTCAACCTGGATACAAGAAAAATATTTTCCGTCCTGGCACACGCTGCTTTTGTAAGAATATTTCGCTGGGATCGGGAAGGAATGCTTCAGTAATGATACTTTATTAACCACATACAGGGTGTTTCAAAAATGACCGTTATATTTGAAACGGCAATAAAAACTAAACGAGCAGCGATAGAAATACACCGTTTGTTGCAATATGCTTGGGATAACAGTACATTTTCAGGCAGACAAACTTTCGAAATTACAGTAGTTACAATTTTCGACAACAGATGACGCTGCAAGTGATGTGAAAGATATAGAAGACAACGCAGTCTGTGGGTGCGCCATTCTGTACGTCGTCTTTCTGCTGTAAGCGTGTGCTGTTCACAACGTGCATGTGTGCTGTAGACAACATGGTTTATTCCTTAGAACAGAGGATTTTTCTGGTGTTGGAATTCCACCGCCTAGAACACAGTGTTGTTGCAACAAGACGAAGTTTTCAACGGAGGTTTAATGTAACCAAAGGACCGAAAAGCGATACAATAAAGGATCTGTTTGAAAAATTTCAACGGACTGGGAATGTGACGGATGAACGTGCTGGAAAGGTAGGGCGACCGCGTACGGCAACCACAGAGGGCAACGCGCAGCTAGTGCAGCAGGTGATCCAACAGCGGCCTCGGGTTTCCGTTCGCCGTGTTGCAGCTGCGGTCCAAATGACGCCAACGTCCACGTATCGTCTCATGCGCCAGAGTTTACACCTCTATCAATACAAAATTCAAATGCGGCAACCCCTCAGCGCCGCTACCATTGCTGCACGAGAGACATTCGCTAACGATATAGTGCACAGGATTGATGACGGCGATATGCATGTGGGCAGCATTTGGTTTACTGACGAAGCTTATTTTTACCTAGATGGCTTCGTCAATAAACAGAACTGGCGCATATGGGGAACCGAAGAGCCCCATGTTGCAGTCCCATCGTCCCTGCATCCTCAAAAAGTACTGGTCTGGGCCGCCATTTCTTCCAAAGTTATCATTGGCCCATTTTTCAGATCCGAAACGATTACTGCATCACGCTATCTGGACATTCTTCGTGAATTTGTGGCGGTACTAACTTCCTTAGACGACACTGCGAACACCTCGTGGTTTATGCAAGATGGTGCCCGGCCACATCGCACGGCCGACGTCTTTAATTTCCTGAATGAATATTTCGATGATCGTGTGATTGCTTTGGGCTATTCGAAACATACAGGAGGCGGCGTGGATTGGCCTCCCTATTCGCCAGACATGAACCCCTGTTACTTCTTTCTGTGGGGACACTTGAAAGACCAGGTGTACCGCCAGAATCCAGAAACAATTGAACAGCTGAAGCAGTACATCTCATCTGCATGTGAAGCCATTCCGCCAGACACGTTGTCAAAGGTTTCGGGTAATTTCATTCAGAGACTACGCCATATTATTGCTACGCATGGTGGATATGTGGAAAATATCGTACTATAGAGTTTCCCAGACTGCAGCGCCATCTGTTGTTGAAAATTGTAACTACTGTAATTTCGAAAGTTTGTCTGCCTCAAAATGTACTGTTGTCCCAAGCATATTGCAACAAACGGTGTATTTCTATCGCTGCTCGTTTAGTTTTTATTGCCGTTTCAAATATACCGGTCATTTTTGAAACACCCTGTAGTATGCTAATGCTTTTTCAGAACGAAAGATTAAATTACATAAAAGTGCATAATTGAATCAATTAGTAGAGTAGCACTGCCGGTATGAGCAAAACAATCACTGACATCAGCACGTTTTGCATTCGGTGTCAGATTACAGCTGAGGCAACTGTATATATTACATTCAATATTCAAGGCCACTCCCACCCCCCTCCTCCTCCTCCTCCTACTACTACTGCTTCTAGTACTATTACTACTGCGGCTGCTGCTGCTCCTCCTCCTCCTTGTCGTCGTTCTGCTACTCCTCCCCCTTCGACTCCCTCCTCTCTATCCTCCATTTAGTTCTTGGCCAGCTGCGTTATGTCGACTTCGCCATACTCTCAGCCAATCGCCGAAGGCCATTAGCTCTCCTTTTGATGTCTGTGCTCTGTAGTGATAGGACGATAGTTAATGCGGAAGGTCGGTATGATTGGTTGTAAAATTGGCAGATTGTCCTTAAAATAGGTAGGAAACTGGCAGGATAGGTACTAAAATTGGCAAATTGGTAGGACAGGCCCAAACGCAGATTTACCAGCCAAAAAGTTGAACACCTCATGTAGATGTGTATCTGCCTACCGTACTGATGTTTCAATGCGTCCAGTTTTGTAGCAAAAGACACGTCCAATGCGGGTTTAATTGCAGATCGTAAATAACTTGTTGTCTGACGTTAAGTGCAGATCTTCATGTTTCAGCAATTCCAGTTTGTTGTAACAAATTAATTTCATCTCACTCTCTTCTTGAGCAACTGATTGAGTCTTAGACGCTAGAATCTGCAGTTAAGGGGTCAGATTGTTTTGTAAGTAGCAATAACAATATAACAAAATAACTGAGTTTGCCAGTTGAAGAGTGATCTCGCGCATTAAAAATTATGACATTCTTGTTAGAAAAGTTTTATTTGTGCAGATCACAGTAATTACATATATAGACGACTAGTTTCGGCAAATTTGAGCTGCTATCTTCAGACCATGTACATATATAAAACATTATATCACTCGCTTTAGTGCACGACCATCTAGTCAAGAACGTATAGGAACTTAATTCGCTGGAACAGGCGTACCAGTGTAGCATCATACATCAAGTAAGAAAAACATAATTGTTATAAGAAGTCATAAATTATTGATAAAATAAAAAAATATGTACAAAAATAAAATTGCTGTCCATGTGGATAGCTGACGGGAATTACGTGATTACAGTCGATATTAAAAAACCATGATGTTAGCTGACACCACTATTGAGAAGAGTGTCAAAATACGCTTCTAACAAGCAGATATAAATAAGTGTTTAAAAAATAATGACATATTGTTGTCATTGAACCTGAGTGCAGTTGGCCACGAATGCTAGCGTATTTATTTATGTATTTATTTATAAACAATGTATCATTTTTATTTATTATAAATGATCTGAGTTGACAGAACATTTGTAACATTTCTCATATTTAAACATTGTTGTAACATACAGGGTGAATCACTTAAAACGTGCAGCACAAATATTGCGGAATAGAAAGAGCTATTGATGTACGGTTTTCACATAATGGATTGGAAGTCAACAGATTGTAATAGTACTTACAAATTGTATTTTTTGTACAAACATAATTTTTAAATGGAACAGTGCCTGATGTCATTAACAAACTAAAAGGAGGGTAAATCAGTGGTGTTCGATGCAGCATTTTAGTGTCAGTTATATACGAGATATCTTATTTCGTAAAGTTCCCACACCGACGCTTGTACAATATTGGTAACACACGATAAAGAGCAACACAAGTGCACAAACTAGTTATGTGGCTTCTGATCAGTAACGCGACAACTGTCCATCAAAGGTTGTGTTGAAAATGACCACTGGCAGAGGTAATACACTCTTACAGTCTGGTAAGGAATGACTGTTACGTATGTGCTAGCATTTCAGTGGAGATGTCCAAGCAGACTGCAGTAATATGTTGTTGCATACCATCAGATGTAGTTGGTATGTCCTTATAGACAGCATCTTTCAACTTTCCCCACACAAAGAAGTCAACAGGCGTCAAATACTGAAAACTGGCTTGCCAAGGTACAGGTCCTCTGCGTCCAATCCCACCATTTGGAAGCAGTTCGTGAAGATATGCTGTAGTACTTGGTGCCCTATGGACTGGACAGCCATCATGTTGCTATCATAGGTTCCTCCTAGTCTGCAGAGGAACATCAACCAGCATCCGTGGAAGATAGACTGTTAGGAGTCTGTGATAACTAGGCGAGTTCACTGTTCCATCTATGAAAAATGGGCCTATGAGCTGATAGCTCACTATTCGACACGACCTGTTTACACTCCATGGACGCTGACGTCCCACCTGACAAAGCCACCAGGGATTGTTAACAGACCAGTAGTGCATGTTTCAGCGGTTCACGTGGCCATGATCGGTAAATGTGGTTTCATCACTAAACAAGATACATGATACATCTGGAGTACCCTGTCTTAAAGCCCATGTAGAGAAGTTAACGTGATTCTCATAATCGTTTCCATGCAGCTCTCGATAAACAGCGATGTG
This sequence comes from Schistocerca serialis cubense, assembly GCF_023864345.2. NCBI lineage: Eukaryota > Metazoa > Arthropoda > Insecta > Orthoptera > Acrididae > Schistocerca > Schistocerca serialis. Next base: position 285,271,424 of record NC_064640.1, read on the forward strand.
ACAGGGATAGGCTCTTTGACGATGGAGAATGCGTAGGACACTCGCCTTACGCCACATCCTCGTGAGATTGCGCGGGAACTAAGGTGCGGATCAACTGTAACAGCACCAAGAACATTAATTCCTCCCTTTTCTGTCGTTACTTTTTTTCTTCTGATACGTTGTCTAGGTGCTACACTACCACGTTCACGTAACTGGTTAAAGAGATTGAGAAATAATTGCCTAGATGGTTGACGTATATTGGGATATCTTGCGGCAATAGAAGGACGAAATGCATTTTTCTACACTCTCCGTACACCATGAGCGTGTTGGTTTTTTCTACGTTGGTAAATCCTATCGTTCACTCACACCCTAGTGCTTGGACTGTCACACACTGTCTGGCAAGTCGAGTTCCAACTCGTTATCTTTTGTGGGATAACGCAGAAATCGTCTAGAAAATAAGTTGGTTTTAAAAAATGTACGCGGAATTTCATCATTTAGGCAAGCTCCATAGACGAAAACATACATTGCGGTTAAAGCAAAAAAATGCTTGAATGCAAGCAAGGAATTTGAGGAAAAATTATTCAAACTGATGAATAATAGTGTGTTTGAAAGAACCATTGCAAAATGTGCGACAGATATGGCACATAAAATTGGGAAGACAGATATAGGGCAGCTGCATTAATTGACAAACTAAATATTGAAAATATTGTAATTTTAACGAAAATTTAGCTGGAATTGAATTGAACATTCATGTATTCTCAAAAAAATGTGTGTGAAATCTTATGGGAATTAACTGCTAAGGTCATCAGTCCGTAAGCTTACACCCTACTTAACATAATTATCCTAAGGATAAACACACACACCCATGCCTGAGGGAGAACTCGAACCTCCGCCGGGACCAGCCGCACAGTCCATGACTGCAGCGCCGTAGACCGCTCGGCTAATCCCGCGCGGCTTGTATTCTCACTGATAAACCCATTGCAGTAGGAAATGCCAGTTTGGATATTTCGAAAACTTACATTACGGATATATATTAAACTTTGCAGGCGCTCCAGATTATACCTGGGTGGTTGGTTGATTGGTTGATTTAGGGGAGGGGCCAAACAGCGAGGTCATCGGCCCATACCTGGATGCATAACCCACAGAGCAAAGAGTGAAAATCAGTTTTTCTGTTAACAGGTTAACAATCGATGATGCAGAAGCAACGAAAAGAGCATGGAAATTCTGTAAGTACACGAAGCCTCCAGGACTGGTGATGCATTACTGAGGCTCGAAATTTAGCACGGACCTCGGTGTGAGATGATTTTAACGGTTTCAACAATGGAACTCTTTTTCGAAATCTAGCAATGGCAATGTTCACGATGACAGCGCCGGTAAAGCAGAGTTACTAAATACGAAATTTCTACACCAAAGAAGAAGAAGTAAATATTCAGGAATTTGAATCGAGAACAGCCACCATCATGAGTAACTTAGAATCAGATTTCCTCGGTGTAGTGGAGCAGCTTTAATCACTTAATAAAGGCAAGTCCTCCAGTCCAGGTTGTATACCAATTTGATTCCTTTCAGAGTATACTGATGTAATAGGCCCATACTTAACAATCATATATAACCTCTCGGCCGGCCGTGGTGGCCGAGCGATTCTAGACGCTACAGTCTGGAACCGCGCGACCGCTACGTTCGTAGGTTCGAATCCTGCCTCGGGCATGGATGTGTGTGCTCTCCTTAGGTTAGTTAGGTTTAAGTAGTTCTGAGTTCTAGGGGACTGATGACCTCAGAAGTTAAGTCCCATAGTGCTCAGAGGCATTTGAACCAATCCCTCGCACGACGAAAGACCTATACAGTACACAAAGACTGAAAAGTTTCACAGGTCACACCGATATTCAAGAGAGAAAAGAAGTATTCCGTTGAATTATAGAGCCATATTACTCACGTCGATTTGCAGTAGGATTTTAGAACATATACTGTGCTCGAACACTACGAATTACCTAGAAGAAAATGATCCTTTGACACATTCATCACGGATTCAGAAAATATCTTGTGCAAAACATCTAGCTCTTTATTCCCATGAAGTAATAGGTTGTATCAACAGGGGATTTCAAATTCATTGCATATTTCTAGATTTTCAGAAGGCTTTTGATACGATCCCTCACGAGCGGCTTCTAATCAAACTGCGTTCCCATGCCGTACCATCGTAGTTGTGAAAGTGGAATCATGATTTCCTTTCAGAAAGGTCACACATGGTAGTAATTAATGGAAAGTCATCGAGAAAAGAAAACGCAAGTGATATCTCACGCTCCCCAGAGAAGTGTTATAGGCCCTCTGCTGTTCTTAATCTATAATCTCCTAAATGATTACATCTACATCTACATCTACATTGATACTCCGCAAGCCACCCAACGGTGTGTGGCGGAGGGCACTTTACGTGCCACTGTCATTACCTCCCTTTCCTGTTCCAGTCGCGTATGGTTCGCGGGAAGAACGACTGTCTGAAAGCCTCCGTGCGCGCTCTAATCTCTCTAATTTTACATTCGTGATCTCCTCGGGAGGTATAAGTAGGGGGAAGCAATATATTCGATACCTCATCCAGAAACGCACCCTCTCGAAACCTGGCGAGCAAGCTACACCGCGATGCAGAGCGCCTCTCTTGCAGAGTCTGCCACTTGAGTTTATTAAACATCTCCGTAACGCTATCACGGTTACCAAATAACCCAGTGACGAAACGCGCCGCTCTTCTTTGGATCTTCTCTATCTCCTCCGTCAACCCGACCTGGTACGGATCCCACACTGATGAGCAATACTCAAGTATAGGTCGAACGAGTGTTTTGTAAGCCACCTCCTTTGTTGATGGACTACATTTTCTAAGCACTCTCCCAATGAATCTCAACCTGGTACCCGCCTTACCAACAATTAGTTTTATATGATCATTCCTCTTCAAATCGTTCCGTACGCATACTCCCAGATATTTTACAGAAGTAACTGCTACCAGTGTTTGTTCCGCTATCATATAATCATACAATAAAGGATCCTTCTTTCTATGTATTCGCAATACATTACATTTGTCTATGTTAAGGGTCAGTTGCCACTCCCTGCACCAAGTGCCTATCCGCTGCAGATCTTCCTGTATTTCGCTACAATTTTCTAATGCAGCAACTTCTCTGTATACTACAGCATCATCCGCGAAAAGCCGCATGGAACTTCCGACACTATCTACTAAGTCATTTATATATATTGTGAAAAGCAATGGTCCCATAACACTCCCCTGTGGCACGCCAGAGGTTACTTTAACGTCTGTAGACGTCTCTCCATTGATAACAACATGCTGTGTTCTGTTTGCTAAAAACTCTTCAATCCAGCCACACAGCTGGTCTGATATTCCGTAGGCTCTTACTTTGTTTATCAGGCGACAGTGCGGAACTGTATCGAACGCCTTCCGGAAGTCAAGAAAAATAGCATCTACCTGGGAGCCTGTATCTAATATTTTCTGGGTCTCATGAACAAATAAGGCGAGTTGGGTCTCACACGATCGCTGTTTCCGGAATCCATGTTGATTCCTACATAGTAGATTCTGGGTTTCCAGAAATGACATGATACGCGAGCAAAAAACATGTTCTAAAATTCTACAAGAGATCGACGTAAGAGATATAGGTCTATAGTTTTGCGCATCTGCTCGACGACCCTTCTTGAAGACTGGGACTATCTGTGCTCTTTTCCAATCATTTGGAACCCTCCGTTCCTCTAGAGACTTGCGGTACACGGCTGTTAGAAGGGGGGCAAGTTCTTTCGCGTACTCTGTGTAGAATCGAATTGGTATCCCGTCAGGTCCAGTGGACTTTCCTCTATTGAGTGATTCCAGTTGCTTTTCTATTCCTTGGACACTTATTTCGATGTCAGCCATTTTTTCGATTGTGCGAGGATTTAGAGAAGGAACTGCAGTGCGGTCTTCCTCTGTGAAACAGCTTTGGAAAAAGGTGTTTAGTATTTCAGCTTTACGCGTGTCATCCTCTGTTTCAATGCCATCATCATCCCGTAGTGTCTGGATATGCTGTTTCGAGCCACTTACTGATTTAACGTAAGACCAGAACTTCCTAGGATTTTCTGTCAAGTCGGTACATAGAATTTTACTTTCGAATTCAATGAACGCTTCACGCATAGCCCTCCTTACGCTAACTTTGACATCGTTTAGCTTCTGTTTGTCTGAGAGGTTTTGGCTGCGTTTAAACTTGGAGTGGAGCTCTCTTTGCTTTCGCAGTAGTTTCCTAACTTTGTTGTTGTACCACGGTGGGTTTTTCCCGTCCCTCACAGTTTTACTCGGCACGTACCTGTCTAAAACGCATTTTACGATCGCCTTGAACTTTTTCCATAAACACTCAACATTGTCAGTGTCGGAACAGAAATTTTCGTTTTGATCTGTTAGGTAGTCTGAAATCTGCCTTCTATTACTCTTGCTAAACAGATAAACCTTCCTCCCTTTTTTTATATTCCTATTAACTTCCATATTCAGGGATGCTGCAACGGCCTTATGATCACTGATTCCCTGTTCTGTACATACAGATTCGAAAAGTTCGTGTCTGTTTGTTATCAGTAGGTCCAATATGTTATCTCCACGAGTCGGTTCTCTGTTTAATTGCTCGAGGTAATTTTCGGATAGTGCACTCAGTATAATATCACTCGATGCTCTGTCCCTACCACCCGTCCTAAACATCTGAGTGTCCCAGTCTATATCTGGTAAATTGAAATCTCCACCTAAGACTATAACATGCTGAGAAAATTTATGTGAAATGTATTCCAAATTTTCTCTCAGTTGTTCTGCCACTAATGCTGCTGAGTCGGGAGGTCGGTAAAAGGAGCCAATTATTAACCTAGTTCGGTTGTTTAGTGTAACCTCCACCCATAATAATTCACAGGAACTATCCACTTCTAGAATTTATCTCTGGCTTAAGCCAGCTTTCTGTACCTATAACGATTTCAGCTTCGGTGCTTTCTATCAGCGCTTGAAGTTCTGGTACTTTACCAACGCAGCTTCGACAGTTGACAATTACAATACCGATTGCTGCTTGGTCCCCGCATGTCCTGACTTTGCCCCGCACCCGTTGAGGCTGTTGCCCTTTCTGTACTTGCCCAAGGCCATCTAACCTAAAAAACCGCCCAGCCCACGCCACACAACCCCTGCTACCCGTGTAGCCGCTTGTTGCGTGTAGTGGACTCCTGACCTATCTAGCGGAACCCGAAACCCCACCACCCTATGGCGCAAGTCGAGGAATCTGCAGCCCACACGGTCGCAGAACCGTCTCAGCCTCTGATTCAGACCCTCCACTCGGCTCTGTACCAAAGGTCCGCAGTCAGTCCTGTCGACGATGCTGCAGATGGTGAGCTCTGCTTTCATCCCGCTAGCGAGACTGGCAGTCTTCACCAAATCAGATAGCCGCCGGAAGCCAGAGAGGATTTCCTCCGATCCATAGCGACACACATCATTGGTGCCGACATGAGCGACCACCTGCAGATGGGTGCACCCTGTACCCTTCATGGCATCCGGAAGGACCCTTTCCACATCTGGAATGACTCCCCCCGGTATGCACACGGAGTGCACATTGGTTTTCTTCCCCTCTCTTGCTGCCATTTCCCTAAGGGGCCCCATTACGCGCCTGAACGTTGGAGCTCCCAACTACCAGTAAGCCCACCCTCTGCGACTGCCCGGATCTTGCAGACTGAGGGGCAACCTCTGGAACAGGACAAGCAGCCATGTCAGGCCGAAGATCAGTATCAGCCTGAGACAGAGCCTGAAACCGGTTCGTCAGACAAACTGGAGAGGCTTTCCGTTCAGCCCTCCGGAATGTCTTTCGCCCCCTGCCACACCTTGAGACGACGTCCCACTTTACCACAGGTGAGGGATCAGCCTCAATGCGGGCAGTATTAAGGAGACAATTTGAGCACCCCTCTCAAATGGTTTTCCGCCATCCACTAAGGTCATCAGGAGATCAAAACCAACTGAAAAATGATTTAGATAAGCTATCTGCAAAAGTGGTAATTAATTGTAAGTAATGAAAAGTGTGAGGTCATCCACATGATAACTAAACGGAATCCGGTAAAATTTGGTTGCACGATAAATTACACAAATCTAAAGACTGACAATTCACCCATACCCCGGGGTTACAATTACAAACCGCCTAAACTGGGACAAACGCATAGATAATGTTGTAGGCAAGGCGAACTAAAGACTTCGTTTTATTAGCACAACACCTAGAATATGCAACATATCCAGTGAAGACGCTGCCTACGCTGCGTTTCAGCGTCCTTTGATAGAGTATTACTGTGCGATATGGAATCCTTACCACAAGTTGAGCAGATCAACTCATTTTGTATTATTGCGAAAAATTGGAGAGCTTGACATGGATATGATACATGAGTTGAGCTGGCAGTCATTAAAAAAGGACATTCTTCGTTACCGCAATACCTCTTCACGAAATTGCAATCACCAATTTTTTCTTCCAAATGTTAAAATATTTTGTTGATGACCACCCACAAAGGGAGATATTACCATCGTAATAAAATAAGACAAATGAGAGCACGCAAGGAAGTATTTATGTGTTCGTTTTTCGAGCATTCCGTTTGAGATTGCAACGAAAGAGAAATAGTGTGAAAGTGTTTTGATGAATCCTCTTCCAGGCACTTACGTGTGAGTTGCAGAGTAGTCATGCACACGTGGATTGCAGACAATGTGTGTTGGACTCGGAAGTTAAAACAACTGGGCAGTATCTAATTCAATGAAAGTACTATGTTGTTTCTAGTAGTAAACAACACAAACTAGTTTTATTTGGACAAAATGGTAAAAGTGTTATTCTGGATAAGGTGAATACATTAATTTTTGCTCACTAGTGCATGAAAAATGATGGTAAAGATTGATTTGACTGTAAATACTTTACAGATTGTAAAATGTGTATGTGTGATTTTATGTGTTTAAAAAATATCGATAATGCAAATGAATGAAAATGGTGCGTGTGTTTCAAAAATGTAAATTAGAGACTGTAATTATAACTACTGTGAATTCACATACTCTTTTCTGATTGACTAAACTCGCAATCGCGAAGAACGAAAGTTTCCATTACCTTCAATTGATTTGACTTCAAGTACGACATATGCTTTGCGTTATAACTATACAGGTTGATTCAAAAGTAGCGGTATACACTTCTTGGGTGTGACGTATGCATCAAAATAAGAATAAACTATTAACACAGTTTTGTCTAAACTTGCTTTATTTTCGAGATATGCAGTAGAGTTGGAATCACAAGGCAACACTAACAACACAGAATTAATTTTTCTCAGAAAGAAACGACACTAAGGGACCCAAAATTTAACACAAATACATACTCTACATCTACCCAAGAACATGTTCAAAACGATGCCGAAGTAGACGAAGACTGTGAAGTACTCGACTTCTTACCACTCTAGGAATTTGTAGGCTCCGTTCATGTCATTCTGCACACTTGCACAGCCATTTTCATTTTACTGCTGTAGTCATGCTACATCCTCAATTGCGACACCATTCACGATCTCCTTGAGACGGACACGAACGTAGAAGTCCAGGGATTTAAGACGTGGAGTCCTGGCAGGCCAAGCAACTGGTCCAACAGCGACCTATCCACTTATCGAGATAAGCAGCTCTGAGGTACTCTCTTGCCTCACGACTGAAATGTGCAGTGGCACCGTCGTGCATATACTGTAAGTTGGTTTTTGAAGCGAGAGTGAAATCACGAAGAAGACCACCCAATTCATGTTCCAAAAACTGTCGATACGCTCTACTAGTCTGGCTGTGTGGAATAACATGCGGTCCGAGTAACTGATTGTCCACTATGCCATATCAAAAGTTTACTGCAAAACGATTTGACGTCTTCGTACTGTAGTTATGCGAGGATTCTCATACGCCCACACTTGCACGTTACGAGTATTCACGACACCCACACGGTTAAAGAGGCTCTTATCTGTGAACAGTCCCCGACGGGCGAGCAGTGGATCAACAGCATGACACTCGAGTAACCACTGACGGAAATTCTGACGTGTAGGGTAATATCAGCTCCTGTACCTTCTGCAGGTAAAATGGGTGCAACTGCTGTCTCAGAAGTAAGCGCCATGCAGTATTTATGGTCAGATCATCATCTACTATACCCAGGATGTTCTCAACAGCCACTCCACCTTCTCTCTTGATGTGTGGCGGCGGGTAAATAATTAAAATGGTCGTTACTTTTGTTTCGTCGTTATGAAAAGACACTTAAATTATCTGTGCATGCTTTACACCTACCTTCGTCGTTCACAAGAGCCTGAGAACTAATTTTGCCTGCCCGCATCTCTTGGTCGTGCGGTAGCGTTCTCGCTTCCCACGCCCGGGTTCGATTCCCGGCGGGGTCAGGGATTTTCTCTGCCTCGTGATGGCTGGGTGTTGTGTGCTGTCCTTAGGTTAGTTAGGTTTAAGTAGTTCTAAGTTCTAGGAGACTGATGACCATAGATGTTAAGTCCCATAGTGCTCAGAGCCATTTGAACCATTTTTTTGAACTAATTTTGCCATCAGCCAGAAAGCGATGGAGAACGTACTGACCATAATTTCCAGTCTGCAAGTCCGCATTACCCTTTCTCCTCACTGAAAGGAAATGTCCCCTCTTGCTGTTTACTCAGAGGGATCAGGAACAATGGCTGTAAGTAAAAGTTTTGACTTCTAACATCTTGATATATTTTTTAAAATTTCACACGCACAAAATATAATAATATGCCTAATAATAATCATAATAATATCCCGGTCGGAAGCAGCACTATTAACAGTTCAGATGTGACCCTTACCGGAAACTCCAAGTGAAATGGTCTGTCATCCTGACTGCCAGTCACCGAAGTTAATTGTTCGCCTTAATATTGGAAAGTAATCTCGCCATTTGCCACACAGTTTTGTCAACGTTACGGGCGGCACACAGCTACTTCCGTAAAATCTAAGCGATCCAGGACGGTTTACGGTCCTCGCTAGTTCACTTCCTACTTTTACCGTGAACGTTTTTGGTAGCTGCCCTGCTATGACGTCATCCGAGGCACAGTACACACGCGCCTTTGACTGTCGCGGACAGATTGATATCTCGGTGCAAACTGTCTCTGTTCCTACCTCTCTGGCTGTATTTATACATGGGCGTAGAAGACGGCCAAACGGAACATCCGCTATCAACCGCCCAAGTCACAGGTAGAAGTATCTAAATGGCCCCTTTCTCGGAGACGTATTAATTAATAGCTCTGTCATTTAACAATTTACAATCTTCTTAATTTTTATGTAAATAGAACTAAGTTTGCTTTACTTACTGAAAAAGTTTTAGCTCGACTACATTTAAACTGTGACGACTAAAATTTTTTCAACGGTACCCCTGCACTGCCTCTTTAAAGCCTTCATTCCCCACGTTCAGCCAGTTAGACGTTACTTCCCTATTTACCTTTAAGTGCAATTACAGTTTCTTCTACACTGCATGTGTCCAGTGCACTGGACATTTTACTTGTCTTCTGGAGATTTTCGTCAGTGATATTTGATTTCTGCTGTTGGCTACAGTGAGATGTTCCGCTCACTGTGCCATGGCTTCCGCTGCTAGCAATCTCTCTCCAGTGTCTTCCAGAGGGGAAAAAAACCATGTGTACGAATTTCATACTCAGTTTGCTGTTATTATTTATCGTCTTCGTTGCTGTAAATAGATCAACAAATTATGTTACAGTCTATGTAGTAACCAAATACCGTAACTTCCTTATTATTTCCAAGAGTAAACAAAGAAGTCTCGCCGGCTGGACAGATTGTCGCAGATTTGTTCACCTTTTATTGCTGACTAATGTCTCTTAGCATAGTATCTACTCTAAAAGATTCCTGTGTATTGTGAGCTGTATGAATTCAGCTGTTCATTCGAAATCACAGTAATTCTTTCGTAAATACGAATTGGTAATTGGCTTTACAAGTTCACCACATTTTCAGCCATGAATGAACCACTCACAGAGGCTTAAATCAAAAGAGGATTGCTAAATGTAATAGAAGAGGGCAGTGATTTGAGTAACGTGGGGGGCGTTTCGCATGAGGAAGGCCTTTGACTTCCACAGCTGAAAACTCATTGCGACGCACTATCAGAATTTTCTTGTGCCATACTTTTCTAACACTCTGTAAGTAATGTGTGTAAATTTTAAATTAATATCAAAATACATAAATTTGTCTCATTACCTTCATGGCCATATATCATGAATAGTCGCTTTGTGTCACAGTGTCCAGCCTGGTGGACATGAGAAAATCTCTATCCGGGTGAGCAATAACAGAAAACTACCGTTACAATGCTCATTTATGGCAGTCATATGCCACACACACTTATAGAAAGATAACTGAAATAATAGAGAACTTTTGGTTGGGTCTGAAGAGGTTAATATTCCTTGCATTCATAGCTATTTACAATAAAGTCTTGAAGCTTGGTACAGCTGTATTATTGCAATATTTTAACCGTTTGCTGTAGTTAGAAGTTTCCAATATAAATACAAATGATACTTGAAAACTAATAGTGGTAGCTTATGGTGTCACATAGTTAATGTTTTCATATCAAACTGAGGCTACATACAAATTTTCATCTTTTGAGTCTAATATTTGGCACCTTCGATTTTTCGTAAAAACGCCTATTTTGACCAAAACATTGCTCTGATCAAGTTGATACTTGTAAGTTTTATGGTGACATAGATTTGCAAAAAAAAAAAATGGCTCTGAGCACTATGGGACTTAACATCTATGGTCATCAGTCCCCTAGAACTTAGAACTACTTAAACCTAACTAACCTAAGGACAGCACACAACACCCAGCCATCACGAGGCAGAGAAAATTCCTGACCCCGCCGGGAATCGAACCCGGGAACCCGGGCGTGGGAAGCGAGAACGCTACCGCACGACCACGAGATGCGGGCATAGATTTGCAATTTTTATCTTTCTAGTTTTATTATTTAGCGCCACTTATTTTTTTCTTAGTACTGTATATTTTGCATGACATATTCATCTGATCATTCTGAGACCTCACAATGTTAACATTAATAAACAAGAGCATACACTGACGAAATTTGGAAAAGTTACTTGAATTTTTAGTTTAACTCTTAGATTATGGTACAATCCTTTATATGTTAAGCACAGGCCCTTTATTATAACGTGGCGCTGGTAGTAGCGAACTGGGGTAAGCCCCGGTACACTCGCTCGCCTCTGTATCTCTTAAAATGATACAGCGCCTATTTCGCCTCATTCTGTTTGGAAACATTTCCATATACCGTTGTGTTGCTGCTCATGCATTGCCTTCTGCTGCGCCGTAAAGGAGGTGCATATCCGTGTATTTACCGCTTGAGTACGCCATCGTACCGTACAGAACGACTGCAGTCTATGAACTACCGACAGAATAAATGGACGTAGTAAGTCTGGTGCCGCTACACTACAACAGCGCCATAAATTATAATGAACCACACCGAAATCAACTAAACAAAGGAATTTCGTTCCATAATCAACCGAGCAGGGTAGAGACATGCAGAAAGCAACGTCAGTCAATATTGCAGGTGAACACGACACATCAAAAGCCTATAGTGGCCGATGATGTAGTGCCTACCACAAATGGCATTATGCATCATAACTTGAAAACAAAGCAATTTGAGACAAAACATTATTTAACATTTCAACCTTATTTTGATGCACAGATTGTACCCACGAAGTGATACAGTTACTTTTGAATCACCCTGTTTATAGTTTGATCTTTTCCATATGTTTATGATCAAGAAATGTCCGTGGTAATTGCTCAGATGAGTAAAACAATGGGTGTAAAAACATCCTACAATTAAAACTCCCAGTATCCCTTTTGATACTTATAGGTATCAATGTAATAGGATATGCTGAAACGTAAAACAATTTCATGACAATGTAAAATAAATTACAGTTTAAATGGTTGTGCTTTATTATGTGAAAATGTAAAAAAGCAAAATTAATAATAAATGTCATACCTAGCTTATTTTTTGTTTCAGTTTAATGCAGATGGCTTAATGTGTATTGAAATGAACAATCCTCGTGTACAATGTCACAATGCCATTACTGTAGTATACTGCAGTCTGTGTTTACAAGTTAAGTATTAACGTCGATAAGCCCTAACGAAATGGATTTCTACTCGGTGATGAAATTTGCAGAAATGTTTTTCGTATATGGGGAAGCAAATGGAAGCAGCATGCAAGCGGAAAGGTTGTACAGGACCTAATATCCACATAGAAGATATCTCACATGTTTCCAAGACTGTTCCAGTGACTAAGTGATGCAGGGCGACTGGTACCACAGCGCCATCGATATGGCGCAGTGAATAAGACAATCGTCTTGCGCTCGGTAGCACGTACTCTAACTCGTAGTTTTTCATGTCTTATTTTCCTTCTGACTGAACAAGCAGGTTAGAAGATTAGAGTTTTATCAGGTTCGTTCATATTTTTGAAGTGAAAATCGTTTTTATGGTTAATTTCATCACTGATGGCTGGTTTTATTTCTACTACGGTGATTTATAGGGGATGGGTTTATATCGGACCTTCAACCTGAAGTTGTAAGAATAAAAAGCTGCTTTACGTCTTGCGAAAAAAAATGGTTCAAATGGCTCTGAGCACTATGGGACTCAACATCTTAGGTCATAAGTCCCCCTAGAACTTAGAACTACTTAAACCTAACTAACCTAAGGACATCACACACACCCATGCCCGAGGCAGGATTCGAACCTGCGACCGTAGCAGTCCTGCGGTTCCGGACTGCAGCGCCAGAACCGCTAGACCACCGCGGCCGGCTCGTCTTGCGAAAAGGTTTCGCTCGTAGTGAAGTGATATTTTAGACCGTCTCTCTGAGAAACTTTAACCGCTATATGTTTATAGTAGTTGCTCCTGTCTGAACGGCGACATGTCATAATTCCATCTTTAGCTTTTATGGTGCTGCCTTCCTCAATTGCATGTGTATATATATATAACGGTGATAATTCTATTCCTTTAATTCACTATTCACTGTTTCTGTGTCTTTTTTGTCGGTATTTCATACTGTGTAACGCTATGTGATTTGCTGCGTAGCGTTGTCGCCCATTCATTAAGAGGTGAAAACCACTTGTCTCTTTCTCAAGACCGACGGTAATTAAACTCTTTAAAATAATAATAATAATAATAATAATAATTCACAATTAAACTGCCAATTTTATAACTTAAAATGATTTCTGAGATATAGAAAATAATTTAAAACTAGAAATCGTCGGAGTCCTGATACGACAAAATGACACCGCATGCTCACACAGAAGCGATCTGTTGTCAAATAGTCAAATCACAGTTCTAATAAGAAACACAAGAGTTATGCTGTTTCAAATATTTCAGGGCTGATTATTCTCTTTTGAAGTTGCTTTTCGTTATTAAGATAATTTTCATCCGATCAAAATGTGTGTGTGGTGGAGTCAGTTGGTGTACATTAAACAGAAACCTTACGTGTGTAGGTAATCCAGTATATAGAGGTGTATAAACAATTTTGTGCAGTCTTGTAACAGATGACGTATGCTATATGGAAAACATTGTATAACAGGTGGTTTTCATGTGAAGGAAGGTATATCATTATCAGAGTTCTTCAGACGCACAAAGATCTCTCTTTTTCAAGTTTCTCTGGAATTCTTAGAGGTCATACTTAGACAATACCCAAAATTATTAATTTTTTTGTCTCTGCACGAACGGTAAAAGTATCTGATTTCACAAAGCAAACCCCCTTTGGCCGCAGTTTGTCTCAGAAAAGAGCGTAGTGTCAGAGACGGAGTGTGATTACGAGGATTTAGTCTGGCTGACTCGGCGTCTCGGTTTCGTAGAGTAGTAATATATGTCCCATTTTTCTGACAATATTCAATTGTTCTATCATATAAGGTGGTGAGAAACAATGTAACGAGGAAATAACCGTCGACTTGGATGATCTTCGTAGAGTTTTTGTTATCTGAACTGAAAATGGTTCTTCTTAAAGCAATTTTTAACACACCCACCCAGCCATGAGAACGCTGATTGTTAACCAACTGCGTGATATTTAAGTGAGGAGCTCTGTGATTGAATATGATGTCAACATTCTGTCTGTAAGCAGACTGCTTTTAGACCCGGTCCAGAACCGCAAGGTAGTCGGCTCGGTATGAATACTTATGTTTAATAAGGCAATCCGAGTGAACTAAATAGTATAAATATTTCTACCAATACCTGTACTTTAAATACGGGTACTGTTTTATTTATCGTCCTGATGGTACCCGTGCCTTACTGTTCGTGGCAGCATTGTATGTTTGAGCCGTGACATTTCTGTTGTGAATTTCTCGATGGGAGTGTCTGCTGCGAATACTTACCCAGCAAAATATGAAGTCTCTCAGACACGCCTCGAAGGTACTATTCTCTTGCCACATAGTAGTACCGCACGATGTACATCTCAGATAATTTGTCTGCTAACTTAAAAGCACACGATATTTTAAACTGCTAGCGTAATTTGTACATCACAGATACGAACTTAAAAAAAACATATCGTATCTGCATGTCTACTATATAGTGAATGTTACTTTTACATTCGTTGTTTTCAAATTACAAACCCAAAATTTAGAGGAATATAAAAAGTACTTTCTTCTTCATGTCGAATCATCCACATCCTTATTTTTTTTAATTGATATTTACTGAATCAGATTGAACTATCGAGATAAATGGAAATTATTGACTATGCAGTATCACTGTAAGTTACCGTCGGGTAACTAGAAGCTAACAGTTAACTGAATTCGCAAATGTTTTTCTTGTTAATGATGGCGGTCTATTTAAAGCGGATAGAGAAAAATGATTGTTGGTCTTGTCACTGACTGCAGTGAACAGAACTACCTGGAGCAGTTTCACATGTCATCGTTAATCTCAACTTATCATTCCCTAAAAACAAAAGACAAGTACTTTTGATTAAGTAGCCATATTCCTGAATACCGGCGCAGCATTTGTTTTACTTCCCGTTTAACTAGTTGACAGCCTTGTGGCTGCTGCCGGTCACAGCAGAGACGAACACCGTGGTGTTGGCGTTGAAACATTCATAATTAAGCTTGAAGCAGTCAACGTGTTAAACTTTTTTCCTTGCTAAATTACAGCTAATTTTTACTCAAGTTACGTTTTGCTTTAAGTATCGATTTCTGAATATGGTTAAATAATACTTTTCCTTTCGATGTAAGCTCAGTACTATCGTTTGTAGCCCTCCTCGTGTAGCAAGTGCAGTAGAAGTGATTATGTCTTAGTTGTGTATTCTTGTACATGGCATTTATAACGAATTTTCTTACTACTGAACGATATTCGTAAATCAATTGGCATTACAAAAATAATTTTCGTAACTTTAAAATGTAATTCGTTGAACTTGTGTCTTGGATAGCAAGGAAAACGCATAGTGTGGATTTTAAGTAGTTTATTGACGTAAAATACAGTTTTCATATTCGCAACGGCCTGTTGGCAGAAGTAGTGGAGCAGCCTCGAGACACCAGGGATGCACCTAGAGCACTAGGTGGTGGCAACCGCCTCGATTTCTTCTGCGTCTTCATCTTCTGCGCGCTCGCAGGAGCTGCATGCGGCTGCGGTCGACCTGTAACATGGAAATTATGCCACTATTACAATCGTTCTGGAAAACCGATACCGAGAACTTACAAAGCTCGCTTAACGTGCTACAACACATTACACAGCTGATTTATTAACATTTGCGTAATAAAATGGTTCAAATGACTCTGAGCACTATGGGACTTAACATCTGAGGTCATCAGTCCCCTAGAACGTAGAACTACTTGAACCTAACTAACCTAAGGACATCACACACATCCATGCTCGAGGCAGGATTCGAATCTGCGACCGTAGCAGTCGGGCGGTTCCGGACTGAAGCGCCTAGAACCGCTCGGCATACTAAAAAGAAACAACTTTCATTCATGACAAATGGTTTATTTTACAACAGCATGTACTTTCACTATACACGTCAATAGGATCTCCTCTATGCGTTACCAGACAATAATAAGATCAATGAGTTTTCAATACCTCGAGGTTCAGATAGGTTTTGTGGCAACGTAAAACGTAAATGATGGCCACCTAACACACATTCCGAGAAGGAAATGCAGACCACAGAGATATAAACAAACGATGCCTGTCCCATTTTTTCAGGATATGTTGCGGAATACAGAGAGTTGGATGAAGATATAAAAGTAGAAGTAGGAAACACACTTGTGTATCTGCAGTTTGCCATCATATATTGTCAGAGAGTACAAGGAACTGCCAGGGACACACATCAAGCATGGAGCGCATGACCACAACAATTATGTAAAGGTACAATAAGTTTAAAAAAAAACAGAAATGAAAAGGAATTTCCCCATTCAAGCAGATATTGATTATAATCTGCAATTTTGTGTTCAGTATTGCGATGACGATCACCACCACCTCCTGATAGCAAGAAAATTCAGCACCCGTGATATGGCAGACAAAAATTTCAATGTCACAAAAAATCGCTAAATTTGGAAACTAACGGAGTCTGCTGAAATACAGCTATTCCTGACTTCATTACATTGATATCGACAATATTAGCTACTTCTGTCAACAGTAACAACAAAGCTTTAGGTCATGCATGGGCTGGCGGGACAAAAGGGTATTTGCTTCAATCATTCATCAGACTGGTCTGATGTGGCCTGCTACGAAATGTATCTCCCCCTCACGGCCAATCATACCCTCTCTGAGCAGTACTTATAACCTACTTCCTCAATTATTTGTTGGAGGTATTCCAGTCTCTATCTTCCTCTATACGCTTTACCAACTACGGTTCCTTCAGTACCATAGAACTTATTCCCTGATGTACTAGATGTCCTATCATCCTATTCCTCCTCGTCAGTATTTTCCATGCAGTCCTTTGCTCGCCGATTCTGCAGAGAACCTCCGCATTCCTTAACTTATCAGGCCACAAAATTTTGAGTAATATTGTGTAGCATCACATCTCAAATGCTTAAATTCTCTCCTGTTCCGATTTTCCCATAGTCCACGATTCACTACCATACAATTTGTGCTCCTAACGCACATCCTAAGAAATTCTGCATCAAAGGACGACCTATGTTTCCACTAGCAACCTTCTCCTGGCCAAGGAATGCTCTTTTCGCCAGTGCTGGTCTGCTTTTATGTATTCCTTGCTCTGTTCTTCGTGGATTATTTTGCTGCCTGGGTAGAAGGATTCCTTAACTTCATCTACTTCTTCATCACCACTTCTGAAGTTAAGTTCCCTGTATTATCATATCTGCTACTTCTTGTTACTATCGTCTTTTTTACATTTACTCTTAGTCCAATTCTGTACTCTGCTTTTACTTTAAAGTAAGTAAAAACCTCTTATTCCCGTTTTGAGCGTTTTTTTCACTTTGTAACACTTCTCATGTCATTCCGAGAAAACTAATTGGCACACAAAATAAGTATTTCCTTGTCTTATATCATCACATCACGGCTTGACGCTAAAGTGTTTAGTTTTTCAATATTTATCGTACTTATTTTTAAGCAAGCTATTGCATAAAGGTTGAGAAATTTACAGTGAAAAATGTGGTCGCTGGCTATTGTGTGTTCGGTTCATTTTGGGTGATACAATGGTGGATAGGAAATTTAATTAATATATCGAAATTGTTTTTAAAGCTGAAACGAAATCCATATCTCACTACAGTATGGAGACTACAGAAGTAAGTATTTTATTTGAGCCGCCTGACTGAGTGGGCCACGTACAAGTAGCCAGCAGATTAGTCAGGAACTGTTCGTGGAAATAAATGCGTTGTTCTTCCATCCGTATGCCCCCAATCAGCACAGTACATTCATTATGTATGGGTGAAATACATTTTAATAGAAAACTCGTATCTTTAGTATCACATACTGGAGAAGCATTTTCTATTATACAAGATTGGAAGTAACGTATTTTGGAAGGTATATTTATGGAGAATTTCACTAGTTGTATGAATTGGAAGGTAATTTTTCCTCTTTTAAGGAGGACGCTCGAATGTTACCTACAACTTTTGATTGCATAGTGGACGCTATAAAATCTGTTATGCAACTGTATGAACTAATACAGTTCTGCCAACTCGCTTTTTTTCAGATTTACAAAACCAGATATTTCCACAGTCGTTGTAGATGTTTGTAATACTACATGGACAACGCTGTGATTTAGCATATGCCCGAGCCAATAAAGATGACATCGAAACATAGAGTAATGTTTTTGGAACAGATGCCAATTCCCTAGCTGTCTTAAGTACTGATGGGAAACACGTTAGCATTGAAAAAACAGTGAATCTGGTTCCTTGGCTTATTTGTACAGAGTATTTGCTGTCACGGACGCTAATTTTACATTTCGTGTTGTGAATACAGGCTCATACTGCAAAGAAACCGACGCAGATGTTTTTGATCAACGGCCACCAACACACGCTGCAACAGAAAAAAGATTAAAAAATATATGAATTTTTGCCAAGATCCACTCTCAAGTGTCAATCTGTTCTCCTATGGAAAACAGTGCTTCCTGTAAAGGAATATTTAATGAGGGCACTTCCAGAAAGAACAGTGACTGTGGGTGACATTACATATACCTATGACTATCTTATCTCGGGCAAAAATGGTAATAGAATGTTCCTTTGGTTCTATGACATCTAAATGCAGAATTTCGCATAATCCTAACGCAACCCGTTTATAAAACTCAGTACATATTGTAAATGGAAGAATTCTATTAAAAAAACAGTATCCATGACATCTATATATGAGGCCGAGGTTGCATTATCCAAGGATGAATACCGAATCACACCAAAAACAGCACAAGTCAATTTACGAAAGAGAAAATGCTTCAATCGGAGGCAACCGTGCAAGTGAAGGACAATTTTAAAGTGTACTGTGAACAAAAGCCTATACAAATGTTTTCTAAATTTGCTCCACCTACTTACAAAACCATAATTGTGGCAACTTTTACTCACGGTACGACATGAAAATATTTTTATTTCCCTTGTCCCACAATATACAACGCCGTTGAACAGCACTGATGAACATTTCACAAGCTGTGAACTGAAACAAAAAGCAAACCGCTTCCATTTCGCGCGAATAATCAAAACAGCTGATCACGCCGTCTTTGTGACATCACGAGTCACATGATGCCCGTGCATGAGCGATCACGTAGGAAAACTCTGATGTTAGTGACTGCTGTTGTCACGCGGTCATCGAGGCACGCCGCGTTTGCAACATGGTTCAATCAGGAAGCCACCTAACTGTAGTTGGTCACTTACCTCAGGAGCAGAGGGATGAGTCGCGCAGCCACTGCGAAGTTAAAGGATGTAAGAGGGGGAATGATTTACAGTTTGCCTTCTAGCATTGAAAACTGAACTGTTGGAGGTGCATGGATCGCTCTGATCAGCTACTGTGATATAAATTTTGGCACGTAAGTAAAGGATTCATGAATGCTCATTACAGAGTGAGTCATTTTCAAATGCGATTCTTATTTTTACCACGGAATATATTAAAGCTTTGTCATACAACACAATGAAGAGAAGAAAAATGACATTCAACACATGTATTAAGCATTTCTAACGCCTCGTATTGCGTAACAGTTCGATATGGGTAAAGTTACTGTAATTTATAATCCACTCACACAGACAACACCGTTTCATCTGGTTGTTACAGTGTCAAAACACTGAGGTTGCTGAAGTTGGCAGTAGTTTGAAACAGAACAGTCGACATGAAGTGTTCCGAATGATGTCGAGTGGCAGTGATAAATACCTAGGGAGAGGGGGGGGGGGGGGGCGCGTGTTCTATAGGTTGCCAGTTAATAATAATATTAGTGCACGTACGCATCTGAAAGGGTGGTCGCCTGGTTTGTTCATCTATTTACCTATGCAAAGCCTTTTCAATTCTAATCTGTCCTATTGCCTGGGTAGTGAATGGATGTGAAAATTAGTGTTTGTCAAATGTACGTCAATACTGTCCAGAGTTAGTCATGTTGTGGTTAGCGTTAGGAGCTCAACTCTGTAAATGGGAGTCAAAGAAAGCGGCAAGGATCAATCACTGGCAGTGAAGAGGACACTGCTGCTATATCACGCGGGTGTGACTGACAATTTAGCTTTTTAATGGTAACTTGCCGCCCCCCCCCCCCCCCCCCCACCCCCCTAGTGAAATCGGAGTGGTCATTGACAGAGGCGCATCTCCGTGCACTTTCCGCCTGGGACTGTAAGTATGTGACCCTCTAAAAGCGATCCTCTTGTAGTATTGACATAGGTACTTGTATTTTGCAGTTTACTTCATGATTGTGAATAATTCATTTATTTCAGCCATGGTAAACAGAGAAAGCATTCTGTTTGAGACAAAAACTACTCTTAAAATATACGAAAATTATAACTCACGGGTTCATATGCACACTAACAATGAATGTAACTAAATTAGCAAAACGATATGCAACACTAATAGTTTGGCGAAGAATACGTGGTAGCTCCTCTAAAGACAAATCTCGTCTTCGAAAGTACATTCAAGCACACAAAATTACACAGAAAAATACAGGAAGAGGACTGCGTATCATTTCCCTGTCTACCATGGCTGAAGTAAAAGAATTAGTCGCAATCGCGAGGTGAACTACAAAATCAAATACCTCTGTCAGTTCTACAACAGGATCGGTCTCTTTAAGTATCCTATACTTACAGAGACGAGGGCAACAAATGTATCAAGATGCGTCTGCGTGAACTGTGGCCCGACACCATGTGGCGTGTGCCAGTTATATTTACAAGGCCAAATTACCGACCATTCCCGCGTGACATGCAGGCCTTGACCTGGTTCCTGCCTGTGATCGATCCTGTCTGCTTTCTACGACTGCTATCTCCGAGGTTAAGTTGATAATGTTACATACCGCTCGACTAACTCTTGACATTCTGGAGCAACAATTGAAATAAGCCCATTCTTGCGTCCATCAAGTCTCAGTTGATTGTAAGGCAATTAGAAATTCAACGGGCTTTGCTTAGGTGACTAAATGAACAGGTCAGCTCACTGCTTTTCCAGGGGCTAATTTTTAAGACTCAATGCTTTGTAAAGTGATGATAATACAGTAAACCCGCTAAGACCGAAGTACGTCTAGCATTCATTCATGAAACGGGTCCAGTTGAGCCACTTCACAGCAACAGTCCAATGTACTTCATCCACTGGAAATGGCTACAGTCAAGCTGTAAACCCTACTAAAGTAAGAGTTAAAAACTTAATTGCCGAGTAGCATATCGAGCGACTCACCTGCCGGGACGAAGCGGAGCGGCTGTCTGATGTTACGCGCCTTCAGCGCGGTCTGCCGATCCCTGGCGACTGGCGCGACAGCGACTTGGACGGCCCAGACGCGCGCCTCTGCCTGCCGTCGGCGCAGCGCCTCTTGCTGGCACAGCCTCCGCTGCAACACTGCGTCCGCTCTGCACAGCCGGCTCCAGCGACGACTCACGCGGCTCGCCGCCCACAGCGCCTCTCCGTCCAGCTGCCTGCAACGCAAAATACACTTCATTAGCATACCATGCACTGCAAGAGTGACAACGTCGATGCATACAAAGATATATCGAAGAAGCAGATACAGCGCAATGAAACTTCAGTTACTGTAGTGACACTAACGGGCCCTACACAAGCACCAAGAAACGGACCGGCAGACAAACCGACATATTGGACGTGTGCAGGAGTTTTGACTGACCGACGAACATGCCTCGTCGGGATGTCGGGCTTGTAGGACCACACGACAGCCGACACCAACACCACTCCACCCAACAAATTGTGCAACGTCCCGTCGTCGTCTTTTGTCACTGCTCGTGGGATTAAATGCGGTTATAATATACACGGCAAAGTGCGAGATGGACGAAATCTTGAGGACAGTGTTCCTGGAGAAATTTGGAGAGTGCAACATTTGTGGAATACTTCGTTCGAGGAGAATAGCTACACTTAAGCAGGAAATGGAGCACTTTCATTTTTTAACAAATCCAGAATGGTTTTGTGACACATAGTACAAAAGTCCGTCGTCCTCCTCTATTTCTATTTTTATTTCCTATACTTGTAGGAAATAAAGTATAAAATCTGACGTATCGATATTCAATGGACTTGAAGTCGTAAAATATAATTGCTTCCACGTTGTAAGTGTTAGAACAGTTCAGCCAACATCCAAGCCCTATGCTATGAAGAGCGAAGTGTAGGATTTTTTTTTTTTTTTTTTTTTTTTTAATGTAAGGCGCTTCATTTCCTACGTCTATGTTGTATGCCACCACCATGTGTAGTCACTCTTGTTCGAATTTAAAATAAGTTCTCTGGTCTTATAGGTGATTTTTATACTACCTACACACATTAATAATGTTCACATCAACATCATTTATTTTTCTTTAGCGTGACGTATTTCCTCAGTCGTCTATAAGTTACACTGCAGGCTTCAGGAATCATTTTAGTTAATAACTGTGGAGATACAACAGCACTGAATTTGATGATGTCCAGCCACTCCGAAATGCACGATTCATTCATTCTTAGATAAATATGAAAAATCATGTGATCGCAACTGCTTAAGTAACAGAACTTGGGTGAATTTCTTTCGCGTCTTTGCCCACAGCTTTCTCTTGACTTTTTTTAGGCTTTGTACCTCTAAAACAGCCAAGACAAACCCTCTCTTTTATTTCTGTGTAAAACCAAGCTGGATCTCGTAGAGTAAACAATGAATTTATGATAAACAACTAACAACAACAAGGAGGAGCTGTAATCGCGGAGTGCAGTCGGTCGGCACGTGTGTAGGCTGTCACAAAATTGGTCTCTCAGTCGGTCGATAAACTGGGAACTCTCTAAGGGCCTTTAAACTTAAATATAATTATGAAACTAATTACACGTTGTATATGAAATCCAAATTTGCTAAATTCTCTCTCCCCTATGTGTGACCACATTGCGCAATCATATTCACTAGTTTTTGTGGCCTATCACTTATTCAACACCTACGATCAGTTTGCCGACAGAATGCTACCCCACTATTGCGTCACATAATATTTAATAGCATTTTAATATTTGGATGGTTTTCTTAGACCCAGCTGTTACTATAAAATACTCACTACGAAAAATTTAACGCAATCTAATCAAACGCGTGGGAAACGGTCTACTTTGATATAGTTGCTACACAGTTTGGAAAAAAAATCTACGATAACATGCAACGCCATTTGAGAGATTTCGCACTGCGCACAGTATAGGGAGTGAGGATGTGAGGGAAACAACAATACGTTCTAAATCCATTAATAGTATTTTGCAAACATCTGGGAAAATCTCACCTACAACACTAAATTGTCGTGTCTTTCTCCATCGCTGTCTTTCGTATAAAACGACGAGGCTATCAACACTATTCTTACTTTTTACAGGTAACAATTGCTACTGGAACTCTGTCAAACTAAGTCCAGCAACTGCACCCAATTTCCATTCCATTCAGCTTAACGGAACTCACATGACCGAACGA
The DNA here is from genome assembly GCF_023864345.2 of Schistocerca serialis cubense. NCBI lineage: Eukaryota > Metazoa > Arthropoda > Insecta > Orthoptera > Acrididae > Schistocerca > Schistocerca serialis. The sequence goes on from NC_064640.1 coordinate 285,294,908, forward strand.
CTAAAACTTTTTCTTGCTGGTTACGTAACAACCATCACCCGCCTAAAAGATTCTCAATGAGAACTGTCGCGTAAAGAAAAATATCTACTTTGCAGTTGACTTAACCATACAGTTGCAGTACCTCTGATAGAGCATCTGCTTTCGAAATTTTAAATCTACATGTAGAGTTTATTGCAGTCTAGAGAACAGGTAGCATAGAAAAATTCCGAATTGTACCCCACTGATAGCGCATTAAAAGTACCTTATACCGCGTGAAGATGAATAATTAACACGCAAAATATTTATCTGCCCAGAACGTTTCCAACAAAATACAATCCTGTTAACACCAAATTGTAGGATGAACTTTCCCCCGCAATCACATGACGCTCACGCAGCGTAACAACTCTGATTATACTCATGGCAAGTCATAGAAAAATTTGCAGGTGACCACTTTCAGTTGGTGTGCCACAAATTGCCGACAGTTAAATGCTAACTCAGTCAACCACAAACAAACCATGAAATGAACTTTAATTCACTTCTCAATGGTTCAGTAACAAATAACACAAGCGTAACTACTCCCTTGATGTACGTTCGACTACTGCAAAACCATTTTTGAAATACATCACGGGAAACATTCTTGAGCTGCAATTGCTCTATGACCCAGATCACTGAAAATTACTAAAATTCCTGGTCAATGCATCTTTTACGCGGTGAATTGCAATTGACGTAGCATAGAAAGATTGGGATGGACAAGTCCACACTCACGAGGATACCATGGAATTTCGAGGCTACCATTACAGTGTTCTAGATACAACAACATTACACAAAATACTGAAAAAAATCTTACACGAAGAATGACTTTTCTAATCAAAGGCACACAACGGACGTTCATGTTTGCGAAAGTCTCACGATATTTAGAGCATATTTAATTTAGACTAAATCTTTTCTTGCAGTACATCTTTTAAATGCAGTGTGACTGACGAGTGGAAATAAGTTTCCGATTCTAACAGATGCAGCCACGTCACTAAAAAATGGTATTCAGGTTCGTGAAACAAGGACGATACGTCGACAAACTTTTAATTTGAACACTATGCCACAAGATACGTTACGTTTACAGTCACTTCTTTGGAGCCAGTACCGAACAGAGGCTAAAAGCTACACAGGTTTAAATAGTAATAAACCAAAAGCGGTATAAATGTGTCGCGCTAAAGAAAGTAATATTAATCAAAACAATTAAAAATTGACCTCGGCCTCTACCTACACAAAATAACGCAGCAATTGCTTTGTGCATGTTTCAATGATAAGACAACCTTAATCACGCGTTTTCACGAAGCACAGGACTAATTCAATATGTTACTCACTCCTAAGCGTGATAGTTTCGGCGGAGCGTGATAGAAAATGCAAGCGTTTATCTCGCGAAATTTTGGTATAAAAATATCAGGTAAATACGGCTGCTATAACAGTTGCAAAACCTAGCGGTGGGAGCGTAATATTTGTATTTCTTTGGTAGAGGACATTACTAGTACTACAACAGCCCCTCAAATATCGCAATGCACCTCTTTCGACAAACTAGCTATTAAAAAACCAAAACTGCTCACAAACCACACATACAGGAGACGCAACCTCTGCGAAACGCCGCAATGGCATCGTGTGGATGGCGCTTTGTGAAGTTCGCCCACAGTGTTGCGGTACGTGCTCCAGTTTCTAAATTTTTGAACCGCAAGCGATGATAAACAACAGGATGCACATAATTTAATTCTTCTAACTCCAATAAGCGGCCCACGCAGCAGAATGTAATATATCCTAGACGTACACTTACTTTCGTATTGTCTTGTCATTGGGGCAGCAACCCACTTCTCAAAACTTTAGTGAAAGTCCCCCGAATCTTACCAGTAACATTAGTACTATAAACCCAAAACCCACGCTATAGAATATGAGATTTAACATTTCCAGAACAAGACTCACCAACTTGTCATCTATTCCCACAAGTTAGGCACCCGACAAGACTCAGGAAGGAAAAAGGAATCCGCTCAATGACAAAACACCTACACTCAGTTTACATTATGCAAACCATATACTTTGCCTTAAAAACTGTGGAACATTAGCAAAAGTAGATTACTATCTTCAAACGATGTTCGCAGTGCCAAGAAATTCGCTCACTTAGTTACTATCGTCATTATATCAGACCGAAATGCATGGAACAAAATGCACGATATCCACGAATCAAAATCATCGTTACCTTCGACTAGTATCACAACTCAAAAATGCACGTGAAAGTGCAATGACAATTCAGATATACAAGTATCACAATTAAGTGTAAAGTACGCAAGCCACATACTGTTACATCTAAAAAACAAAACGTACTTGCAGCCTGAATCAAACGATTAAAAATCTGCGCCAACTGTACGTCTCAACCTTCCCCACCCCTCACGAACACCTACAGAACACCAACAACGCCCAAAATTAACCCTGACAATATAACTAACCAAATTAAATATTCCCCCTCTCATTCCAACCAACACACCCACCTTACAATCCTGTAACAAACTCTCTAACGGACAATAATTACTTGGCAAGCACCACGTCCCATCACGGATTTGTAGCCGCCGACCCCCCAGCAATATCAATATACTGTATTTGTGCGTGCTCTTGTTTCATAATTGTCTTTTTGCTATGATCCACCAATAAACTCCGAAACCCGTAAATCTCTAGAAAATGAGAAACAATAGTACCACCATCCTCAATATGTTCAACTAACCCAACGAAAAACTGTTTTGCCCGTCAACCCACCATCCTAAAAAACTACGTCGCAACAGCCAACCCCTCAAACAACAGACCTCACAACCACGTTCCCAACACACAACTACCCACCCCAGGTTTCGTCTCCCAAAGAGCCAACTCAGTTTTGACAATAACCTTTCAGCCGCACACCCTTTCCCCCAACTGTCACCTGCACAAAATAAATAGTGAACTTTGAACATACCTTGCTAGCAAAAGCAACACTTCCATAGGAAAAAATCTCTAAGTGATAGTCTCAAATTCTCCATACAGTGTCGTAGTCATACTCGTAAACGCCGAAAGACGAATTACACGATCATTCATCAACATCACACCAAACTAACTACTAGAAAGCAGAAAAACAATCTGTAGTTATAAAATACCGACAGTACAATAACTCAAAACCAGCATACGCACAATTCAAGTAACAATCCTCACGATCACTGACATACTAACATTATTTAAACCCACTTTTGAAACATTAAGCACCACAATCTCTCAGGCTACATACGTATGAAGATGAATAAACACACAGAAACTGTTGTTAAGTTAACAATTACGGAGAAAGAGACATTATATCCTCGAACATGGGACATGAAACCAACCAACCACATCTAGAGCTCCTACTTAATAGGCTGAATCGTCCTCCAGGGTTTCCCCAACGCACATTACTCGACAATTTTCACATTGCGGGTGGTTACCTTACCCACACAACTGTTTACAATTTTCCTTATAGAGTATTTGATATTCCGTGTATTAATTGTACCGAACAGTGATTACTGTGTAGAAGGATATTTAGAGTGCGTTTTTTTTTCTTTTTTTTTTTTTTTACAAGATATGAATAGAAATGTGATATTACACGACTACAGAAATGTGAGCTCGGAGCTTGTGTGGTAGTTTGTAAATGTTAAACATGATCAGTACCAATGCCTTCAAGTATGAGTGATATGGAGTAACAACCGGTGCCTATCCATTAGCCCTTGTCTATATATAGGCACATGTGAAAGTGCTGTTTACTTATCAATCGAAAGTACTTTACGGAATTAGGCATTTTTATTATACCGAGAGGGAAGTACAGATTCTTGTTACAGTGAAACCAATTTCCATCGATAATCGAATCTATCATTTAACCAGTATTCATTTTGTGTACTTCATGATAGGTTTCTTGCTTGTAGGTTATGTTACTTTTTGCAAGTGCTCTCCCAATGACCTCTCGGCTATAAAATTATCTGAATTACCACTCGTCTATATAAGGATCTGAATTAACTATTATTCGGTTCGAGTATGTATGTTTATGAGAACGACGTGTCAATATATCACAAATATTCCTCTCCACTTTGCCACTTGCTAAAATATCTCAGAAATCTACCGATTTTGAGACGTACTGATTAAGTAAAGTTTTCAACCGGTGGAAGAAATGCAATTGTATACGATTGGTCTCATGTTTATAAATACTTTCATTAACATATATTTACAATACACAATTGAACGCGAAGTCACCGTCCCAAGTTGTCTGTCTGGCAATTTATGGCCTATACATTTCTTCGTTTCGTGTCACTTGAAAATCTAAACACGCGTAAGTGATTTTTGCAAACGTTAGTGCAGTTCATAGCTGAGCAGCCGCCCATACATACGACGAAATCTTGAAATACATTTAATTAGCAACCTCCACTCGCTTCGCGACTCACGTGTAAACAAGTATGGATATCCTACACCTCGGTCAAAACGTGGCGTGCAGTTCAGTTTAGGCTATGGTAGTATTAAGCTCACTAATAACGGAGACAAACAAAAACATAGCAGAAGGAATTGCATACAGATAGAAAAGCGTTAATTGAATTATGAACAGCTTAAAACCACACGAATGCAGTGTTTATGGGTAAACAGATGATTACAATTACATACTCTTGAAGGCGTCACACTTAACTTTGCAGTTTCACGTACAAAGAACTACACCTTACATCCAGTAGGTATCAGTTTTATATTAATAAGGGATTTCTACTCTACACCCCATTTCTTAAACACTGCGAACGTCGAAAATGCTACTAGCAACACGAATGGTTGCAACAGGACAATTACGGTACACAATCCACATAAGTGACTATAATGATCAAACCTCTCCCACCTTCAAATGCTCTGAGCACTATGGGACTTAACATATGTGGTCATCAGTCCCCTAGAACTTAGAACTACTTAAACCAACCTAGCCTAAGGACACCACACACATCCATGCCCGAGGCAGGATTCGAACCTGGGACCGCAGCAGTCGCGCGGTTCCGGACTGAGCGCCTAGAACCGCTAGACTACCGCGGCCTGCTCTCCCACCTTCATGGCACCACTAGGTCCAAGAGCCTTCGTAACACAATATCAATTTAAAAAAATGTGAGCTCTTTCCTTTGTTAAGAGATTTATATACATATATCCAAGGTAAACGTAATACCACGTGAAATCTCAAAGGCGGCTTGTTAGATCATAACTGTTTTCGCCTTTTTACTTTTTTTCTGAAGTACTTTGTATAGTACAGAACGCGGTTCTATACTTATGCACGTAACTAATAACTCGTTAAATCTGAAACTTCAATAATGAAACTACCACCACTCGTTCCTATTCAGTACTAAGTGACCCTTGATGGGTTGAACTATTTTAACTGTTATTTGTCAACTACAATTTCTCCAAACCGAATTAGATTTTCAAGTGGGTATTTTCGCCCTGTAAATCGTCTGAATCATTAAGCAGCAAGGGTTAACTGCATACCGTCAGCACTAAATCAGTAATGTCGAACAACATTTGTTTATTATTTCTAGAAAACTCGCATCAACAGATCATTGCTGCCTTAAATTTGCGCTTTTTGATCACAGTTTCGAAACAACTGCTACTGAGGAATCGCCTTTCATAAAAGTAATTAGGAATCCCAGTGAATAACGTAAAACATTACACGAAGGAGAATATTTCCAGCAACTGTCTCGATACATTGTGCACTGACAGTCACACTGCATTCATAAATTATAAAGAAACTTACCTTAAGATGGATATCGCGATTTCTGGTGGTAAGCTGTCGATGATATCGAAGTTGAAACAAGATATGGATGGACACGCGACCGCCAGCCCCATCACAGACAACAGCGAGTAGAAAGGCTCCATTTCTGCACTGACCGTACAACACACTATGCCAGACAACGAGCAAATAGCGCACAGCGCCCTCTTCCTCTCCTTATATGTGCTCTCTCTGTGACGTCACAGCGCGCTCGCATTGCAGTGCCCCCTACTGCGAATTAAGGGAACAAACTGCTGTGACGTCAGATATCATGCAAAGCCACACAACGAATACTGATATCAGCTGTTTCGTGTCAGTAACAAAATTTTTCCATAAGAAGTGTTCGCTTTGCTGATTTTGCGGAAACAGCAACACCCAAACCTCGGCTTCGGATACTTTGTATTGTTTGTGGAACTTCTGCGTGTGCAGCTTAGGACTGTCTTTATAGGTATGTTAATACTTATAAACATCCACTTAGTGAAAGTATCTGGAAAGATCTCATTAAGCTATTATTACTTCGGTTTGTTCATGTACGACGTGCGCATCAACCTGTATCCTCACAGAAGCCCAATTTGTTGAGTTGGAGATTGTCGACTTGTAGATGCCTAGCATCCAATTTTCTACTCGTGAACCAATATGCAAGTTTTACGAAGTCTTTCATAAGTTCGTTTAAGAATTCGTACGTGTACTTAATTAGCATTTGTGTCCTCCTCTCAACCGTACATTGAAGTAGAATGCTGTGAAGGCAGTTGGCTTTCGCATAAGTAGTTTAACAGATCCTGATAGTCTTACGAGGTATAGTATAATCACACAGTAACTGAATAATGAGCTAATTTTTAATCATCTGCGTTATATTCTATACAGGAAAGCCCATTCATCCGTTAAAAAGTGCAAACCGTTTTTCTTTTTGTGTGCAGGGCATCTTTTATTCCTTGGCTACTCCTCTGTTGAACTGTTTGATTACGGTTGTGTGTCATTTCTTGTTCATTATTTATTTAACTAGACAATTCAGCTAAAAAGAAAAAAAATCCGAAATTAATGTAAATTCATTCAGCAGTCAGACTAGGCGATTCCAACTGTAGTTGAACTGTGACCAAAATTAATGAGAAACTGAAATCTTGTGTATTCTTATCTCTGTATCCATCGATAGTTTATTTGCTAGCTTATAAACAAAGCAGACACTTTATCCTTTAGTTTCCAGAGTTCCTTCTATAATTAGTTCTTGTGTTCATGGAAATACGGGTCAAACACCCGCGGAGAAGGCGTATCGAAACTCAACCGCCAGAAACCATATGACTTAACATCCATGTAGGAAGACGTTTTCAAAAACTAGCGTCACGTTACGCTTGTAATATGATGGCATTTTAATTTTGCTGACGTGAAGTGTAGAGGGACTGAAACCGTTCTGTATCAACTGAATATTCTAAGCGTTGAATGTTGGTATGTAAAATGAAATACTACAAAGCTATGTTAGGCTAACCGTAGGTTATACTTACTGCTCGCGAACGCACATACCTCAGTGCAAATTTATCAAATTATTTGGTCTCGCCTGTCTTCACTGTACTACAAAATAAGAACTGTTTTTGTCAGATGAGTTTAGAATTGTTGATACAGAACTACAGATGGTGATGGTGACTTTCACGTATTCTGAGCGAAACAATTTTCAGTTAAAGATTAAGAAACACAGAATGGAAAATGGGAACGAAGCGCTCTAAGTTGGGAATATCTTAAATGTATAGTTAAATGGTGTTTTAGCGCTAGATACTCCATAAACTAAATGTCCCAGACATATATCAAAGGATGAAACAACACGCCAAGTTCATTAAGAAGGAGATGAAGAAGCGTGTAGAATAGAAATCCAGATGTAAATGAAGCATAAGTTGAGAGTGTAGGAGATTTTCTTCTGAAAACCTTTATTATGAATTATTGCAGTCTCACCAACAGCTACAATGAAAGACAAAAACCACACACTCTTATTCTTTGCATATTCGTAGCAGCAGATTAATAGTAACTAAGATAAAAGTGTAAAACGTGTTAATTGTGTAAGACGCGCTGGGGACATCATTGCAGTCGTCTTTTTTCAGGTAACAAGGCTACATTCTGGTTGTACAATGTGTTATATGTATATAAGTTTTTGAAAATAAAGAAAGAACACTTAAACAAGGTTTTCTCAAATATCTAATAAACTTTCGATGACTCCTACAATAAAACGGCACAATTACATTTGTTCGACATGTAATAACTTGTAAGTTTGTAACTCCCTAACACGCAGTAAAAACGAATGAAACAGGTTCTATGGTCTAAAGTATATTACTAACTTCATTTCACAAGATATCGTGTAGCGTGGAAACTTAGAGAAGACAATGCGCCATTGAAGTCTGAAAAATGTTCTCTAGTCCATTGAGCCTTAACAGTAGATTATTTCAGATGATTGATTTGAGTATGATACACAATTTGTGAGGCACTGGACCCTCGTTACTAAAGAAACTGCGGATTTGGAAAGCTATTTGGGGCAATCTCTGACGAAGTGATCAAAAGTAATTGGTGTACAACGATCATTTTGTCTAAGTGTCAAATCTCAATGTCAAGTAGACAATTTGCATTTCATTTTACAGACACTGCCACCGTTATTAGTCTCGATGAGAGACTGGAAGACCAATCTGCTTCCAACAGGCTCGGCACCCCGCAAAAGAAGTTCTGAATATTCCTGTGGTTGATGCGTATGCTGCCAACAATGATATGTAGAATTGCTTTTTCCCGCTTGCCTAAGATCGAGGGTGGTGTAATGGTGTGCTATATACAGAGATCTGGATGAAGGCGTCCCGTAGACTTCGGGATTATTAAAGAGGAATTTATGTATGCGAACTCACCAGAACTGTATGGAATCTGTCCGTCTATCAGCGAAGAGATTGTTGGTAATAATGTAATGTTTCAGTGTTCCTCGCGAACGACTCCCGATTTAGTGTTAGGTGTGATACGTGTGTCTTTCATCGGTAAAATAGCATACAGATAACGTTACCAACAACATAAAACATTGAGTTTCTCGAAGAGTCCGTGCCATGATACGTAGCCACCGTCATCACACCGAAATGTGGTGCAAATGCTGCTAGAAAAGCGTTTCTAAAGCAGATTACCGTGGGTGTATAGTTACCAGCTATTACCCAACAGTGTTTGATATTATACATTGACAACTGCACAGCTAAATTATCGGTGCTCGATATCATCGCTGCTCCAGATCACTACCGAGTATTAAATTACGCATACAAATTTGGCTGGCTCTGAGAACTATGGGACTTAACATCTATGGTCATCAGTCCCCTAGAACTTAGAACTACTGAAACCTAACTAACCTAAGGACAGCACACAACACCCAGTCATCACGAGGCAGAGAAAATCCCTGACCCCGCCGGGAATCGAACCAGGGAACCCGGGCGTGGGAAGCGAGAACGCTACCGCACGACGACGAGCTGCGGACGCATACAAATTTAAGGGATAAAGTTGTTGCCTAATTTCAATTAAGTTCATCTACGTTACCCAGATAGCAGTTGATTTTGATGCGCCGTTGTGCAATTTTTACACGAATTAATAAAATTTGATCACAGGTGAAAGGTTTTAGTAGATGGGAAAATTACTTATAAGAAACTTAATAATGCCCCATAATATATTGTGTGCGTATGAGTAACACTATTAAGAAGAAAGCAGAATAAGCATGACCTTTATATGAACTGAATATAGTTCGCTTTATATAATATGCTCATTACTGTTTCTAGCTTTTAATGTCAATCATGTTTTTCTCTGTTAGTTTATTTCATATAACTTCCAAGGGAAGGGCGCTAAAATCTAAAGCTTCAGTTACGACTCATTGATTGTGATTTCCATCACTTCAGTCTGGAACAACCAAATTTATGTAAATCTCAGCACATTGTTGTATTAAAACTGTCCTATAATTTATGCTGCTTGTGATTCAGTACATCCTTCCTATGGATACCCGCATTCATTTATATTGTATAACCGAAGACTGCGTTCTATCCATTTTTGACCTGTGACGTCATCGAAATGGCGGACACCCTATCTCACTCTTAGACAATGTGACCACCATGACGTCACACCGGTGCCCATGATAAATACGGACCCTTACAATGAAGTTGTGACGTTGCAGTAGTTGGCTTGTTTGTCACACTTCGCGAATCATCGGTTACGTGCTGGTCCCTAGGGAAATCAATATTTAATTAAAAATATACCCACTATAGGTCTTAACTTTGACGTGTGCTATCGAAACCATGCATACATTTGGGACTAGTGTAGCAGGGGATACAACCCGTCGGCTTTGGACAATGACGTCACAAGTCGGCAACATCCATGTACTAATTTACATTTACATGACAAACCCTATTTTCAGGGCTATATTTTAATTTGGACAAATGGATCTATGCAGACATTTGTAAAAACGGCGATGATACATCAGCCCATACTAATGTAAAATTGCCACCTTCTGAAGAAGACAAATTTAAATTTGTTGAAACCTAGGTAAAGATTTCTTTATCCATTGCAACTGGTCGGCTGTTTATAATTCTATTACGTGGAACCGTTGCTGTTGTGCAGCTATGTTTAAAATACTGATAATCTTAATAGTGAAGCCATACAAAAAAACTTAAACTAACTTAAGCTAAGAACATCATTTCCATACACGAGGGAGGACTCGAACCTTCGCTGGTGGGAGCCGCGTGGACCGTGACTAGACGCCGCAGGCCGCGTGGCTACATTTTAAGTGAAGAATGAACAGAAACAAGACGAAACCAAAATTATTTGCTCGGTTATTGTGTGAAAATACTATACTCTGTAAGAATACATACGTCTTTTCAACTTAATTTGGTCAGCAATATTTAATGAATTCGCTTTATTCAAATTACTTGGAAAGCATTCGAATTCAGAGTATGGAGTGTGAGGAGGGAATGAATACTAACAGGAGTACCTATGGCAGACTATATAGCTGGTGGCATTTGTCTCAGTACTTGCTGTACGCTTACAAGATATTGTTGCCCATTGAATAATGAATACTGAAGTGAATTCCAACGTAATTACTGCAGCTATCAATAGAGAAGCGTCAATCATAGGAAATTAACTGATATGCTCATCGGGCGTGAACAAACTGGAGTTATGTCATCTTACATATCATCTTTCGCGAACACTTTCACAAAGTAGATGTTTACAAGCAGTCAGGTACCTATAAAGACACGACATAAGTTTTAGATGGAGACGTTTCTCTGATATCACAAAGCATCCACAGCCGAGTTTTGGGTGACGATATTTCCACAAAATCAACAATTTGGGTCATTGAAAGTATCCGAATCCCCTCTTGTGTTTTGAACTGTGACTTAATAGTTTTGTGGTGTGTGATGCCACGGACATGGTGCTTTTGAGTGGTTCGTGATTGTAGATGTCGTGCTGTATTTGGTGGCGCACTCTGGTGGTGGATGTTGATGTGTGGAGCCGCTTGTGTAACTTGCGGTAGTCAGTTTGGCAACGTGGGTTTATTTGCGTCTTTGCAATCACTTTGGTAACGTGGAGCCGAAAGTGCGTGCTTTGTTTCCAGTGAGTTGTCATGGTGTATGAGGTTTATGCGTTTGGCTTTTTTTTTGTATTATTGGGTTGGTGTTTGTGATGTATGAAATTTAATTTTTATGTCTTTATCGTTAGTGTTAAGCGTTGGAGACATGCAGTTTGAAAAAGTGGACACATTTAAGTATCTAGGCGTGAACATCACTTCGGGAAATGAGATTGAATCCGAACTGAAGAAGAGATTACTGGCGGGAAAAGCGTGCTACTTCTCACTGAATAGATTACTTTCATCACGGATATTGTCTAGGAATTTAAAAATTGGAATATACAAAACTATTATTCTACCAGATATGCTATATGGGCGTGAGACTTGGTCTCTCACTGTGCAAAATGAAACGCCGTTTCGAGTATTTGGAAACAAAATTTTGAGGAAAATTTTCGGAGCGAAAAGGGATGACATTAGCGGAGAGTGGCGAAAACTGCATAACGAAGAGGTTCACGAACTCTATTCAAGCCCTGACATAATCACTATTATTAAATCACGTAAGCTGCGATGGGCGGGTCACGTAGCTCGAATGGATGAGGGCAGGGCACCGCGGAGTGCTGGTAGGGCACTTAGAGGGAAAACGTCCTGTGGGGAGACCTTGGCGTAGATTGGAGGACGATGTGAAGGCCGATTTGAGGAGCCCAGGTATTGAAGGTGAATGGAAGGAAATAGCTCAAGACAGGGACAGATGGCGAAAATACGTTGCTGCGGTAATGGTCTATCGAGTCCGGTATGACCAGTGTGTGTGTGTGTGTGTGTGTGTGTGTGTGTGTGTGTGTGTGTGTGTGTAGATGTACGGTATTTTGGTTCTACTTAAATTGATCTAGTTAATACAAGGGTTGCTGAGTTTTCGAGTTGTTGGGGTTTTTGGTGTTGCTTGTTGCTAGCCTGTGTGAGGTTTGTGGTACTCGTAATTTTTTTTTTTTCTGTAGATGTCTAGGGCTTCGTTTGAGACATTTAGGTGGAAGTAGTTGTCCCATATCGTATTTCGGAGTTGTATGTGTTTGTATTTCGCTATCTAGGGTTCAAATTGAGCTATATGTGTGTAGATGTGGTTGTCGTGTTTGTAGCGGTGTGTTGTATGTTGAGAGTTAGTTGATGTGGTGGGTAATATATTTCGGTCTGGTGGTGTTTTTCTTAACTTTCGTTTATTTAGCTTGACTCCACCCTAAACCCTCCTACTGCCTGGAATTGTCCCGTTAGTTTCATTTTATAGTTAGAGTGAAACATTCTCATGTAATTTTCAGATTCACGTTTATATAGTGACGCTATGGTCGCTATATTAGTGCGTTTAAAATTAGTTGTGACTTTTGACTGGAGAGGGACGTAACGCCATTGCTCAGGTAACACCAATAGCGAGCCAGCTTTCCCTACCACGCCGCCAGCGCATCGGCAGGTAACGCGTCCCTGTTGCCAGACTATGAATAAACAATATGCTTTAGATGTATCATCTTACGTCAGCTCTCGTTGTAACGTATTTCGTGGCATTGAAGTGCTGTAGTCGGCAGGTATTGTGAACAAGTGTTTTGTGTTGGTGTTGCATTTCTAACAGTGTAGTACATCTGAATAAGAGATTTTCAATAAGTGTCGTTAGACAAAAAGTTCATGGACTTGGAAGATAAGGTTCTGCTAAAAATATTCCTCGAAATTCGACAATAGTAATGGACAAAATGCATTATCACTCTCTTGTGATGCAAAAAGCTCCAACAATGCAGTGAAGGAAAGCGGATATTTTGCGCGTACAAAGAAATGTTCCTTGAGATAAAGGTGATTCTAGCATGTATAAGGCGAAGGTAATGGAATTTTTAGTGCTGTACAAGCCAAAACTGCACGCTACGGGGTCTACGAACTGGCTGGTGGTAAAGGGAATAGTTTATTATGGCTTCCTCTGTATCATGCTTATTTAAATACTACACAGTATATGGGCCTAGGTGAAAAGTAATGATGCAAAAAACAAGAAGTTTACGCTCAGTGAGGTTGAAATGCTGACCAAAGAAGCCACTGCAAATGTTGCACAACAGGACTGGTCTTGATTTGTCAGCCATACCAAGAAGGCAGTTCAGGAGACGTTGATTCATGAAGGACTGTGACGAGTTTTGAAGAATACGTAACTTCTCTTGTCGACGTGCTAAAATCTGCTTCTTTTGTCAAAACGCAGTAGAGTACAGAAATATTCATCTCACTAACAATCTAATGCAGTCGAAATTGCGACATAATTCAGAAACAGTGTTATTAAACTAACAACTGAGTGCTAGTCGGGTCAGTAGTTCATAAAACAGTCCATTCTCAGTATAAAAATAAACTCTTAACTTCTTCACTTATAGTGCCACAAAACCCACAGCAGTTCTAGTTTAACAAGCTCTCGATGGCGCTCAATAATTACATTACTTCATTGAAAAAAATCTGTAGTCGTTTGATTATTGCAGTATATTTTGAAGTTCCGCATATTAATTGTACGGCAAAACACACTCGTATTTGCGTGCTATCATTTGACAAAATCATGTTAGGATACCATTGATGGGATTTTTATTCTAGTTTTTTCACTGACGCACGAGTTCGTCACGGAGCGCTTTAAACACATCCAGTTTTTTTTTTCGAAATTGGAAACAGACTGCGATATCCTTAAAAGTTTAAAGAATAATTCAGTATATCATCTACACTTAGTACGCAGCAACACGTAACTCATCACCTACTTTTCTCTGAAAACTAACAATTTCTTGCAGTAGTTCACCTGCGATCGAAATATCACAGTAACTGACCATTAACGAAATCATAGCCGGTTCGTCATAAAGCTGACGAAGTAAACTATAAGATGTGCGAGAAATAGTTTATTACCGAATAGTTTCTTTAAAAACGTTTGAGAAAAATGGCAGTTTGGTCGGCTTGCGCGACTTCCTGTTCACGCTGTAAGCGAGCCTGGCAGGTTCGCGCCTAGTAGGCCTGCCATTATATTGTGCTCACCTGCTGACGCGGCCAGCACACGCTGGGAATCACGCTTCCCTCCACTCGCTCCGTACTGAACTTTCAAAAGTCGCAACTTATTTTAGACGCACTATATGTACACTGGAGTAGGAGTTTCCACTTTATTGATAACTTTAATCGTCAAAGCAGACGAGTGAAATCGGGCGCTTCTATAAGTTACCATAATTTTTTATGGATATGTTTACTATTATGGAGACGACACCTTACATAATTTGTGTGGCATTGCGTGATACCTGACTTCACAGTTGTTTGTTGCCTCAATTTGCACGTGGCGGTACTGCAACGTGACAGTACATGAGAGGAACGGGACAAAGGCGCTCAGCACTGTTTGCTTGTGCTGTGGCGTAGCGTGTGGTACAATCAGAGTATATACGGAGCCTTTCTATTCGCTGTTGCCTGTGATGGGGCTGGCGGTCGCCTGTCCGTCCATATTTTCTTCCAGCTTCGATATCATCGGCAGCCTCCCACCAGAAATCGTGATAACCATCTTAAGGTTCTTTATAATTTATGAATGTAGTGTGACTGCCAGTGGACAATGTATCGAGACAGTTGCTGGTAACATTCTCGTTCGTGTAACGTCTTCAGTTATTCAGTAGGAGTCCTAATTACTTTTCTGAAAGATGTTTCCCCAGTACCAGTTGTTTCGAAACTGTGACCAAAAAGCGCAAATAGAAAGCAGCAACGATCTGTTGAAGCCAGTACTGTAAGTCATAAGCAGATACCGTTTTGACAATACGGTTGTAGTTCTGACTGTGTGCAGTTAACCCTTGCTGCTTAATCAGACAGGCAATGTATAGGGCATGAAGTCCCACTTGAAACTCTCATTCCGTTAGGAGGAATTGTACTTGACAAGTAAAAGTAGGTCATGACGGGTCACTTAATACTGATCAGGTACTGATGGTATACCTAGTCTCTCCTTTAGCAGTAATGTGCTCTATTTAGTTCTTCTTGGCGACGTGAATATCATTTTTATAGTCATTTTTATAGCCATATCCAATGCGAGAGCCACAATTACACCCGAGGCCATTCCATTTCAAATCTGATACTGGATGCCTCGCCCGACACCTGTGCTGTTGACTCGTCGGATGCTGGCTACTGACTCCTACTGTGCTCTCTCGCTTCCTGCCCAGATCGAGGGCCAATTCCACCATTTAGCTCGCACCCCACCATTTCCGTAGCAGAGGGGAATCACTGTCTTTTAAATTATACAACACAAAATCTCTAAGTATTAACCAGTTTTTACATTGCAGTTTTTCATACATAAACAAACATTTAATAAAATTCCATTATTTAAACACACTTATGTTAAACAATTTATACATTATAAAGTACCACCTCCCTCCAATGATCTAAAGAACTTGACTAGTAGTGAGTAAACACTCCTCAGATTTGCACTGTACCGATTGCCCACAATCGATTGTGGTGTTAGAGACTGAGAAAGTGCAAAATAACTAAGCAGGAATGTCTGGAGTACAAATGCAAAGGTACTGAAGCTTGTGTAGCAACGGAAAAAATACCTTCTACAGGAGAATGAAAGAGGCCTTTGGAGAAAAGAGAAGCCACTGCATAAATATCAAGAGCTAAAAAGACGGTATCGGTTGATACGACATTGAGGCAACAAGAAATCATCAATTCGGTATTGAAGGGAAGTGGGAGGGCCAAAAATTTTAAGGGGTGACGAAGAGACGAATAAAAGAAGCTGGTTTAAATAAAAGTAGGTTGCAGTAGTTATTTGGATATGAAGATGCCTGCACAGGATAGAGTATAGAACTGCATCAAACAAGTCTTCGAACTGAGTATAACTGCAACAACAGCTACAACCATCACCATATTCCAAATAGAACATGAAATGAACGTAAAGTGTCCAGTAGGATGTAAAGTAGTTTCGGTGAACTTTCACTGCAGAGTAAGTTTGTCTTCGGAAACGATAGTACAATATTTCGAAGTTATCGGTAAAGGCGATTCGTGGACGATACGATACTATCGCACAAGTCATGAATCTGACGAATATTAAAGACTTGAAAATCGACTAACGAATAACGCCCTAACACGCAAACACAACTAAAATAAATCCAGCGAACTAACGAGACCCCGATGGGAATAGAGGTTTTAAGCGGGAAAGTTGGAAAATTGAAATTCAGTAATTTAATACAGGCATTATATATTTACTGACACTTAACACAAAAACGTAAAGAAAAGAAATAAAAAGTTTTTGCAGACAATTTTTAGTAATCCAATACGATCCTAAACAAATAAAAATTGTGTAAATTTTGTATGAGTATTCATAAGAATAACATCAATATGGGGCAAACGCAGAAAGTGCATGTAGGGCAGCATACAGAATGTAGTTACTACGTATGAGAAAGACGTTTCTTGATAGCAGCTGCCTCCAATATTACAAGGAGATGCACAGCTGACATCTGCGTTATACCAGGATTAAGAGCAGAGTTTTAGCGCTCCTTTGCAAAGCTTAGTCAATTTCCAAACTTTTTGAACTGCACCCAGTGGTTAACAACAAAATTCTATCTCCCAGGGGGCTCGCCGCTCTTTGGTGTGTTCGTTGTTGGCTCTCACAGGGTCCCAGTCGTTGGGGCACCTTTTCCCTTCCGTGCTGCAATGTCTATCCTCTTGTTATTCATTTTCCACTTCCTTGGGGAAAATGTCTGAGGTGCTTTTGGGAATGTGTTCCACATTTTCAGTACCTGATGTCAGAAAAGTCTCACCACTGTTTTTCGTTCCTTTTTTCTTTCTTCGTTCACCTTCTCCTATCCTACCACTGCTTCGGCGTTTGAGGTTCCTCTTATTCTTCTTCCTCCCTGTGTGCTACTGAAGGTCGGCCCACGCGTCTGACGCGTAACAGATGACTGGATAAAGCGTAATTCCCAACCCCGTTCGACAGGTAAGGTTCGACATACCCCCTGGTACAGGCCAGGCTCGGAGAGGGGTGATTGTCCTAGCTGTTACCTTCCAAAATTGCCGATTGGTTCCTCTGTAAAGTGTTCGGGAGGTGTGACCTGGGATGTGAACAATCACCTAAGACGGGTGAGCTCCCCCTCTGAGTGGGGCCCCCAGTTAAAGTTGCACGCCATCAGAGATACTGGCAATCATGGGAGATTTTCTCGCAATGAGTCAATCGTCAGCTTCGCAGCCAACGTCTACCAAACATAAACGGAATGAAGCTCCGAATCCAAAGACCCTCCCAGCTGCACCACCGGTGCTCGTGGATTCATGTACTGAAGATGGTCAGCCCTTTGCAACAGTAAATCCGCTTCTTATTCAGAAAGGTCTTGAAGCAATTGCCGACCCTGTGAAATCCTGCTCTCGTTTACACAATGGCACTGTGATTTTGTAGACTACTACTGATTCTCAAGCACAATAACTGCCCGCCACTTTGTTTCTCCACTGCTATCCTGTTTGTGTCAAGGGTCGTAGCTCTCTAATTTCTGCCCATTGAGTTACTTACACTAGAAATTTAGAAGTACCTCTCTGATCAGGGCGTCAATGCAGTTAATTGGGTGAAGAAAAAGGTAGATGACTAATTAGTGCCCACATGCACTCTTCTTACTTTTGATAGTGGTACTTCCGTCCATGATCAAATGAGGCTACGGAGTTATCATAGTCAGACTGTACATTCCGAACCAGATGCGCTGCTACCAGTGTCATCGTTTCAACCACACTTGAATGCCCTGTCGACACCCAGAAAAATGCGTAACCTGTGGTAGGGATACTCATGAGGGAGATTGCCTCCTTCTCCCTGCTGTATTAACTGCAATGGCGACCACGCTGCCTCCTCTTGAGATTGTCCCATCTATCATGATGAGCAGGCTGTCCAGAAGATATGGGTAAAGGGAAAAGTACCTTACATGTTTGCTTACAAGTTATTGGCTAGTCACGAACCCTGTGTTCTACCATTTGGCACACTACTGTTCTTGCTGCATCTCGCTCCATGAAGGGCGTGGTCACGCAGACATACGACCTCGAATTCAGAACTGTGGTTGTGAAATCGCTCAGTGTCATGGTAGCATCGCCGTCTGATCATCCAGCTGTGCAACAAGGTACTAAACTTTCGCCTCAGAGGGCGAAGTCACCTGCACCACAACCGGCAGGCCGGTAATAACAGAAGGAATACTCCTGTGAAGACTTCCTATCTCCCTCCAGGCAACAAACATCTGAGTCCTCCTCTGCCAACCGGAATTGCTCCAACAAGTCAAAGGTAAACAGTCTTCTCCTTCAGCGAATCGGAGATCCTCTTCGATGGTGTAACCACGTGATACCCTCTGCCGGCCTACCTCCATGTCGCTGGTGTGCACCCCCAACCGTGTTTCTGCCCTGGACTCTACAGATCATCAGAGGGAGAATGCCAATGTCTCTGTAGATCTCATGTAACAGGATCCTCCAGCATATGCGCCATTGAGCAGCCTAGTGTAAATAACACCATGGGAAGAATTCAGAGTTCCATGGGCCTCAACACGAACAGGATAGCTATGGAGAAGCAAAGCTCAAGCAGTTGTTCTTCTTGAGAATCAGAAGTAGTCTTCAAAGGCAAATTGCCAATGCATAAATGAGAGCAGAATTTCACAGGGCCAACAACATCTTTCTGAATAAGAAACGGATTTACCATAGCAAAGGACTGGCTGTCTTCAGTATGTGAAACCATGATGAACTGTCGTGCAGCTGGGAGGGTGTCTCAAGCAGGAGCTTCGTTTACGTTTGGTAAATCTTGACTGTGAGGATGATTTGGCTCATTGCAAGAAAATCCCCACGACTGCACCATCTTCGATGGCGAGCTCCTTCCAACTGCCCCCCCCCCCCCCCCCCCGCCTTCTGGGTGGGCTCACTCACCTTAGGTGACCGTTCAAACCTTCAGTCACCCCTCCCAAAGCTGACACAGGGACCAATAGGCAGTGAGTCTTTGAAGGCTGACACCCAGCAGCCACCGAGATGACATCCCTTCATTTTTTCCCACCTCCCCTTTCCTCATTATGATTCTCCTTCAATGGAACGTTTGTGGCCTCCGATCAAACAACGTGGATTTACAGCTGCTCTTAGAATCGCAACATCCACTTGTTCTCTGACTCCAGGGAACAAAATTGGTCCTCACGAACGATTTGAGCTGTTGGATTTCTTCCCGATCCGCTCTGATCTTCCCCCAAGGACGCCATTCCATCTCATGGAGTCATGCTGCTCATATGGGATGACATTCATAGTCAACCCATCTCCCTAACTACCCACCTTCAAGCTGTTGCATTTCGCCTTTTCCTTCCTCACTTGATCTTTCCTCTTTGTACCCTTTACACCCCTCCATCATCAGATGTCACCAGAACAGACTTCCTACAGCTTACTGGACAGCTACCTCAACCTTCTCTGCTACTTGGTGATTTTAATGTGCACCACCCCCTTTCCGGTTTTCCTAGAACCTGTCGGAGAGGTGCCCTTTTGGCTGACCTTCTACGTCAACTTAACCTCCTCTGCCTTAACACAGGAGAACCCACGTTCCTTTCAGACTCCACACACACACCTATTCCCATTTGGACCTATCCCTCTGCACTGCCCAGCTTGCCAATCATATCGAGTGGTTCATTCTCTCTGACACACACTTGAGCGACCATTTCCCGTGTGCTATCCATTTGTTGACTCCTACCCCACCTAGGTGCACACCTAAATGGCGGATTACAAAGCCCGACTGGAGGCTTTAATCTTCCCTGGCGACCTTCAGCTAACAACGTTTCCCCAGTTGTGATGACCAGGTAAAATATCTTACGAAAGTTATTCCTACCGCCGCAGAACGTCCCATTTCTTGAACTTCCTCTTACTATGCCATGTCCCAGTCCCTTTGTAGACCGAGGCGTGCCGCGACGCAATTCGCGCGTGGAGATGTGCTCTGAGTTTTTAACCATTATCCTACAATCGCAAACTGCATTGATTACAAACAGTTGCGTGCACAGTGTCGTTGCGTTTTTCAGGATTGCAAAAAATCCAGCTGGATTTCATTCATTAGTTCTTTTAATGATACCACTCCTCCTTCCGTCGTGTGGACTAACCTCCAATGGTTATCTGATACAAAGATCCATTTCCCAATTTCCGTCCCCCTGCGGGTCCGGGGGTTAGAATAGGCCCGAGGTATTCCTGCCTGTCATAAGATGCGACTAAAAGGAGTCTCTCACTTTTCGGCTCTATGAGCTTAGGTCTCATTCTATGGTTTGACCTGCCACTTCTAAAATTCTACAGAAGTGCGGGTCATATGAGGAAGGATGCATTATATGGTGGACGAGTCATCCATAGTGCCCTTAGATTCGATCTCCAGAATCTCTCGTCATGGCTTTGGACCTCCACCTGCGATTCAACTATTTGGGCGAGGACGCTTTCCGGGTATGTCATCTTCTTCCGTTGTCTCCCGTCCTCTTTCACCCCAATGACAATATTGGATTTCTCTGCACCCAATATCCAGCACAGTAGCCAGTGCGTTGTGGTGGGGCCACCATGTACCAATTTGGTGGTAGCGCCCTGACAACACAGGGATATCACTGTTGATGCTTGAGCTGTAAACACCCCAAATATACCAAGGAGTAGATGCCTGTCTTCCTGGGACATTAGGACTCCCGGCAATGGCCATCATGCCTGTTTGCCTTTGCTCTGGCTGGGTGGCGCCCGTGGGGAAAACCCTGTTCGGCATGGGTGGCATCAGAGTGGATGACCTGCAATGAAGCGGACTAAGTCATCTCTTGCTCGTGACCGTACGGCACCAGCAGTCCCTAAGAAGGGCAAGATCGAATACAATGCTGACAGGTATGATTCTAAATCGTTTCCCTCCCTCGCTGCACCATGGGAGGAACGTATGGCTACAGAACGGAGAGAGACATATTCGCCTCGGTTTTTAGTCTGGAGCAAAACTGATTGAGACTTTCTACCTACGAAGCTTCAATCTTTCATTGAACACCTTGAGGATAATTTGGAGAAATGACAGCGCTGTCAAAGATGAGAAACAGCGCAGTTTTGATTCAGACAGCATCCTCAGTCCAATCCAAAGCGTTACTCACCTGTGACAAGCTGGATGATATTCCTGTTTCCGACACTCCCCATAAAAGCCTCAACATGGTTCAGGGGATCATATTCCATCGCGATCTCCTCTTGCCATCTGATGACGAGCTCGGCGCCAATTTAAAATGCTGGCGCGTTTACAGGGGACCCAAAGACAAAAGGGTTGCTACCGCTGCCTTCATCTTGGCCTTTCAGGGTGATTCACCGCCTGAAAAAGGTCAGGGTGATGGTTCACCACTGACAAACTGTACGTCCCTCCCTCTGTACAGTGCTTTAAGCGCTGGAAGTACCGGCACATGTCTTCCTGCTGCACTTCCAGCGCCACATGTCGAGACTTCGGACGTCCACTGCACCCACATACTACATGTGCGCCACCTCCCACTTGCGTCAACTGTGGAGAGCACCACTCCTCCTGCTCGCCAGACTGCCCAGTACTCCAAAAGGAGCGGAAAATCGTGGAGTGCAAGACGCTGGACTGGTTGACTTACACAGAGGCTAAACGTAAATTTGAAAGATCACACCCCATTCGGTTGACGTCGACACATGCTGCAGCTACATCACCATCGCCGTCCCAAGTGCCAGTGATTCCTCACTCTGTGCCAAGAATAGTGGTCCCTCGGGGCCACCAGAATACATACACCCCCTTGGTGGTAGGGGGAAAATCTTCCTCTGTTACTCCCAAAGCACCTACTTAGACAGCCTGCCCGAGAAACGACAGCCTCCTCCGGCTCCTATCGTGTGAAAGGGGTCCCTTGGGGCCCTCTCCCCCGAGGTCTCCACTAATGCGACTGCGTAAACTCGCCAGTGGCTCAAGGAGCCAAAAGCTGTTGGACGAAGAGCTTCATGGTCTTCTTCCATGCCTGAAGCTGCTTAAGAGAAATCTTCCCAGCAAGCCCCTAAAGACAAGCGAGAGAGCAAGCAAACTAAGTAGTAGTCTACTAACAAACAGAACCCTCTGGTGGCCCCAACACCATTACTCCTTCTCAATTCTGCATCCGAGGATGCGGTGGAAATTTAGCTCCCCCTGCAGACCTGGATCTCACTGATGCCTCAGCCACCATAGAAATGGCTACAAATACTCAATCGGTGGCAGCAGCTGACCCTGAGGCATACATTGCCTCCTTGCATACTTCATGCGTTCCCAGCCTCACAATATCATCCTCCAGTGGAATTGCGGCGGTTTTTTTCCACCACCTGGCTGAGCTACGGCAACTCTTCAAGCTTTACACCTGCTTCCTGCATTGCCCTTCAGGAAACCTGGTTCCCAGAAATGCAGACCCCTGCCCGCCACAGCTATAGGGGATATTACAAGAACTGTAGTGACTATAATCGAGTGTCAGGTGGAGTTTGTGTCTGTACTCAAATCAGTATGCAGTGAAACTGTGCCTCTTCAAACCCCTCTTGAAGCTGTGGCTGTCAGGATAAGGTCGATGCAGGAAATAACTGTCTGCAGCTTACATATTCCTCCGGATGGTGCTGTACCGCTGAACGCATTGGTTGCATTGATTGATCAATTCCCTAAAACTTTCCTACTTTCGGAAAATTTTAACACTCATGACCCCTTCTTGGGTGCGACGTGCTTACTGGCAGAGGCAGAATGTCGAAAATTCAGTGTGGCACATGACACATATTCAGCCATTGATCTCTCGGTTTGCAGTCCTGGCCTTCTCCCATCTATCCACTAGAGAGCACATGATGACCTGTGTGGTAGTGACCACTTCCCCATCTTCCTGCCACTGCCCCAGGGTCAGACTCGCGGACGCCTGCCCAGATGGGCTTTAAACAAGGCAGACTGGGAAGCCTTCACCTGTGCTGTCACCATCGAATCCTCCCCACATCGCAACATCGATGTGGTGGTTGAGCAGGTACGATTGTTTCTGCGGCGGAAAACGCGATCCCTTGTTCTTTAGCGTGCCTCCGGCGAAAGACAGGCCCTTGGTGGTCGCCGGAAGTCGCTGAGGCAATTAAGGAGCTTCGGCGAGCACTACAGTGGCATAAGCGGCATCCTTCCATCGAGCACCTCATACCCCTTAAACTGCTCCGTGCCCGAGTTCGCCAGCTTATCAAACGACGAAAACAGGAGTGTTGGGAGAGATACGTCTCGACCATTGCGTGCCATACGTCACCTTCCCAAGTGTGGACAAAGATCAAACGAGTTTTTGGGTACCTGACGCCAACAGGTGTTCCCAGTGTTAACATAAATGGCGTGTTATCTACCGACCCAAAAGCGATTGCCGAAAACTTTGCTGATCACTATGCTCGTGCCCCTGCATCGGAGAATTACCCCATAGCCTTTCACAGACTCAAATGGCGGATGGACGGGAAAGTTCTCTCGTTCACTACACGCCACAGTCAACCCTATAACGCCACATTTACAGAGTGGGATCGCCTCAGTACCCTTACACATTGCCCCAACACAGTTAATAGGCCAGATCGGATCCACAGTCAGATGATTAAACATCTCTCATCTGACTACAAGCGACATCTCGTGACCTTCAATCTGATCTGGTGCGATGGCGTCTTTCCATCGCACTGTCTGGAGAGCACCATCATACCATTGCTGAAACCTGGCAAAAACCCACTTGATATGGATCCTTATACTTCAGGTCCATTTGCGTACACCTCCATGATGTACACCTGGGGCGCAGATTCGCCTGGACCTTTCACATGACCCAAACGACGCAGTTCACCACATAGCTCTCCACTGTCACTTCATCTCGATTCTTGACATGTACTGAGGCCATGAAATGGCTTACACTGACTACTCGATGGCTGATGGTCATGTCGGCTTCACACATGTCCATGGAACCATCTAACAGCAATCCTTGCCCAATGGCTGCAGTGTTTTCACAGCAGAGCTGGTGGCTGTATCTCGTGCTCTTGAGCACATCCGTACATGCCCTGGGGAGTCGTTTCTGCTGTGTACTTACTCCTTGAGCAGCCTACAAGCTATCGACAAGTGCTACCTTCGTCATCATTTGGTAGCGACCATCCAGGAGTTCATCTATGTCCTATAACAGTCCAGCCGTTGAGTGGTGTTTGTGTGGACCCCAGGACACGTTGAAATTCCAGGCAATGAAATTTCTGACAGGCTGGCCAAACAGGCTACATGGAAACCGCTTATGGAGATTGGAATTCCAATAACTGACCTGCATTCATTTCTACGCTGATAGGGTTTTCGGCTTTGGGAGATGGAATGGCATAGTCCCAGTATGCACAACAAACTATGTGCCATTAAGGAGACTTTGGATGTGTGGCAGTCTTTCATGTGGGCCTCTCACAGGCACTCTGTGGTTCTCTGCTGTTTCCGCAATGGTCACACTCGGACGAACCATGGCTACCTCCTGCGCCGTGAAGACCCACCTCAGTGTCAATTCAGCGCCCGGTTGACAATGGCCCATATTCTGGTGCACTGTCCCACTTTGACGCACTCGTTGCCACTAACTTTATCTGACAGTGCCTCATCGGCTGATTTGGTTTTACGGTTAATTCCTGAGGGTGAATTTTATCATTTGATTTTAGCACATGTCCTTTGTCCCTTTGTGTCCTCCATCCTAGTGCTTTTAGGGTGGAGTTGTAATGTGTTGCAGTGTGGCTGGCTTCTCCTTTTTATTCTCATGGTCAGCCAGCCATGGTAATCTGTTTTGTCGTTTTAATCTCTTCTACCTGTTTCTTGCGTTTCTGTGGTTTCCTTCTCCCATTTTGTCCATTTAAGTGTTTGTTGCAGTTCTGTCATTCTTGTGGTTTTTCCTTTCTCTCCGTTTCGTGTTGTCAGTCTCGCTTGTTTTACCCTCACGCTTGGGCATTGTTTTATTCGGAACAAGGGACCGATGACTTAGCATTTTGGTGTCTCCCCCCTCTTTTAAACCAACCAACCGACCAACCAACCCAATTTCCTGCTTTAAAGTAGCAGACAATGTCTACTGCGGTCTCCAACACTTTGGGCCGCCATTTTCGTAGATGTCACCCTGCCTTCCTCCATCAGAAACAAGTGGAGGAAGCTCAGGCGATACTCTTCTCAGAATCGTGAGTGCTACAATGTCACCTTTACAATGAGAGAGCTATGTTATGCTCTTACTTCATTCCGAGCCTCCGCCCCAGGGTCAGACGATGGTCACATTCAGACGTTGCAACTTCTCTCTTGGGGCAAGCACTTTCTGCTTCATATGTACAACTGCATCTGGGGCCCTATTCTGTATCGTTCATACCGATCGGTGCAGTAGGTTAATCTCGGTACTGACGTCATTTTCGGTTCTTTGCCCGAATTTCCTATTCAGTGAGCTTCTGAGACCTGTTACCGAGAGGTCCTCCCGCCGATGTTTCGACAACTGTACTGAGAGGTTTTGGATTTCGGTATGGCCCTGTCGTCACGTTATCTGCGGTTTATATACACACATAATTTGTCATTTTAAACGCACTGAGCGGTTTTAGCTTCGGACTTACTGATCGTGTTACTAAAGAATCACCACAGGACGCGTCCAGCTGGAAAGCTAGTTGATATTAGACTATTTTCCTTTGTTAGATGGTTGGCTCTGAGCACTATGGGACTTAACTTCTGAGGTCATCAGTCCCCTAGAACTTAGAACTACTTAAACCTAACTAACCTGAGGACACCACACACATCCATGCCCGAGGCAGGATTCGAACCTGCGACCGTAGCGGTCGCGCGGTTCCAGACTGTACCGCCTAGAACCGCTCGGCCACTCCAGCCGGCTTTGTTAGATATAAGGTTAGGTTGTTACTGTGAATGATCACAACATCCAAAAAAGGTTTTCGGTCAGCATTCTCTCAAAATACCTGCTATTTTTATGCAATTAAGAGTTTAACGATCATTAAATCTCAAGATATCGGCTCTGCTTACGTATATTACATGAGTGGTAGCTGAAATTACTAGTGACTTCGCGTACTCTTTTCCACAAATGGTTCACTTATTATCGAAACGCGTTTAAAACTTTTAAGTAACAATGCAAAGGAATCTTGTGAAGTATGATACAGGAAACCTTCCAAAATTTTATGCATTTACGGCTTAACCCCGCATCATTCGGCCAGTATGCGCCTCGTCGTCCGTCCGACCGTCCGTGTCACCATCACCGTATATATTATTGATCGCCTGAGACAAGAGGTCCGTCCTACGATCCGCCAGCCGCAGGCATTTGATTGTCACTCGAGTCTGATATTATTTCCATTTCGGACGCACAGTCACCAAGTTGGAAGTGTGGTACGTTAGGCGAAGCATGAAGTTCATCCGATGTCTTAGCCGCAAAATCTCCAGGGGGCTCGTCGGTGAGCTGAGCATCGTCAACTTGGTTTTTCCCTTGGGCGGACGTTACCAGCAGCCAACCAGGAACCGTTGGTGTGAGGTCCACAGCCCTTGGCTGCAGATGAATTTTCCTCTTCCTCCTGCAACGTGTCACTATCTCGCGAATAATTTCCTGCGGACACCCTCCTCTTCTTTCGTCACTTCGGCGACTTCTACTTGCGGAACGCGTGTCCGCGTCCTGTGAATCACGACAAACAGTAGAGACCTCCCGCATCTCTGTGTCCGAGCTCGAATCGATTTGCTGATGCTCTCCTTCCTCACACGGCTGGGTTGCAAACGAGGTCGCTGCTGTCGAGCACGGCGACGGAACCGATGGAGGCTGCGTCGTCGTGGGCACAGAAACCGGGCCCGCCTGGGTCGGCAACTGGAACGGAACAACGTCCGCGTCAGACATGTTCCTCGCTGTCTCAACGTATGTAATCGGCAGCAATGTCGGTTGCGATGGAGGCGTCGTGTCTACACGTGGTATCTGGTCGAGGAGTCGCTGCAGGCATTCAGAGCGTACATGCCCCTCCTGCCTGCACCCTGAGCAAGTCCTCGGTTGACCGTCATAAATGACGATCGCTCGACAGCCATCAACGGTCGTATATGATGGGATGTGTTGACGCAGTGCGATTCGCACCTGACTCACACCATTTAGTAGAAGATACGTCTCGAACGTATGCCACTTTTCTTCCATGTGACTTAATACTTTATCGTAAGGCCGCAGTGCGTTCACAAGCGTGGCCGGAACTTCAAACGGCAGCTCGAAGATTCGTATGTCCCGAACTCCGAGCCCTGCATGGTCAACAGTCACTACACCTATGTTGCCGTCAGAGTGGTGGAAACGATATCCATCGGTGGAATGGCGAAGAAGTCGTTCGCACGCTGCTTCATCGACAAGTTTCAGGTAAACTGTGCTGGAGACGATCGAAAGATGTATACCGATAAGGTATTGTGGATCGACGTGCATTACTTCACACAGGAAACGCTCTACTTCATATGCCTTAGGTCGTGCGTACTGGACATCGAACGTTACTTTAATCATGGCCTTTCTATAAGAAAGCGAAATCGTTCGAGGTGATCTGTTTACACTAAAATACCACTACCGGCTCGAGTTAACAACGGCCCGCTTGCGGAGCGCCGCACAGAGCCCCGCGCACGTCCGCTTCACAATACGGCTAAGAGCCAACTACAACGCAACTTGCACAAACTACACCCACACATGCGCTACTAAGACTTACTTGCTGTCGATGTTTTATTTATATAATTCCATTCGAGAGAGACGCAGGCTGCTAGCCGCTTCGAGTTCGTGCCGCTGTGCTGCTGTGGCGCTGCAGTGCGCATGCGCGGGTATAAGGCAGATTGCTTTTGATTGGTTGGCGCGAGGAGAACTGACAACAGCGTTTCGGTTCACTAGGACCGTTCGCCATAGGTTTCGAAATGCTTATTGAATAATGTTGGGGCTCTGCTTCGAAAACAAGACCGATCGTCAAAATGGCGGAAAGCTGTAGAATAGGGCACCTGGCGGAGGGCATGTTTACCAGTCGCTGGAGTGAAGCCACTGTCACCCACCTACCTAAGCCCACTAAGGACAAACATCTTCCTTCTAGCTACTGCTGCATTTCTCTCACCACCTGTGTTTGCAAGGTGATGAAACGTATGATTCATGCCCAGCTGGTATGGTGGCTTGAATCTCGCAATTTACTAACAACTGCACAGTGTGGATTTCGAAGACGCCATTCTGCAGTTGGCCATCTCATTTTTCCACCCATGTCATGAGTGTTTTTCTGTGGAACTCCCAGACTGTGGCGTTCTTTTTCGGTTTGGAAGCAAGACTATGTCACCTCCTGAATGACTAGTTTTCTCTGTATTCTCTACACATGGGGTTCCTATGGCTGCACTCTCCATTTCCTTCAAGAATTTTAAAAAGACAGAGTTTGTGAGGTACTTGTGGGTTCTGCCTTATCGGACACCTTTACCCAGGAAAACTGTGTGCCTGAACGTTGTCCTCTTTGCTTTCGCCATTAGTCCTAAATTGGCCTGTCCCCTGCCAGGCACCGCCGGCTCCCTTTTCGTCGACGTTTTCACTATCTATTGCAGTTCTCCATCGACTTGTCTCATTGAGCGGCGTCATCAGCGATGTCTCGATCGTCTTCACTCATGGAGCATCGAAAATGGCTTTCGTTTCTGCACTGACAAAACCGTTTGTGTGAATTTCTGGTGGCACTATTGGATTCTTCCACCATCGTTACATCCTGCGCCTGTTGCTTTTCCATTCGTTAAAACTACGAAATTCCTGGGGCTCATGCTCAATAGGAAACTTTCTTGGTCCTCCCACATGTCTTACCTGGCAACCCGCTGTATGCTGTCCTCAATGTCCCTTGTGTCTTCAGTGGTGTTTCCTGGGGTGCAGATCGAACTACCCTCCTCCGTTTGTACTGGTCCATTAACCATTCGAAACTAGACTATGGGTGTTTCGGATATGCATGCGCACGTCCGTTCCTCGTACACTGTCTCAATACTGTCCTCCATCGAGACATCCGTTTGGTTACTGGCGCCTTTTACACTAGCCCAGTTGAGGGTCTGTATGCAAAAGATGCCAAACTATAGCTGTCCTACCACCGTGACCTTCTCCTCAGCAGATATACGTGCCATTTGTCTGCCATGCATGGCCACCCATCCTATGCCTACTTCTTCGATGACTGCTTTGATCGCCAGTACGCTTTGTGTCGCTCTTCTGTTACCTCCTGGAGTTCACTTTCGACTCTTGCTCCGGCAGCTTAACTTCATGCTACCTGCCACTTTCCAAATTCGTGTGAACCCTTCGCCACCTTGGCTTCGTGCTGCAGCCCATGTTCACCTTGACCTTAATTCGCTTACTGAGGGCACTATTCCAGACTCGCTCTATCACCGTAAGTTTCTCGACCTTCACACGGAGCTTCGCGATAATAACTTTGTATACACAAATGGCTCTCGGACTGACCGTGGGTCGGGTGTGACTTCATCATTGGCATCGACGTTTTTCGGTATCGGTTTTCAGAAGACTGCTCAGTTCTTACAACGTATCTCTTCGCCCTGTATCAGACCACGTAGTACATCCAGCACACGGGCCTTTCAGTTGTCACCTGCTCAGATTCTGTGTGCCCTTCAAAGCCTCTGTGTGCTATACACCGTCCATCCCTTAGCGCAACGAGTCCAGGAAAGCTGTCACTCATTCTTGAAAGAGCCACTGTGATGTTTATACGAGTTTCTGGTCATGTTGGTCTGACAGGAAACGAGACCACTGACGCTGCTGCCAAGGCTGCAGTTCTCCTACCTCAGCCCACTGGGTCTTACATTTCCTCTGATCTCTATGTTGCCATCTGTCAGCAGGTGGTGTCACTTTGGCATCGCTAATGGTCCTCCCTTAATGGGAACAAGCTCCGGGTTGTTTAGCGTCTCCCAATGGCTTGTACGACCTCCTCTCGGTCGCCGTGAGGAGATCATTTTAGCTTGGTTGCGTATCGGGTTCTCTCTTCTAGCCATCTCCATTTACTATGTGGTGATCCCACACCATCATTCCGCTCAACCTTCGACGGTACGCCATCTCCTGACGGAATACGCTTTTTTAACCACTTCCGTTCTCGTTTGTGCTTTCCGTCTGAGTTATCATCTGCTTTAGCGGACGACTTGATGGCTGTCGACAGCGTTTTACTTTATATCCATCGTAGCAATATGGCGAAAGACATTTAATTTTTAGTTCAGGACCTCCGTTTCTCTATGGCGTATTTTAGAGACATTTCTCCATGTCCCTTGTTTATTATTATTATTATTATTATTATTATTATTATTATCTTCTTTCCTTTCTCAGACCTTAGGTCTGGTTAAAAATGGAAAGTGACGTGGACCTTCATCAAGAGTGACTTCCTTTTAACTGTACGGTATATGTTACATTGTATTTAGGAACTTTTGGGTTATTGAACACGTATCAATAATTACGGATTTCTGTAGTTGCATATATACGTTTGGATGTAGCTGTATTGCGTTGGTGTACTGGTGGATATTGTGTGGTATGACTCCTGTAGTTGATAGTACAATTGGTATAATGTCAACTTTATCCTGATGCCACATGTCCTTGACTTCCTCAGCCAGTTGGATGTATTTTTAAATTTTTTTCTCCTGTTTTCTTCTGTATATTTGTTGTATTGGGTATGGATATTTCGATTAGTTGTGTTAATTTCTTCTTTTTATTGGTGAGTATGATGTCAGGTTTGTTATGTGGTGTTGTTTTATCTGTTATAATGGTTCTGTTCCAGTATAATTTGTATTCATCATTCTCCAGTACATTTTGTGGTGCATACTTGTATGTGGGAACGTGTTGTTTTATTAGTTTATGTTTTATGGCAAGTTGTTGATGTATTATTTTTGCTACATTGTCATGTCTTCTGGGGTATTCTGTATTTGCTAGTATTGTACATCCACTTGTGATGTGATCTACTGTTTCTATTTTTTGTTTGCAAAGTCTGCATTTATCTGTTGTGGCATTGGGATCTTTAATAATATGCTTGCTGTAATATCTGGTGTTTATTGTTTGATCCTGTATTGCAATCGTGAATCCTTCCGTCTCACTGTATATATTGCCTTTTCTTAGCCATGTGTTGGATGCGTCTTGATCGATGTGTGGCTGTGTTAGATGATACGGGTGCTTGCCATGTAGTGTTTTCTTTTTCCAATTTACTTTCTTCATATCTGTTGATGTTATGTGATCTAAAGGGTTGTAGAAGTGGTTATGAAATTGCAGTGGTGGTATTTATATGAGTGATTGCTTTGTGTATTTTGCTAGTTTCTGCTCGTTCTATAAAGAATTTTCTTAAATTGTCTACCTGTCCATAATGTAGGATTTTATGTCGATGAATCCCCTTCCTCCTTCCTTTCTGCTTAATGTGAATCTTTCTGTTGCTGTATGTATGTGATGTATTCTATATTTGTGGCATTGTGAACGTGTAACTGTATTGAGTGCTTCTAGGTCTGTGTTTCTCCATTTCACTACTCCAAATGACTAGGTCAATATTGGTATAGCATAAGTATTTATAGCTTTTGTCTTGTTTCTTGCTGTTAATTCTGTTTTCAGTATTTTTGTTAGTCTTTGCCTATATTATTCTTTTAGTTCTTCTTTAATATTTGTATTATCTATTCCTATTTTTTGTCTGTATCCTAGATATTTATAGGCATCCGTTTTTTCCATCGCTTCTATGGAGTCACTGTGGTTATTCAATATGTAATCTTCTTGTTTAGTGTGTTTTCCCTTGACTATGCTATTTTTCTTACATTTGTCTGTTCCAAAAGCCATATTTATATCATTGCTGAATACTTCTGTTATCTTTAGTAATTGGTTGAGTTGTTGATTGGTTGCTGCCAGTAGTTTTAGATCATCCATGTATAGGAAATGTGTGATTTTGTGTGGGTATGTTCAAGTAATATTATATCCATTATTTGTATTATTTAGCATGTTGGATAGTGGGTTCAGAGCAAGACAGAACCAGAAAGGACTTAATGAGTCTTCTTGGTATATTCCACGCTTAATCTGTATTGGCTCTGATGTGATATTATTTGAATTTGTTTGGATATTAAGTGTGGTTTTCCAGTTTTTCATTACTATGTTTAGGAACTGTATCAATTTAGGATCTACTTTGTATATTTCCAATATCTGTAGTAACCATGAGTGGGGTACACTATCAAAAGCTTTTTGGTAATCAATGTATGCGTAGTGTAGCGACCTTTGTTTAGTTTTAGCTTGATATGTCACCTCTGCATCTATTATCAGTTGCTCTTTACATCCTCATGCTCCTTTGCAGCAGCCTTTTTGTTCTTCATTTATAATTTTGTTCTGTGTTGTATATGTCATTAATTTCTGTGTAATGACTGAAGTTAATATTTTGTATATTGTTGGTAGGCATGTTACGGGGCGATATTTAGCTGGGTTTGCTGTGTCTGCTTGATCTTTAGGTTTCAGATAAGTTATTCCATGTGTGAGTGTATCAGGGAATGTGTGTGGGTCTGCAATGTAACTGTTAAATAATTTAGATAGATGTGAATGTATTGAGGTGAACTTCTTTAGGCAGAAATTTGCTATTTTATCATTTCCAGGGGCTTTCCAATTGTGCATAGAATTAATTGCTCGGGTGACTTCATGTTGCAAAATTATCACTTCAGGCATTTGTGGTATCATCTTGTATGAGTCTGTTTCTGCTTGTATCCATCATGCATGCCTGTTACGTTGTACCAGGTTTGACCATATGTTGCTCCAGAGGTGTTCCATGTCTGTTATGTTTGGTGGATTGTTTATTTTAATGTGTGCATTATCTATTGTCTGGTAAAATTTCTTTTGGTTTGTGTTGAATGTTTGGTTTTGTTTCCTTCTATTTTCACTTTTTTTGTATCTTCTGAGTCGTTTGGCTAATGTTTGTAATTTCTGCTTCTTTTCGTCTAATTGCTCTATTGCTTCTTGTTGTGGGATTTTACCTAAACTATTTCGTTTTTTTGTCTGATATTTCATTTCTTATAAATTGTGTTAGCTGTCCGATGTCTTTTCTTAGTTTTTCTATTCTGATCTGTAGCCTGCGTTGCCATGCTGGTTTTGTGGGTTTCTTCTGTGTGTTGGTTGGTTCTGATCTCTGCCTAGTGTGTATATTTAGTGTAGTGAGTGCTCCTACATAAACCAGTAATTGTAACTCTTCCATAGTTGTATTTTCATTTATTTTGTTGTGTATGATTGTGTTGATAGTTGTTATTGTTGTTTTGACTTGTGGGTTATTTGGTGGTCTATGCAAGAATGGTGTAATGTCTGTATTTGTGTCTTTGTATTCTATATATGTCAACTGAAATTTTTCTTGTATATCTAACATGTGTGTCACTTCGTGTTCCATTTGTGCTTGTACTGGTGGCTGTCTAAAGATTTCGTTTTCCTCTGATTGTTTAATTGACGTGTTTTGTTCTTTGTTCGTTTTCTCTGGGATGTTTGAGTCCATTACTGTATTTTCTTCTTCTAATTGCACATTATTTTGTTCCAGTATTTGTTGTACTTGTTGTTTGATGTTTTCTAATTCTGACTGGGGTATCCGGTTATTTTTGATTATTACACGGATCTGATCAGCTATTCGTTGTTCTGTTAAAAATTTTAATTCCGGGTATCTGGTAATAAATGTTGTGTATACTTGTGATCTGTATCCAGTTGTGTTGGTTCCTATGTTTGTTGCTTCGTAATAACGGAACATGAGGTGTCGATTAACTTCATCTGACCATCTCATCCTCTGCCTTTGTTTTCCTTCTAGGGTGGTTGCAGGAAGCATATCCTGCAAAACACTTCTATTTGGATTTAAATCATTTTCCAGTTGGCTAGCAGTGTCATTACCATTGTGGGCGGGCATAGGGTTCAAGCGTCGTCCCCGACCATGACGGCGCTTGTCCGAGGCTTCTTTAGTTCTGTCCTGAACCAAGTAATCACACTAAAAGGGGAGTTAGCCCTATTAGTGGTTTGTTCTTTTCGTCGCCTTTTACGACCGGCAGAACATACCGGAGGCCTATTCTTTTCCCGGGCCTCCACGGGATTATTATTATTATTATTATTATTATTATTATTATTATTATTTCTCTGTTGATTGCGATTTTCTTTGTCTTCATGTCCTCCTGCAATTCTGACAAGGGCACGCATGACCCTAGTAGTTTTTGTCCCCTAAAACAAAACAAAATGCTCAATTCAATCCCTCCGCCCACATAAGCAAACCACTATCAGAGTAAATTATTGTCTCTGCTCTATACTTTCTTTTATACGGTCTAATGAAGAAGCAACAATCCCTTCCTCAATAAATAATGAAACTCCTGGAGACACCTTCCTCGAGACAAGCAAACTGTACACTCAACGTTAAAGAAAAGGCTTAATAAGAATGTAGAATTTTAATAAAACACAATTAGCGCCTATCGAATCATGTACCGGTCGTAGCTCAACACACACCAGTAATAGAATAAAGACAACAACCACACCAAAATACTCAAAACCATAATGTAATCAAATACAACTAAAAAAAAATTCAACATCCGCTGCAGCGCGCACATACTGTTGAGAACTGAATTTGGGAAACGTGATGAAACTCCTGAAACAACTTAGCACTTCGAATCATTGCAAATCTTTGAGAGAGAGAAATCAGGCAGTTCACAAACAGTGCCTACTCTGTCAACAATGACATACGTGAATATGTTCTGGGATAATTCATCTTTCAGGAAGAAAACCCTTAATTGCTCAAAAATATGCTGTAAAAATTCCGCGTGTTGCTTACCCACGATCATCTTGTAGACACCTGCTGAATGTTTTGGTATTATGGTTCGAAGTAAGTTTATTCCCTCCTGAAGGGGTTTGTATTCAATCCACTGAAATTCAAATTGAACAAAGATATACACAATCAACACCGGAAGAAAAAAATGACATAACTGCGTATCAAGGTTACCTTAAACACAAAATCGTTGCACAATGTTACAAGAAAAAATTTATGATCACTAACCCACTGATAACAAATATTAGACAGATTCTTCACAACTCCTAATCCATATAAGAAATTTTAGTTTTGTGTTGGGCAAAAGCTGGCTTGTAGTTGCTAACTCACAGCTGTATGTAAAAAAACTATAAATAGTCAACATGGAGCCCTAGACACAAATTGTCATGTGTGAATGCAAAATGATTCGTTCCACGTAATTAAATCTATCAGACAAATGCTATATGGAACGTCACACTAACCACACCAATAGCGGAAACATAGCGGATGCAGTGGCCTACAGATGCAAATCACAATGCTTACTAACAATGCAAATGGATGAAAAACAAATGAATGCACAGTTTACATACAATCAATGAATATGGTAATTATATCATCTTGATGGTGTCACATTTAACTCGCTTCGCTATTTCTCGTACTTACAGCTTCACCTTACCCCTGTTAGGTACCAGTTTTGCATTTCCGCAGGACTTTACTTACATACTCTACTGCATTGCATAATCATTACAAACGTCAAAATGCTTATAAACAACACGACAGGATACAATTAACAGCTTCGATGAACAATCGATGTGACTATGATAACCGAAAACTACTATCTTTATGCCATCACTAGTCGAAGAGCCGGCCAGTGCAGCCGAGCGGTTCTAGGCGCTTCAGTCTAGAACCGCGCGACCGCTACGGTCGCAGGTTCGAATCCTGCCTCGGACATGGATGTGTGTGATGTCCTTAGGTTAGTTAGGTTTAAGTAGTTCTAAGTTCTAGGTTCTAGGGGACTGATGACCTCAGATGTTAAGTCCCATAGTGCTCAGAGTCATTTGAACCACTTTTGAACTAGTCGAAGAGCCTTCACAGCATACCAACAACCATTCTCTCCTTTTACTGTTTGCGAAGGTACTTCGTGAGTGCAGCATGGTTGGTTTATTTTTGGGGGGAGGAAGGGACCAGACTACATAGGCTATCAGTCCCTTTTTCCTCGACCAAAAACACTGTCAGAGAAGAAGGAAGAAAAAGAAATGCAGACAAGGGGTGACACAGAACAAGAAAGACATAGACAAGGACCAGACAGGAGGAATTAAGAAACACAGTGTCATAGTGGTTGGCTGACCATGATAATAAAAAAAAAGAAAGGAAAAATTCAACCACCAAGAGACACACTAAAAACCTCAATCTAAAACTGTAGGCCTAAGGCCAGACTAAACACAAAAAAAAGACAAACTCAGATCGAGCGATAAAAGCCCCCTGCGTGAATAAAACTCAAAACTAAGCCTGCCATTGCAGCGTCATCTGTTAAAAGTGCAGGGAGCGTATCAGGCAGTGAAAACGTCTGCCCGAGCGCAGTTAAAAGCGGACAGTTCAACAAAATGTAAACCACTGTCAACGCTGAACCACAGCGACAAAGAAGTGGGTGCTGGCAGCGCGATAGATAACCGTGCATCAGGCAGGTGTGGCCAATGCATAGCGGCAGAGTACAATGGAGTCCTTGTGAGAGGCCCACAATGAGGAGCGCCACACACTAGTAGTCTCCTTGATGACCCGAAGTTTGTAGGGTGAAGGCAAAGTGCGCCATTCATCACTCCAGGTAGCAAGGACCTTCTGCCACAAAACTGACTAGAGATCACACCCTAAAAGGCCAATATCCAGGGCCGGTGCATCGAGAGCCTGTTTGGCCATCCTGTCAACCCGTTCATTACCCGGGATGCCAACATGACCTGGGATACACACAGACCACAGAGCGGCCGCAATGGGCAAGAGTATGGAGTGACTCCTGAGAAGTCATCACCAGATGAAAGCGAGGAAAACACTCGTTGATAGCTTGTAAACCGCTCACGGAGTCACTACAGATGGAGGACTCACCTGAACAGGAGTGGAGATACTCTAGAACGCGAGAGATGGCTACTAGCTCTGCAGCCAGCTGGCAATGAGCATTGTTCAGAATTATCCCCAAGAGTAATAGCATGACAAGCTCGACCAGCAACCATCAGGAGGGACTGAGTGCTTCGGGCCCTGTGCCAAATCCGGCCGAAGGCATGGGAGGGGCACATAGCACGGGGTATGCGTAAATGTGTACGGAAAAGAGGTAGGAGAGGGATAAACTCATTATGTTAGTGTGTGATTCTGGATATCCGAATGAGACACAGTTTTGGCCAGTTTTAAGTCTGTATGCCCCAGCTGCTGCCTCCATCTTAACCCAAAGGTGAAGTGGAGGCATATCCAGCATTGCTTCCATTCCAGCAGTTGGTGTGCTGCTAATTCCGCTCTTATGGCTAAGCAGGCCAATCTCTGCACCTTAGCAAGCTCTTTAGCAGCAACCCGCTGTTCTACCTTCTTCCACCACACTACGACCCCATAGGAAATCCTAGGTCTAACCAATGTGGTGTATATCCAGTGCATAACCCTGGGTCTTAGGCCCCAGTTTTTGCCACAAGCCCTCCTAGTACTCACTAAAGTGCTTTTTGCCTTGGATCAGATACTCTTAATATGGGGGGTCCAAGTTAGCTTCTCATCCAAGGTTACCCCCTAGATTTTTCACTGTCCCTGTCACAGGAAGTGTTTCATCGAAGAGCTTTGGATACCAACTTGCCTGCTGAATATGTCTCTTCATAAATGGCACCACAACAGTCTTCTTAAGATTAACTCTCAGATCCTGTTTAATGCACGATTTTTGCACAATGTCCAACCCTCCTTGTGCCATATTCCTGACTGTGTCAGTGAATTTGCCAGGTATTACTATGACAAGGTCATCTGCGTATCCTTGTCAGAAGCATTGTCTGGAATTTAGTTCCCCAATGAGTTCGTTCACCACTAGATTCCACAATAGAGGAGACAAAACTACTACTTGTGGGAAGCCTCTAGTGGTCTTAATTACCATATTTTCATTCATCATGGTAGCCTCTACCTTCCTTCCACTAAGCATGGATCTGGTCCACCTACGTATTGTGGTCCCCAGGTAACTCACCCCCTACCCAGATACAGTTGAAAAGGTCTAGGAGGCGTCGCTGGTAGATCACCTAGAGGTGTTTTAGCATCTGAGAGTGGATGCGATCCGGCCCGGGAGCCATATCAGGGCAAACAGCTAGGGCACACTGAAATTCCCACTCACTGAATGGAACATTGTACGGTTTGGGAAAGCGCGTATGGAATGAAAGGCTCAGACATTCCCACCGCTCTTTCAGCGAGCAGAAGGCCAGTAGTTAATGCGTAGAAGCATAACTCTGAGCATAAGGCTCTGCTAAGAATTCTGCAATCGTGCCAAAGTCATTGCCGACTGTTCCATTCAAGGAAAGCCCAGGTACGCTGACTGGGGTCTGATATCCATAGAGCCCCATAATCTTCGCTCCAACTTGCCATGCAGAGGTACGGACGCCAATGATGGAGACATACTGTTCCCAGCACTCTTGCTTCCATCAGCGAATAAGGCGGCAGGCTCAGGCATGGAGCCGCTTAAAAGCAATGAGGTGTTCCTGTGATGGGTGTCACGGTGCTGCAGGGCCCGCCTGTGATCTCTAATCGCCTCAGCGATCTCAGGGGACAACCAAGGCACAGTGTACCGCCAAGGGGACGCGGAAGAACAGGGAATGGCGGATTCCGCTGAAGAAATTATGCCAGAGGTGATCGAGTGAACTATCTCATGAATGGCGTCATCAGAAAGATACTCAGTAGTGGCAATGGAAGCGAACGAGTCCCAGACAGCCTTATTCAAAGCCCATCTGGGGAGGGACCCAGGAGAGTGACGCTGTGTCAGTGACAGAAAGATCGGAAAGTGGTCACTACTGCACAATCCATCATGCACATGCAAGTGGATGGATGGTAGGCCAGGGCTACAGACCAAAAGGTTGATGGCTAAGTACATGCCATGCACGACACTGAAATGTGTGGAGGCACCATTATTTAAGAGAGAAATGCCAAGCTGAGCCAACACTTGCTCAACAACAGTGCCTCGGCCTGTTGCCACCAATCCACCCCACAAAGGGTTATGGACGTTAAAGTCGCCCAGTAACAGAAAAAGTGGCGGCAGTTGGGCTATCAGCACAGCCAGTACA
Source organism: Schistocerca serialis cubense (assembly GCF_023864345.2). Classification (NCBI taxonomy): domain Eukaryota; kingdom Metazoa; phylum Arthropoda; class Insecta; order Orthoptera; family Acrididae; genus Schistocerca; species Schistocerca serialis. Next base: position 285,334,191 of record NC_064640.1, read on the forward strand.
TGCTGTGGGACATCACCATCCGGTGAAAGATAGAGACTGCAGACAGTAACAACCTGAGGCATCCACACCCTAACAGCGACAGCCTCTAAAGGTGTTTGAAGAGGTACACACACGCTGTAAAGAGAGTTAAAGATGTAGATGCAGACTCCACCAGATACCTTCTCATAAGCTGCCCAATTCTTATAATAACCCTGACAGCCATGGAAGATGGGGATAAGCATCATTGGAAACGAAGTTTCCTGGAGAGAAATGCAGAAGAAAGGGTAAAGGCTGAGAAGTTGTTGCTCAGCCAGGTGGTGGAAGAAACTGCTGCAATTCCACAGAAGAATGACATCGTCCATGGCCGAAAAAGGCGTGAAAGGACCAAGGAGGCAGATTACGCCGCCTGGTCATCTACTGCCACTGAAGCAGAGCCGAAATCTAGAACCATCACGTCTGAGGCCAAGGCAACATCTAGATCCTCAGCAGATGCCAGTCTGCACCTCATTCTCAGACACGGAGCTGGTAGGTAGTGGTGGTGGGGGTGCCACTGCAATGTCCTTGGTCTTTGGAGTCTTCTTTTACGACTTCTCCCACTGCTCCTTTGGCTTCACTGGCTGGGAGGGCTTCATAGATTCAGTCTCTGGGACTGAGGAGGATCGTGAAGCCCTACAACCAGCTGCTTCTGGGCACTTCAGCCACTGGTGGGTGTCATCCTTACCACTACGAGAAACGTGGGCAGGAAGGGACCTAAGGGACAGCTTCTGAGCAAGAGGAGCTGAACAAGTGGTATACTTCTCCAGCTTAGATGTGGGGACAGACGTCTCCAATGGCTTGGGGGGGGGGGGGGGGGGTGAAGGAGCAACAGGGAGGGAATTGCCGCCGCCCCCCCCCCCCCCAAATCAAGGGGACAGGTATAGCACTCAGGCTCTGAGGGGTGACTGAGATAGGCGGACTGATGGGGCTAGAACAGATCTAGCGGCGGCGTAAGAGGAAGTCATACGAATAAGATGGAGGCGTTCGAACTTCTACTTAGCCTCAGTGTAGGTCAGTTGGTCCAGGGTCTTAGATTCCATGATTTTCCGCTCTTTCAGTAAAATCCTGCACTCTGGCGAGCAAGGTGAATGATGCTCTCAGCAGTTGACAGAGACGGGAGGCAGGGCACATGGAGTATTGGGATGTTATGGGTGTCCACAATCTCGATATGTGAGGCTGGAAGTATAGTGGGAAGACATATGGCCAAACTTCTAGCATGAAAGCACCGCACTGGGGAAGGGATATAGGGCTTGACGTCACAGCGGTAGACCATCACCTTGAAATTCTTAGGTAATGTATCACTCTCGAAAGACAAGGTGAAGGCACTGGTGGCAACCTGATTATCCCTCGGGCCCCGATGATTGCGCCGGACAAAATGAACACCACACCGCTCTAAACTGGCGCGCAGCTCGACATGAGACTGCAAAAGCAGGTCCCTATGGAAGATAATACCCTGGACCATATTTAAGCTCTTATGGGGCGTGATGATTACAGAAACATCTCCAGGCTTGTCACAAGCGAGTAATGCCCATGACTGGACAGAGGACACTGATTTTATCAAAACTGACCCAGACCGCATTTTGGACAAGCCCTCCACCTCCCCAAACTTCTCCTCTAAATGTTCTATGAAGAACTGAGGCTTCATTATCATGAAAGACTCCCCATCAGCTCTTGTACATACTAAATACAGGGGAGATTAAGTTTCGTTGCTAGCCTTAGCATTTCGTTCCTCCCATGGTGTGCCCACAGAGGGGAGCGATTTGGGGTCGTACTTCTGTGTGCTGAACTGAGAGCTGGAACGTTTAGAGACTGCTGGTGGCTGGCCACCAGCAAGAGATGATGTACCACGCTTCATTGCGGGTCAGCCGCCCTTATGCCACCCACTCCAACCAAGGGCCCTCTCCATGGGCGCCACCCAGCCTCAGCAAGGGCCACGTGGCAGGATGGCCATTGCCAGGAGTCCTGATGCCCCAGGGTGATGAGCATCTACACCTTGGCATACGTGGGGATTTAACGGCGCAGGCATCAGCAGAGCAATCCCTGTGTTGTCAGGGGGATACAACCAAAGGAGTACATTGTGGGCCCACCACAACAGACTGGCTACTGTGCTGGATGTCATATGCAAAGAAGTCCATGGTCGTCGTCGGCACAGAAGGCGACACGGCATAGTGCATGGCGGAACCGCACACAAGAATGTATCCTCGCCCAAGAGATGGAGAATGAGCGGGATTAATGCGACGCCAAGAAAGTGGGCTAAAGATCTCAATGCACGAAGGTCACGATGCACCACGTACGTGCGCTCTTACCCAACTGGCTCGGTCTCCCGAAAAAATTTTTAAATATGCAGGTCAAACCCTACAGAGGACTATTACATAAAGTCTGGAACGTGTGAGACTCCTTTTAGTCGCCTCCTACGACAGGTAGGAATGTCGTGGGCCTATTCTAACCCCTGGACCGCAGGTGGGGTACAGCATGCAGCTTTACATATAAGCACCTAATGAATTTGTGGTAAGAACTTAAGCGTCCATAATGAAACACTGTACTTCACTATACAAACAAGAAAACCACAGGAATCTAGCATTTATCTTGGCATACGTAGTTCAAGTGGAGCCCCCTCCTCCCCCCCCCCCCCCCATAGCGAAAAGACGTACAAATCGGAAACACAGTATCGGACAATACCTCGAACGAAGCCCTCGGTATCTAAAGTACAAACACAAAAATACGGGTACCACAAACATAACACAGCCTGCATAATACACTAGCAATCTACAACACCACAAACCTCAACAATTTCTGTATTCACTAGATAAATTTACGTACAACCGAAATGCCATACATCTGAACACACACACACACACACACACACACACACACACACACACACACACACACACACACACACACACACACCCCTATATGAAGAAAAAGTCACACAAGTTTCCTCTTACTATAGCTACGCAAAACCGTGAACACACCGTCAGCATACTCACTCCCACCTCAATCCACCCACAAATTACTCCCCTCACACCTCTTACCTAACTCGTGTGTGTGTGTGTGTGTGTGTGTGTGTGTGTGTGTGTGTGTGTGTGTGTGTGTGTGTGTGTGTTATTCTTACGGTAAGTTAGCTTAAGTTATATTAAGAAGTGAATAAGCTTAGGGACCGATGACCTCTGCAGTTTTGTCCCAAAAGACCTTACACCAAATTTCCAAACGTAAAATGTAAAACTTTCTTGTAAGCGTAGCAAATGAGTGTAAGGCTCAGAACAATTACTATACTAACAAGTAACAAGTAGTAGCTGGAACCAGACCGCAAACGGAAATTTAAGCTGATGGTTGTAAATGTCGTCTGTCATTAATAGTTGTGGAGGCTGATTATTTATGTATAATTTTATGTACAAAATATTCACTTTATTGTTTAGACGGTGAGGATATCTGTTTGATATTGGGTCAAATGAAATTTCCAATAACTTTCTTTTTAATTGTAGTTTTGTTGAGTGCTGAGGATTTCGTCTGGTGAACGTATCTGTGTTAGTCTCCGTTTTTGTATGGCTTCACTATTATCATATATTTAGTTTGATCCCTCCCAACGCCTTTTAGTTCTCTCCGTTGCCCCAGAGCACCGCCGATTTCCTTCCCCATCCTTTCACAAAATCCGAGCTTGAGCTCCATCTTTCGAGACTACGATCTCGACCGGGCGTTAAATCCAATCCTCCTTCCTTATACGGGACCTGCGGTGCACGTCGCAGCAGCTGAAGCTACATGTCTCATTACTTGCAGCGACTGCCACCTGTGGGGAGAGAGTTATATTTCAGGTCAGTTTAATACTTCGTAGCTGCGTGTTTAAATACATTCACACTCTCGATAACATATACCAAAATTAAGTACTCTATTGGGTGCCTCTTCATTGACATGCTGATATCTCACCTGGCCCTGGATATAGGTGATCGTTCGCATTGTTTGTCGGTCAAGGCAACTAGTGTGACATCGTTAGTTCGTTGTAAAAGAGATGGCGGGGGGGGGGGGGGGGGGGATGAGAGGCGAGTATCTCCTGTGGCCCGACCATAGATCGAGGCCCATGAGAAAGACAGGCCGTGGCGCATAGTCTCAGCAAGTGACACTGCATGCCTTACGAGTGCCAGCAGCCGTCTGCGGCATAGAGCGAGTAACTGTCTGAGACGAGTTTAGTAATCCTTGACTGTACGTTAAAATATATGCACGGTTCCGATAGCACACGACAAAGTTACGACCTATAGTGGGTACATTTTCAATTACATATCGATTTCCCTAAGGACCAGCACGGAACCGATGGTTCGCGAAGTGTGACGAACAAGCCAACTAGTGCGATGTCACAACTTCATTGCAAGGGTCCGGATTTATCGTGGGCCCCGCTGTGGCGGCGCAAAATCAACTGCTATTTGGGTAACGGAGTTGAATTGACTTGAAATTAGGCAAAAACTTTATCCCTTAAATTTGTATGCGTAATGTAATACTCGGTAGTGATCCTGAGCTGTGATGACATCGAGCAGCTTATGTTGTATTTTTTCCTGCGATAATTTAACTGTGCAGTTGTCAATGGTTAATATCAAACACTGTTGGTTAATGGCTGGTAGATATACACCGACGACAGCCTGCTTTAGAAACTCAATGTTTTATGCCGTTGATAACTTTATCTGTATGCTATTTAGGATGAAACTGTTGGTTTCTCGGTTTTTGCCGAAACAATACATACGTATCACACCTAAACTATATCCGGAGTCATTCGAGAGGAACGCTGGAACCCTACATTGCTACGTACAGCTTACCAACAATCTCTTCGCTGACGGATGGATAGATTCCACACAGTTCTGGTGAGCTCGCATACATAAATTCCTCTTTAATAATCCCGAAGTCTACGGGACGCCTTCATCCGAATCTCTGCATGCAGTACTCCGTAACACCACCCTCGATCGTAGGCAAGCGGGAAAGGGCAATTCTACACATCATTGTCATTGGCAGCATACACATCAACCACAGGAAGATTCAGAACTTCTTTTGCGGGGTGCCGAGCCTGTTGGAAGCAGATTGGTCTTCCAGTAATAACGGTGGCAGTGTCTGTTAATTGAAATGCAAATTGTCTACTTGACATTGAGATTTGTCACTAGGACAAACAGACCGTTGTACACCAATTACTATTGATTCATTTAGCCAGAGATTGCCAAAATAACTTTCCCAATCAGCAGCAACCTCTATGTTATTTCGTTAGTAACGAGTGTCCAGTGCCTCAAAAAGTGTGTATCATACTCGAATCACTCATCTGAAATCATCAAGACTCAATGGACTTGAGAACATTTTTCAGACTTCAACGGCGCAGTGAGCTTCTCTAAGCTTCCACGCTACATGATATCTTGTGAGTGGATGTTAGTAATAAACTTCAGACAATACGACCTGTTTCATCCGTTTTTACTGAATGCAACAGAGTTACAAACTTAGAAGATATTACACGTCAAAAAATGTAATTGTGCCGTTTGCTTGCAAAGGTCATCGAAAGTTTATCAGATATTTGAGAAAACCGTGTTCAACAAAGTGTTCGTCCTTTCTTTCAAAAAACTTATCTACATATAGCACATTTCATTTTGTACGACCAGAATGTAGCCTTCTTACCTGATAAAAAGGGAACTGCAATGATGCCCCCAGCGCGTCTTACACAATTAGCACACTGTTTTACACTTTTGTCTTAGACACTATTAATTTGCTGCTACGAATACTTTCGTCTTTCTTTGTAGCTGTTGGTGAGACTGTAATAATTCGTAATAAAGGTTTTCAGAAGACAATCTACTACACTCTCAACTTAACAGAAAAGTCTTTGTTGTCCTCATAGTATTTTTGCTATGCTTCCTTTGTATCTGGATTTCTATTCCACGCGCTTCATCTTTTTAATGAACTTGGCGTGTTGTTTCATTATTGGATATATGTCTGGGACATTTAGTTTATGGAGCATCTAGCGCTAAAACACAATTTAACTATACATTTAAGGTATTCGCAACTTAGAGCGCTTCGTTCCCAGTTTCCATTCTGCGTGTCTTAATCTTTAACGGAAAATGTTTCGTTCAAAATATTTGAAAGTCACCATCACCATATCTAGTTCTGTATCTGCGTGAGGAGATTGACAGAGCACTGAAAGACCTGAATCGAAACAAGGCCCCGGAAATAGACAACATTCCATTAGAACTACTGATGGCCTTGGGAGAGCCAGTCATGACAAAACTCTACCATCTGGTGAGCAAGATGTATGAGACAGGAGAAATACCCTCAGACTTCAAGAAGAATATAATAATTCCAATCCCAAAGAAAGCAGGTGTTGACAGATGTGAAAATTACCGAACTATCAGTTTAATACGTCACAGCTGCAAAATACTAACGCGAATTCTTTACAGACGAATGGAAAAACTGGTAGACGCGGACCTCGGGGAAGATCAGTTTGGATTCCGTAGAAATGTTGGAACACGTGAGGCAATACTAACCTTACTACTTATCTTAGAACAAAGATTAAGAAAAGGCAAACCTACGTTTCTAGCATTTGTAGACTTAGAGAAAGCTTTTGACAATGTTAACTGGAATACTCTCTTTCAAATTCTGAAGGTGGCAGGGGTAAAATACAGGGAGCGAAAGGCTATTTACAATTTGTACAGAAACCAGATGGCAGTTATAAGAGTCGAGGGGCATGAAAGGGAAGCAGTGGTTGGGAAAGGAGTGAGACAGGGTTGTAGCCTGTCCCCGATGTTATTCAATCTGTATATTGAGCAAGCAGTAAAGGAAACAAAAGAAAAATTCGGAGTAGGTATTAAAATTCATGGAGAAGAAGTAAAAACTTTGAGGTTCGCCGATGACATTGTAATTCTGTCAGAGACAGCAAAGGACTTGGAAGAGCAGTTGAACGGAATGAACAGTGTTTTGAAAGGAGGATATAAGATGAACATCAACAAAAGCAAAACAAGGATAATGGAATGTAGTCAAATTAAATCGGGTGATGCTGAGGGAATTAGATTAGGAAATGAGACACTTAAAGCAGTAAAGGAGTTTTGCTATTTAGGGAGTAAAATAACTGATGATGGTCGAAGTAGAGAGGAAATAAAATGTAGACTGGCAATGGCAAGGAAATCGTTTCTGAAGAAGAGAAATTTGTTAATATCGAGTATAGATTTAAATGTCAGGAAGTTGTTTCTGAAAGTATTTGTACGGAGTGTAGCCATGTATGGAAGTGAAACATGGACGATAACTAGTTTGGACAAAAAGAGAATAGAAGCTTTCGAAATGTGGTGCTACAGAAGAATGCTGAAGATAAGGTGGGTAGATCACGTAACTAATGAGGAGGTATTGAATAGGATTGGGGAGAAAAGAAGTTTGTGGCACAACTTGACTAGAAGAAGGGATCGGTTGGTAGGACATGTTTTGAGGCATCAAGGGATCACAAATTTATTATTGGAGGGCAGCGTGGAGGCTAAAAATGGTAGAGGGAGACCAAGAGGTGAATACACTAAGCACATTCAGAAGGATGTAGGTTGCAGTAGGTACTGGGAGATGAAGAAGCTTGCACAGGATAGAGTAGCATGGAGAGCTGCATCAAACCAGTCTCAGGACTGAAGACCACCACAACAACAACATCAACAATTCTAAACTGAGATGGCTCAAATGCCTCTGAGCTCTATGGGACTTAACTTTTGAGGTCATCAGTCCCCTAGAACTTAGAACTACTTAAACCTAACTAAACTACTAAACCTAAGCACATCACACACATCCCTGCCCGAGGGAGGATTCGAACCTGTGACTGTAGCGGTCGCACGGTTCCAGACTGTAATTCTAAACTCATCTGACAAAAACAGTTTTTAATTTGTAGTACAGTAAAGACAAAAGAGAACAAATAATTTTGTTAAATTTGCACTGAGCTATGTGCATTTGCGAGCAATAAGTATAACCTACGATTAGCCTAATATATCTGTGTAATATTTTCCCCGCATATCGTAATTACGACGTTATTTTTCAATTAAGGGTGTTAAATAATATCTGGTATGTAATATTTCATTTTACATACCAACATTGAAGGCTTCGAATATTCAGTTGATACAGAATGGCTTGGATCCCTCTACACTTCACGTCGGCAAAACTAAAATGTAATTATACTATAAGCGTAACGTGACGCTAGTTTTTGAAAACGTAATCGTACATGGATGTTAAGTCATATGGTTTCTGGCGGCTGAGTTTCCATACGTCCTCTCCGCGGGTGTTTAACCAGTATTTGCATGAATACAATAACTAATTTGTTCATAAGCTAGCAAATAACAGACTGTCGATGGATACAGAAATCCACGAATATCAGATTACAGTTTCGCCTATTCATAACAGGTCAACTACAGTTGGAATCGCCTAGTCTGCGTGCTGAATGAAATTACATTAATTTCGGATGCTTTTTTCTTTTTAGATTGTCTAATTAAATAAATAATGAACAGGAAAAGACACTATCGGAATCAACATAGGCGTAGCCAAGGAATAAAAGATACCCTGTAGAAGAAAATAAAAACCCTTGTCCACATTTTGGAACGTATAAATGGGCCTTCCTGTATAGAAAAAACACACATGATTTAAAATATTTTATAGTGGCATGTTCATGCACTGAGGGTAAAGTAATGAAGCGTTATGGCATAGTCTTATAGACATAAGTTATTTGAGAATTATTGTTCGCCGTATTACGATATTTGCAAAACAGCAGGTTCGTTATCGGTCTTGGGCCTGTTTCTTATCCGTCTTCGTAGGCCTCTTTAATCAATGACCACCATATAAAAATTTCACTATTCGTACTCGAGCTGATTATTCAGTTATTGTGTGAAGATTCTATACCCCGTAAGACTACCAGGGTCTCTTCAACTACTGATGGTAAGCAAGAATAACGGAAACTGCTTTATTCAAACTGCCTTCACAGCATTCTATTTCTGTGTATGGTTGTGAGGAGGGCACGAATGCTAATTAAGTACAACGAACTTGTGAGAGACTTCGTAAGACTAGCACATTGGTTTATGAATAGAACATTGGATGCCAAGTATAACGACCACTACTACCAATAGACAATCTCCAACTGCAGAAATTGAGCTACTGTGAGGATATATGTTGATGCACACGTCATACATGAACAAACCGAGGTAATAATAGCCTAATGATATATTTCGAGATACTTTCACCAAGTGGATGTATATAAGCAGTGACATACCTATAAAGACAGGAAGAAGCTTCACATGCAGAAATTCCACAAACAACACAAAGCATCCGGAGCAGAGTTTTGGGTATTGGTGTTTTCACAAAATCTGCAAAGCGAAATTTCTTATGACAACATTTTGCTATTGACACGACACAGCTGATGCCAGTATTCGTTCTGTGGCTTTGCATGATACCTGACGTCACAGCAGTTCGTTCCCATAATTCGCAGTAGAGGGCACTGCAACGCGATCGCACTGTGACGTCACAGAGCATATATAAGGAGAGGAAGAGGGCGCTGCGCGCTATTTGCTCGTTGTCTGGCATAGTGTGAGGTACGGTCAGTGCAGAAATGGAGCCATTCTACTCGCTGTTGTCTGTGATGGGACTGGCGGTCGTGTGTCCGTCCATCTCTTGTTTCAACTTTGATATCATCGGCAGCCTACCACCAGAAATCGCGATATCCATCTTAAGGTAAGTTTCTTTATAATGTGTGCATGTAGGTGACTGTCAGTGCACAATTTATCGAGACAGTTACTAGTAATATTCTCGTTCGTGTAATGCCTTCAGTTATTTAGTGGGATTCCTAATTACTGTTCTGAAATGTGTTTTCCCTCTGTAGCAGTTGTTTCGAAATTGTCATCAAAAAGTGTTGTTGTGCTGACGGTATGCAGTTAACCGTTGCTGCTTAATGAAGCAGACGATTTACATGGCGAAAAATCCCACTTGAAGATCTAATTACGTTTGGAGAAATTGTAGCTGACAAATAACAGTTAAAATAGCTCAACTCGTCAAGGTTCACTTAGTGCTGAATAGGAACGAGTGGTGGTATTTTCATTATGGAAGTTTGTTCTAACGACTTATTTGCTAGGTGCTTAAACATATAACCGCGTGCTGTACCCTACAAAGTTCTTCGCAAAACAGTAAAAAGGAGAAAATTATGATCTAACAAGCCGCCTTTGAGTTTTCAGGTGGTGTTACGTTTATCTTGGATATAAATGTATAAATCTCCTGACAAAGTAAAGAACTAACAATTTTGAACACTTCTTTAAATTGATACTGTGTTACGAAGACTCTTGAACCTAGTGATGTCATGATGGTGGGAGATGTTTGATCATAGTCACTTACGTGGATTGTTTACCGTAGCTGTCTTGATTCCAACCATTCGTGTTCTTAGTAGCAGTTTCGACGTTCGCAGTGTTTACGAAATGCGGTGGAGAGTAGAAGTCCCTCATTAACATAAAACTGATACCCACTGGATGTAAGGTGTACTTTGCATGTGAAACTGCCAATTTAAGTGTGACGCCTTCAGGAGTATGTAATTGTAATCAAGCCATTTGTTTATGGGTAAACAGTGAATTCGTGTGGTTTTAAACGGTTCATAGTTCAACTAACGTTGTTTTATCTGTATACCATTCCTTCTGCTATGTTTTTGTTTGTCTCCGTTATTGGTGAGCTACCATAGACTAAGCTGAACTGTACGCCATGTTTTCCGCAAAGGATAGGATATCCATAATTGGTTACTTCTGAGTCACGAAGAGAGTGGAGGTTGCTAATTGCATGTATTTCAAGAATTCGTCGTATGTATGGGCGGCCACTCAGCTGTGCACTGTACTAACTTTTGCAGAAATCATTTCTGCGTGTTTAGATTTTCAAGTGACACGGAATGAAGAAATGTATAGGCCATAAATTGTCAGACAACTGGGGACCATGACTTCGCGTTCAATTGTGTGTTGTACGTACATGTTAATGAAAGTAGTTATAAATATGAAACCAATCGTATACAATTGCGTTTCTTCCCCCGGTCGAAAACTTTCGTGGATCAGTTCGTCTCAAAATTGTTAATTCCCGAGATAATTTTGCAAGTGACAAAGTGAAGAGTAATATTTGTGATATATTGCTACGTCGTTCTCGTAAACATACAAAGTCTAACCGAATAATACTTAATCTCGATTCTTATATAGACGAGTGATAGTTTAGACAATTTTATAGCGGTTAGGTGATTGGGGAACACTTGCAAAAGTAACATAACCTACAAGAACTATCATGAAGTACACAAAATGAGTACTGGTTAAATGACAAATTCAATTATCCATGGAATTGGTTTCCCTGTAACATGAAACTGTACTTTCCCCCTCTGTATAAGAAAAATGCCTCTTTTCATAAAGTATGTACTTATGATTAAAAGTAAACAGCACTTTCACAAGTGCCTGTATATCGGCAAAAACTATTAAATAGGCACCGGCTGTTACCCCAAAGCACCCATATCTGAAGGTATTGGTACTTCTCTTGTTTGATATTTACGAACTACCCTACAAGCTCCGGGCTCACATTTCTATAGCCGCGTAATATATTTATAAATATCTCTCTACGCAGTAATCACTGTTCGATAGAATTCACAGTATCAAATATTCTATAGGGCAAACTGTGAATAGTTGCGTGTGTGGGTTAACCATCCACAACGTGAAAAATTGTCGAATGATGTGCGTTGGGGAAGACCTGGCGGACGATTCAGCCTATTACGTAGGAGCTCTAGATGTGGTTTGGTGGTTTCATGTACCACGTTAGAGGATATGATGTGTGTCTTTTTACGTGATTATTCACTTAACAGCAGTTCTGCGTGTTTATTCATCTTCATAAATAAGTAGTTAGAAAGACTGTGGTGCGTAATGTTTCGAAAGTGGTTTTAAGTAATGTCAGTGTGTCATTGACGTGAGGGTTTCCGTCTGGTAGGAATCTTACTGGAGTTGTGGGACTAGTGTAGCAGGGGATACAACCCGTCGGCTTTGGACATTGACGTCACAAGTCGCCAATCGAGAAGCGATTCTTCTTAGTGTTGTAGCTCCCTTCAGTGGCTGATAAGTGTTTTTTGGCTTTAAAAAAAAATCTCACTAGATAAACTAAACAGATCCACTTTATTAAGCAATCAGTAAAAAAACGAAACTGAAACATAACAGCAAAAGCGAAAATGGTAAACTGCTATCTGGCGATTTGTGACGTCATTGTCCAAAGCCGACGGGTTGTATCCCCTGCTGCACTAGACCCGGAGTTGTGTGTATACTGGTTTTGAGTTATTGTACTGTTGGTATTTTATAGCTGCAGATTGGTTTTTGGCTTTCTAATAGTTAGTTCTGTGTGATGTTTATGAATGATCGTGTAATTCGTCTTTTGTCGTTTATGGATATGACTACGACAGTGTATGGAGATTTGGAGAGATTATTGGTTCACAGCCATTTGAGATGTTTTCCTGTGGAAGTGTTGCTTTTGCCAGAGAGGTCTGTTCAAAGTCCATTAATTATTTTGTGTAGGTGACAGTAAAGGAAATGGTGCGAGACTGAAAGGTTGTCGAAACTGAATTGGCCTTTGGTAAGATGAAACCTGGCATGGTTAGATGTGTTTTGGTAACGTGGTTGGGAGGTCTGTTGTTTGGGAGGTTGGGTGTTGTGACGTAGTTTTTAGGATGGTGGGTTCACAGACAAAGCCATCATTCGATGGGTTTGTTGAACATATTGAGGATGGCTCTACTATTGTTTCTCATTGTCATCTTATAGAGAGTTGGAATTTGTTACAGATTATTGGGGGACTTGCAGGCTAAAGTGTGTAAGTTGGATGTGTTGGTTGGAGTGAGTGGGGGAATATTTAATTTGGTTGGTTATTTGGTCAGGGTTAAATTTGGGTGTTCTGTAGGTGTTCGTGAAGGGTGGGGAAGGTTGAGAGGTGCAGGTGGCCCAGATTTTTAATCGTTTGACTTAGGCTGGTAAGTTAGTTTTGTTTTTTTATATGTAATAGTATATGGCTTTCGTATTTTATGCTTAATTATGATACATGTATATCTGAACTGTCAATGCGCTTGCATATGCATTTTTGAGTTGCAATACTAGTCGAAGGTAATGATTGTGATTCGTGGATATCGTTTAGTTTGTTCCATGCATTTCGATCGCGTATGCTTTCCATAGTAACTAAGTGACAGAGTTTCTTGGTACTGCGAACATCGTTTGATGATAGCAATCCACTTTTGATAATTTTCTGCAGTTTTTAAGGCAAAGGATATGGTTTGCATATTATAGGCTGGGTGTAGGTGTTTCGTCATTGAGCGGTTTCCTTTTTTGCTTCCACAGCTTAGTAGGGTACATCACTTGAGGGAATGGATGACAAGTCGGTGAGTAGTGCTGTGGAAAGGTTAAATCTCATATTCTGAAGCCTGCAGTTGGTTTTTGGGTTTGTGGTGCTAATGTTGCTGGTAAGATTCTAGGGTACTTAGACTAAAATGTTGAGAAATAGGTTGCTGCCCCTATGACTAGACAATATGGAAGTAAGTATACGTCAAATATGTATTACATTCTGCTGCGTGGGGCGCTTATCAGAGTTTAATAGCAACTTTATAGAAAGAGGTACATTGTGATATTTGAGGGGGTGGTGTAGTAGTACTAGTAATGTCCTCTACCAAAGAAATATAACTTATGTTCCCATCGTTTGGTTTTGCAATTCTAATAGCAGCCGTGTTTACCTGATATTGTTATACCACCATTTCTCAAGATAAACGGTTGCATTTGTTATCACGCTCCACTGTAACTATCACGCTTAGGACTAATCATATTGAATTAGTCCTGTGCTTCGTGAAACGCGTGACTAAGGTTGTCTTAACATTGCAACATGCACAAAGCAATTGTTGCGTGATTTTATGTAGGTAGAAACAGAGGTAAATTTTTAATTGTTTTGATTAATATTACTTTCTTTAGCGCGACACATTTTATACCGATATTGGTTTAGTACTATTTAAACTTGTGCAGCTTTTAGCTTCGGTTCGGTAGTGACTGCAAAGAAGTGATTGTAAACGTTCTATATCTTGTGACATACCGTTCAAAGTAAAACTTTATCTACGTATCGTCTTCATTTCACGAACCTGAATACCATTAGTCAGTGACGTGGCTGCGTCAGTTAGTATCAGAAACTTATTTCCACTCATTGGTCATACTCCAGGTAAAAGATTAGTGCTGCAAAAGAAGATTTAGTCTAACGTAAATATGCTCTAAACATCGTGAGACCTTCGCAAAGCTGAACGTCAGTTGTGTGCCTATGATTAGAAAAGATATTCTTCATATAAGATTTTTCCAGTATTTTGTGTAATGTTGGCGTAGCTGGAGCTCTGTAATGGTAGCCTTGAAATTCCATGGTATCCTCGTAAGTGTGGACTTACCTATACCAAGCTTTCTATGCTACGTCAACTGTAATCCACGGCGTAAAAAATGCATTGAACAGGAATTTTCGTAATTTTCAGTGATCTTACTCGAAGATCAATTGCAGCTCAAAAATGTTTCCCGTGTTATATTTGAAAAATTGTTTTACAGTTGTCGTTATATAGGACGTTTTCCTTTACAAAACTCGTACATCAGAAGAATACTGATGCTTGTTATTTGTTACTGAACCATTGCAAAACAAATGAAATCCATAATTTACGGTTCATTGCATGGCTAATTTGTGGTTTACTGAGTTAGCATTTAACTGTCGGCAATTTGTGGCACACCAACTGAAACTGGCCACCTGCATTTTTTTCTGTGATTGGCCTTGAGTATAATGCGAGTTGTTACACTGCGGTGAGCGTCATGTGATTGCGGAGGGAAGTTCATCCTATAATTTGGTGTTAACGGAATTGTATTTTGTTGGAAATGTTTTGGGCAGATAAATATTTTGAGTGTTACTTTCAGATATTCATCTTCATACAGTATAAGGTACTTTTCATGCGCTATCAGTCGGGTTCAATTCGATTTTTTAATGTTCTCTCTTCTCTAGACTGCAGTAAGCTGTACATGTATTTTAAAGCTATTCCGAAAGCAGATGATGTACCAGAGGTATTGAAACTGTATGGTATAGTCAGCTGCAACATTGATATTTTTAATTATACGACAGTTCCTATTGAAAAGCTTTTAGGCGGGTGACGGTTGATACATACGCAACAAGAAAACGTTTGGAGTCGTTCAGTCATGTGTGTTCTGTGAAGCTGAATGAAAATTGTGTGATATTGCTGTACTAAGTTTGCAGAGTTGCAGTAGCAATTTTTACCTTTAAAACAAAATAATAGTGCAGATAGCTTCGTTGTTTTATACGAAAGACGGCGCTGGAGAAATACATGGCAACCATTTAGTGTAGTTGGTGAGATCTTCTCAGATGTTTGCAGAACATTGTTAATCGATTTAGAACGTAATGCTGTTTCCCGCACATCGTCACTCCGTATATTGTGAGCAGTCCGAAATCTGTGAAAGGGCCTTGCGTGTTATCGGAGCTTTTATTTTTCCAAACTGTGTAGCAACTACATCAAAGTACACCGTTTCCCACTCGTTTGATCTGATTGTGTTAAACTTTTCGTAGTGAGGAGTATTTTATAGTTTCAGCTGAGTCGAAGAAAACCATATAAATATTAAAATGCAATGAAATATTATGTGACGCAATAGTAGAGTAGCATTCTGACGGCAAACTGATCGTATGTGTTGAAAAAGTGATAAGCCACGAAAAGTAATGAATCTGATTGCGCAATGTGGTTACACTCAGGGGTGATAGAATTTAGCAGATGTGGATTTTATATACGACGTGTAATTAGTTTCATAATTATATTGAAGTTTAAAGGCCCCTACAAAGCTCCCAGTTTATCGACCGACTGACAGACCAATTTCGTGACAGCCTACACACGTGCCGACCGACTGCACTCAGCGATTATAGCTCCGCCCAGTTGTTGTTACTTGTTTACCATAAATTCATTGTGTTTGTTCTACGAGATCCAGCTTGCATTTACACAGAAATACAAGAGGATTTGCCTCAGCTGTCTTAGACGTCCAAAGCCTAAAAAAGTCAAGAGAGAGCTGTGGGCAAAGATGCGAAAGAAATTCACCCAAGTTCTGTTACTTATGCAGTTGTTGTCAGATGATTTTTCATAATTATCTAAGAATGAATGAATCGTGCGTTTCTGAGTGGCTGGACATCATCAAATTCAGTGCTTTTGTATCTCTACAGTTATTAACTAAAATGGTTCCTGAAACCTGCAATCTAACTTACAGATGACTGAGAAAATACATCAAGCTAAATGAAAACAAAAGATGTTGATATAAACATTATTTATGTATGTATGTATGTACGTATGTAGTATAAAAGAGCAGGAAACTCGTTGTAAATTCGACAACTGTGGCTACACATGGTGGCATACAACAGATACGTAAGAAACGAAGCACCTTAAAAAAAATCCCATACTTCGCTCTTCATAGTATAGGGCTTAGATGTTGGCTGGACTGATTAACACTTACAACGATGAAGCAATTATATTTTACGACTTCAAGTCCATTGAATATCGATACGTCAATTTTTATACTTTATTTCCTACAAGTATCGGAAGTAAAAACAGAAATAGGACGACGACGGACTTTTATTCCATGTGCCACAAAAACCATTCTGGATTCGTTAAAAATGGAACGATGTGCTTCATTTCTTGCTTCAGTATTGCTATACTCCTCGCACGATGTATCCCACAAATAGCTGCACTCCTTATTTTTCTCCAGGAACACTCTCCTCATATTTCCGTCCAACTCGCACTGTGTCGTGTATATTTTGACTGCATTTAATGCCACGAGCAGTGACAAAAGACGAACTTTTGTCGGGAGATTGCACAATTTGTTGGGTGGTGTCTGGTCCTACCGCCCCGACATTCCGACGAGGCATGTTCGTCGGACAGTCAAAACGCCTACACACGTGTAATATGTCGGTTTGTTGGTCCTTGTGTAGGGGCCGTTAGTGTCACTACAGTAACTGAAGTTTCATTGCACTGTATCTGCTTCTTCGATATATCTTTGTATGCATGGTCGTTGTCACTCTTGCAGTGCATGGTATGCTAAAGGAGTGTATTTTGTGTTGCAGGCAGCTAGACGGAGAGGCGCTTTGGGCGGCGAGCCACGTGAGCCGTCGCTGGAGCCGGCTGTGCAGGGCGGACGCGGTTCTGCAGCGGAGGCTGCGCCAGCAAGAGGCGCTTCGCCGGCGGCGGGCAGAGGCGCGCGTCTGGGCCGTCCAAGTCGCTGCCGCGCCAGCCGCCAGGGATCTGCGGACCGCGCTGAAGGCGCGTAACGTCAGGCAGCCGTTTCACCACGTCCTGGCAGGTGAGTCGCTCGATATGCTACTCGGCAATAAATTTTTTAACTCTTACTTTGGTAGGGTTTACAGCTTAACTGTAGCCATTTCCAGTGAATGAAATGCATTGAACTGTTTCTGTGAAGTGGCTCAACTGGACCTGTTTGACGAATGCTAGACGTACATTGTGTCTTAGCGGGTTTACTGTATTGTTACCACTTTAAAAAGTATTGAGTCTTAAAAAATAGCCTGCGGAAAAGCGATGAGCTGACCTGTTCATTTATTCGCCTAAGCAAAGCCCGTTGAATTTCTAACTGCCCTACAATCAACTGAGACTAGATGGACGCAAGAACGGGCTTATTTCAATTGTTGCTCCATAATGTCCAGAGTTAGTCGAGCGGTGAGTAACGTTATCAGTTTAACCTTGCAGATAGCATTTGTAGAAAGGAGAGAGGATCGATCATAGGCAGGGACGAGGTCAAGGCCGGCATGTCACGAGGCATGATCGGCAAATTGGCCTTCTAATTATAACTGGCACACGCCGCATCATGTCGGGCCACAGTTGACGCAGATGCATCTTGATACATTTGTTGCCTGGATCTCTGTAACTATTGGATGCTTACGAAACCGATCCTGTTCTAGAATTGTCAAAGGTCTATGATTTTGTAGTTCAACTCGCGATTGTGACTAATTTTTTACTTCAGCCACGGTAGGCAGTGGAATGACACGCAGTCATCTTCCTGTATTTCCTTTATGCGTAATTTTACGTGCTTGAATGTACCTTCTAAGACGAGATTTGTCTTTAGAGGAGCCACCACGTATTCTTCACCAAACTGTTAATGTAACATATCGTTTTTCTAATTTGAGTACATCCATTGTTAGTCTGCATGTGAAACCGTGAGTTCTAACTTTCATATATTTTAAGAGTAGTTTTTGTCTGTAATAGAATGTCCTTTCCCTGTTTACCATGGCTGAAATAAATGAATTACTCACAATCATGAGGTAAACCGCAAAATACAAATACCTTTGTCTATACTACACGAGGATCGCTTCTAGAGATACTTAGTCCCAGGCGGCAAGTACCCCTAGATGAGCCTATGTCAACGACAGCTCCGATTTCACTTGGGAGGGAGGGGCAAGTTACCATTAAAAAGCTAAATTGTCAATCACAACCTCGTGATGTCCTCGTCACTGCCAGTGACTGATATTTGCCTTTTTCTTTGATTCCCATTTGCAGAGTTAATTTCGAAACGGTAACCACAACTCGAGTAACTCTGGACATTATTGACATACATTTGACACAATAGTTTTCATATCCATCCATTCTCTCACAGGCAATAGGACAGATTAGAAACTGAACGGGCTTTGAGTAGGTAAATACATGAACAAATCAGGCGATCACTCTTTCAGAGGCGTATATGCACTAATCGAGCATTCTTCCTCATCCCCTCTCCCCTAACACTATAGACTAGCTGTAGAAAGGGCGTGATAAGTTGGCTGCCGGCCCCCAGGTATTGAGAGGTCACAATACCGAACACAAAATTCTGAACCTACAATACCTGCTTGTGTGGGGAAAATTCCTTTTCGTTTATGATTTTTTTTTAATTTATTGTGCCTGTTACATAAAGTTGATGTATGTCCCTGGTAGTTCCGTTTTCTTTTTGACCATATCTATGATGGCAAACTGCAGATAAAGAAGTTCTGTTTTACTTTTGAGACTTGTGTTCGTAAATGAAGCATCCTCTTCCAACCGGACCTATTGCCCCATATATCCTGAAAAATGAGACTGGCTTCGTTTATGATTATATCTGTGTGATCCGCATTTCCTTCTCGGAATGTGTGTTTGAGGGGACCATTTACGTGTTACGTTGCCACAGAACCTATCTGAATGTCGAAGTAAAGAAAACTCGTTAATCTTATTGTCTGGTGATGGATAGAGAAGACAGTGTTGGGGTGTTCAGTGAAAGGACATGGTGTTACAAAATAAATCATTTGTGATTAATGAAACTTGTTTGTTTTTAGTGAACATCATCTTGCAAAAGTTCATTTCCTACTCACTCCTATATGAATGCCTCAAAGTAATATGAATGATTTTCGTGTGCGTGCCATATAAAGAGCTGGTCAGAATTAATAAACCAAAGATTAACGTAGTACCATGATATCACATTCTCCTTACCTCATACCTGTTTCAGATTGTATAAGATTTGTCCTAGTCATCCTTTGCGCTTTTGTTTTTTGCATACTTGACCGGAGTAAAGGCTTTCAGACGGGTGTGAAGGGTATCGAACATGAACTCCGGGGAAGAAATTAGTCTGAATAAAAAAAAAAACTCAACTTTCAAAGAATAACGCTCTTTTGAGCATGTTAATTCATGTGGATGCCGTTATCAGTTCTGTTAGACTCGACATAATCAATTTTCGCTACATTCTTGGTTTTTATCTGTAGTCGCACCCAAAGTTTGGAAAAACCGTCAATCAATCTAATGAAAGACAACGGGCTTGTAATATGGCCAGCAACGGACTGTTTAGTGAGTGTCCTGTTTATTAAACATTACTGCAATGGAATAGTGAATATACGCAGACTCCTCCTGTAGTCCACAGTAACGATATGCATTGACGGCAAACACTCGTCCTCACCCATAATTTAGACGCATCAGGAACACAATGATGTGGTTAAAATAAGTCATGAAGGATACACATTAACTAATGTCACAGTGGGTGAAACTGTGGAGACGAGGTGGTGTCTATCGTACGTACATTCCATATGTCTGAATGTTAACAGCCCTTTCCCATTTAATAATTGTTACAGTTAAAATTTGCTTGAGAGCCAACAAAATCGTACGCCCTGTTTGTAGTGAACCCTATGTCAATGCATGTTCTATATTTGTCTTGTAAGGCAAGGATCATTTCCTTCGGGTGTATTGCGCTGTTTCCTGCAAATGGTAGTAAATCAACTGTGTAATGTGTTGTAGCATGTTCGAGCTTTTTAAGTTGCCTGAATCAGTTTTCCAGAACGAGTGTAATAATGCCATAACTCCCATGTTTCAGGTCGGCCGCAGCCGTATGCAGCTCCCGCCGGCGCGCAGAAGATGAAGACGCAGAAGAAAGCGAGGCGGTTACCATCTCCTGGTGCTCAGGGTGCGTCCCTGGTGTCTCGAGGCTGCTCCACTACTTCTAACAGACCGTTGCGAATATGAAAACTGTATTTTACGCCAATAAACTACTTAAAATCCACACTGTGTGTTTTCCTTGCCATCCAAGACAATTTTAATGAATTGCATTTTAAATTACGGAAATTATTTTTGTAATGCCAATCGATTTACGAACATCGTTCAGTAATAAGCAACTTCGCTGTTGCTACACGAGGAGGGCTATAAATGATGGGACTGAGCTCACATCAAAAGGAAAAGTATTCTTTAACCATATTCAGTAAACGATACTTAAAGCAAAACTGAACTCGAGTAAACAGTAACTACAATTAAGCAAGAAGAAAATAGGTTTAACACGTTGACTGCTTCAAGCTTAGTTGTGAATGTTTCAACGCCAGGAAACCATCACGGCGTTCGTGTCTTGTCTGCTGTGACCGGCAACGGCCTTACTGCCGTCAACTAGTTAAACGGAAAGTAAAACAACTGTTGCGCCGGTATTCAGAAATATGGCTACTTAATCAAAATTACTTGTCTTTCGTTTTCATGCATTAATTAGCTGAGATTAAACGGGACATGTAAAACTGCTCCAGGTAGTTATGTTCATTTCAGTGACAAGAGCAACAATCATTTTTCTCTATCGTCTTTAACTATATCACCATCATTAACAGAAAAGACATTCGCGTATTCATTTAGCTGTTTGGTGGTAAGTACCTGACAGTATCACTTTTTCATAATTAATAATTTCCATGCAAGCCGCGGTGGCCGAGCGGTTCTATGCGCTCCAATCCGGAACCGTGCGACTGCTATGGTCGCAGGTTCGAATCCTGCCTCGGGCATGGATGTGTGATGTCCTTAGGTTAGTTAGGTTTAAGCAGTTCGAAGTTCTAGGGGACTGATGACCTCAGATATTAAGTCCCATAGTGCTCTGAGCCATTTGAACCAATAATTTCGAATTATTTCCATAGTTCAGTCTGATGCAGTATATATTAATTAAAAAACTTGTGATGTGGGATCAATTTGAAGATAGAAGTAATTGTTTTTCTCTAATCTTTCGTTTGTTCAAAAAAAAAAACAATGTTCAAATGCGTGTGAAATCTTATGGGACTTAACTGCTAAGGTCATCAGTCTCTAAGCTTACTAATTAAGCCTAATTATGCTTAATACAAACACACACATCCATACCCGAGGGAGGACTCGAACCTCCGCCGGGACCAGCCACACTCCATGACTGATTTTGCTTTGTAATTTGAAAATAACGAATAGAAAAGTAACATTCATTGCATAGATATGCAGGTACGATATGTTTTTATGAAGTTCGTATTTCCGATGTACAAATTACGTAAGCAGTTTGAAGTATCGTGTGCATTTAATTTAGCAGACAAAATCTCTGAACTATATACCACGCAGTACTACTATGTGGCAAGAGAATAGTACCTTCGAGGCGTGCCAGTGAGACAAGTTTGTATTTCGCCTGCATAACTATTAGTAGAGAACACTCCCATCGAGAAATTCCCAACAGAAATGTCACGGCTCACGCTCACACACACACACACACACACACACACACACACACACACACACACACACACACACACACACACAATGCTGCTACGAATAGGAAGTCAAGGGTACCATCACAACCATTCTAAATAAACCAGTATGTTATATACAGGTCTTGGTAGAAATATTTATACTCTTAAGTGCATTTATACACTATTATTCTTAGTAAACAACAGTATTCGAATCGAGCTGACTACCTGCTTAGACACAGATTGTTCACACCGAATTCGATGATCAGATTTCGTTACTTACATAGCACACAGTTGATTACCTATCAGCATCGCGCGCGCGCGCGCGCGCGCGCGCGCGTGTGTGTGTGTGTGTGTGTGTGTGTGTGTGTGTGTGTGTGTGTGAGAACAACAGCCATGTTCGGTTTATTTAACAAAAATTCTCCGAAAATCATGAAAGTCGATGGTTATTTCCCCGTTACATTGTTTCTCACCAACTTATATGAAGGGCTTATTTCGATAGTGGTAGAAGTCCATTTTTGTTCATCTTAAGATACAGAGTCCTAAAGTTAAATGAGCGCCGAAAAATCTGCAGTTGAGATACGAGAAATATTCAAGCATATGGCTTCTTGCTAGAGATGAAACTTTCTTTCTGTTGGTTTGGATCGTTAATGTCAGAAGCACTATAATCAGAAAAGTGGAGGTAATGGACTTGTAACACTATTGAAATAAGCCCTTCATATCATAGAACACTTGCAAATTGTCAGAATAATGGGACATACATCACTCCTCTACGAAAACGAGGCGCCAAGTCAGCCGGACTAAAGCGACGTAGTCACTCTCCGTCTCACCCACAACGCTCTCTTCTGAGACATACTATGGCCGATGAGCGTTTGTTTTTGTGTAATCAGATACTTTCACCGTTCGACCAGCTATAAAACATTTAATAATTTTCGGTACTGTCAAAGTATGACTTCTAAGAATGCCAGACAAACTTGAAATAATCTTTGTGTGTCTGAGGAGGAGGAGGAGGAGATTAGTGTTTAACGTCCCGTCGACAACGAGGTCATTATAGACGGAGCGCAAGGATGGGGAAGGAAGTCGGCCGTGCCCTTTCAAAGGAACCATCCCGGCATTTGCCTGAAGCGATTTAGGGAAATCACGGGAAACCTAAATCAGGATGGCCGGAGACGGGATTGAACCGTCGTCCTCCCGAATGCGAGTCCAGTGTGCTAACCACTGCGCCACCTCGCTCGGTTTTGTGTGTCTGAAGAACTCGGTTAATACAAATTCCTACACATGAAAGCCACCTGTTATACCATGTTTTCCGTATAGCGTACGTCATCCACTACAAGACTGCACAACATTGTTAACTGACCTGTACATACTTAATTACCTACACATTTAAGGTTTCTGTTTGAATGTACACATACTGATTCCACCTCTCGCATATTTTCGTCGAATGAAAATTATGTTAGTAAGGAAAAGCAACCTCAAACGACAAAAATCAATTCTGAAATATTTGAATGAGCATAACCCTTATGTTTCTCATTAAAACTGATTTGACTATCTGACAACGTATTTAGCTAGATCACTTCTATGTAAGCACGCGATGTCATTTTGTTGTATCAGGACTCTGTTCTTTACTGAAGACGGAAGATTTCGTGTGTTAAATAATTTTTTATATCTCAGAAGTCATTTAAGTAATGAAGTTGAAATTCTGACTGTGGACTATTTATTATTTTAACTACCGTCGGTGTTCAGAAAGAGAGAAAAGTGTTTTTCGCCTCTTAATGAGTGGGTGACACCGTCACGTCGCAAATCGCATAGCGTTACATAATGTCAAATGCTGACAGAAGTAACAGAAACAGAAATTAAAGGATCAAAAGAGTTATCATGGTATTTTGATAAATACTTAGGGACCGTTTATTCAAAACTAAACAAAACAAAACACAATTTTATGTGTCACTCGCTTTTCGCCTCACTTTTTTGCATAGCATCTTCAGTGGTCCGGAATATGTAGACATCTTTGTTTATATTGCTTATCTTACATTTAAGACGGTCTCAAAGTAATAATTGCAATTATAACGTAATATATACACAACTAAGGAAGACTGTACCACAAAAGTTCAAGATGGTATTATCACTTGTCGCCTTTCAGACAGCAGCAACTACAATTAGCTTATAACGGGTAAGGTCTTTCAGAGCGACGGTTCTCGAAAACTGCTTCAGATACACGTCTGGGTCATGTTTTATTACATTCACCGGACCAATAACAGCAAAGTACAGTTTTGCGATGGCTTCATCTTAGTGAAGTTGCTAAATTTGAGGCAAAATCTTTATTTAGCCGTAACTCCGTAACTAAACATTTGCTGGCCTATATTTATTTGAACTTTTTTGTTTAGTTTTACTTGCATAACAACATATTAAAATATTTGCGTACCTTTATGAAACACCCTGTATACTAATTGCCCTTTGTAATTTTTCTCCACGTTGCTCCATTGACCTCAGCAAAGTGATGGACGACAACAAGATCTCGAGGTCCTGTTGTGAATCTCAGCATAATAATCTTTTTGAGTTCCTCATCCTCCATGCCCTCAAAGTTTTGTCATGTCACACAGTTCCCCCTCCATTATAGTTGGTACATCATATAGTATGACAAGAGGATTTCGGTTTTCAGGTGGTTCACATTTTACCGCCTTACACAACTTTTGGTTATTTAACAACTTTTCCTTGTCCTGCTCCATCGCCATGTCTACAATTACAATATTTTTGCCTGGTTTTACCGTATTAACTCTAATCTTGTCTTTCGACAGGTTCACTACTGTCGTCAAAATCTCCTGGAACTATAATGTCTTGGCCAGGCAGGATCTGAAAAAAACCGCCGTGTCTGGCCGTTTGGTAACCCTTGTTATCGTATCTTTCGTAGTTTGTGCCTCTGGTGGGGCTTGCGCAGCCACAATATCCCACGTCTTTAACGGCTGCTTGTGCAGCCTTTCGTTTTCATTCTCAATTTCTTCAACACGGCCTTCCAGTCGCATTGGCTATGGCCCATGCCGCCAACTCATTTTAATAGTCATTAGAGCAGCTTGACTTATCTTTCCGTTTTTAACATTCTGCTCCAAGAGTAGTGTTATTCTGGCGTGCCTACTCGTAACATTCTCGTCCGTCGTCAGTCCCAACTCGTCCTACAAGGAGCGATCAGACACCACAGATCCCCATGAAGGTGAACTCGTATCACTTGTCGCCGTACCAGCCATCATGTAGTTTGACAAGTGAAGAAAGGCAGAAACCCGTGCCTTTCCTCGGACCGGCACCTCTGTCATGGTGGCGGGTGGTGGGCTGTGGGGGGAGGGGGGCAGGACTACTGCAGGCCGCCCACCGATATGCCCGTGGGTGAAGGGCACTAATGAGCTGCCAGGTTCAGCACGCCGTTGCCAACATCCTCCCCCCCCCCCCCCCTCAACAGCCCTGTCACCTACGATTTAACTCAGCTCACCTCAGCAAGTACACCTCGCCCCTGTGGAGAGGTGGATGCATCGTCCATCGCCGCCTACTAGCCCAAGCTTCCACCTCTCTGCTAATGACCCGCTCCTAGTCAGGTGGTGGGCCGGCCATCCCGTTCAGCTCTCTGGATCCGGCTAACCTGTCCCAGGTGATGTCACCACCCCCTGGGTTTGGCAGAACACGTCCCGATTACCCACTGGCGCTGCGAAGCGGCTTAACCGACTCGTGCCGAGATACCACGCCGACAAACGATATCGCCGGCATGCAGAGAGAGCACCTGGTGTTCCGTGCTCTGCGTAAAGAGGGAGGGAAGCAGCAGCCGCCCAGCGCAGAGGAGTCACTCACACGGTGAGCAACATCCCCGGCCTAGCAGCCCACTTAGCCCTCAATGCAAGAGACAGATCTTCGGTCTCTGGACACAGCTCCCTCTTTGGCACGCACCCTTCGCTTTCGCATCGGGTTGGGTCGCAGCTCTCCCTTCTGACGCAAGGCAACATCCGGGCGGGCCCGGGAAATGCCGTGCTTAACGTCTGGCACCACGGAAAAGCGGAAAGAGCCACTTGGGAGGGAGAGGCTATGTATGACGCTTCACTCCTCCATGTGAGACCTGTCGCCGCGACGCCCGACCATGGAACGATACGTCATGGGGCGAGACTCCGTGCCTTACGGCGAGCGGGCCCACAGCCAAGCGCACCGCATAAGCGACTGGGGAACTGCAAGCTTCCGCCAGCGCTCAACCCATCCGACCTCACGCCAGACATTGCTGAATATGGAGCTCCGCAGAAGACCATCCTTACGTGTTCACATGTTGACCCAACGACATCGTCACTTACAACTGCATTGCGCTCGGGACCACAGGGATTCGACCGTCGATCAATGGAAAAATGTTGGCTCTTCGGGTGAATCACATTTTTGCCGCAACAGGTCGATGGTCGTCTCCATAAACGCCTTCATCGAGATGAACGACGGCTCGAAACGTATTGTGCGCCACGGGCACAGGTTGGCGGGAGCAGTATTATGCTACGGGAGACATTCTCCTGCACTTGCATGGGACATGTGGTAGCAATCGAAGACACGCTGACAGCTGCAAACCATCTGCATCCCTTCTACATCTACATGGATACTCTGCAAATCACATTTAAGTCCCTGGCAGAGGGTTCATCGAACCACCTTTACAATTCTCTATTATTCCAATTCGTATAGCGTGCGGAAAGAATGAACACCTGTATCTTTCCGAACGAGCTCTGATTTCCCTTATTTTATCTTGGTGATCGTCCCTCCCTATGTAGGTGGGTGTCAACAAAACATTTTCGTTTTCGGAGGAGGAAGTTGGTGATTGGAATTTCCTGAGAAGATTCCGTTGCAACGAAAAACGTATTTCTTTTAATGATTTCCAGCCCGAGTCCTGTATCATTTCTGACACTCTCACCCATATTTCGCGATAATACAAAACGTGCTGCCTTTCTTTGAACTTTTTCGATGTACTCCATCAGTCCTCTCTGATAAGGATGCCACACCGCGCAACACTATTCTATAAGAATACGGACAAGCGTAATATAGGTAGTCTCCTTAGTAGGTCTGTTACATTTTCTAAGTGTCCTGCCAATAAAACGCGGTCTTTTGTTAGCCTTCCCCACAACATTTTCTATGTGTTCCTTCCGATTTAAGTTGTTCGTTATTGTAATACCTAGGTATTTAGTTGAATTTACGGCTTTTAGATTAGACTGATTTATCGTGTAACCGAAGTTTGAGTCCCTTTTAGCACTCATGTGGATGACCTCACACTTTTCGTTATTTAGGGTCAACTGCCACCTTTTGCAATATTCAGATATCTTTTCTAAATCGTTTTGCAGTTTGTTTTGTTCTTCTGATGACTTTATTAGTCGACAAACGACAATGTCATCTGCAAACAACCGAAGACGACTGCTCAGATTGTCTCCAAAATCGTTTATACAGATAAGGAGCAGCAAAGGGCCTACAACACTACCTTGGGGAACGCCAGAAATCACTTCTGTTTTACTCGATGACTTTCCGTCAATTACTACAAACTGTGAGCTCTCTGACAGTCACATAACTGAGAGGATATTCCATAAGCACCCAAGTTCACTATGAGCCGCTTGTGTGGCACAGTGTCAAAAGCGTTCCGGAAATCCATAAATGCGGAATCGATCTGAAATCCCTTGTCAATAGCACTCAGCACTTCATGTCAATAAAGAGATAGTTGTGTTCCACAGGAACGATGTTTTCTAAACCCATGTTGACAGTGTGTCAATAGACTGTATCCTTCGAGGTAATTCATAATGTTCGAACACAATATATGTTCTAAAACCCTGCTGCATACCGACGTTGACGATATGGGCCTGTAATTTAATGGATTACTCCTACTACCTTTCTTGAATATTGGTGTGACCTGTACAGCTTTCCAGTCTTTGGGTACGAATCTTTCTTTGAGCGAACGGTTGTACATGATTGTTAAGTATGGAGCTAATGCATCAGCATACTCCGAAAGGAACCTAATTGGTATACGGTCTGGACCAGAAGACTTGCTTTTATTAAGTGATTTGAGTTGCTTCACTACTCCTAGGATATTTACTTGCGACTGCTGCGGTCGCAGGTTCGAATCCTGCCTCGGGCATGGATGTGTGTGATGTCCTTAGGTTAGTTAGGTTTAAGTAGTTCTAAGTTCTAGGGGACTGATGACCACAGATGTTAAGTCCCGTAGTGCTCAGAGCCATTTGAACCATTTTTGATATTTACTTCTACGTTACCCATGTTGGCAGCTGTTCTCGATTCGAATTCTGGAATATTTACTTCGTCTTCTTTTGTGAAGGCATTTCGGAAGGCTGTGTTTAGTAACTCTGCTTTGGCAGCACTGTCTTCGATAGTATCTCCATTGCTATCGTGCAGAGAAGGCATTGGTTGTTTCTTGCCGCTAACATACATCACAGACGACCAGAATCTCTTTGAATTTTCTGCCAGGTTTCGAGACAAAGTTTCGTTGTGGAAACTGTTATAGGCACCTCGCATTGAAGTCCACGCTTAGTTTTTCGTTTGTTCATTTATTTGGTATAAATGTCACAATTGCTGCCGATACTATTTCTTTGAATTTCAGCCACATCTGGTTTACACTTATATTATTAATCTGGAATGAGTGGACATTGTCTTTCAGGAACGCGTCAAGTGAATTTTTATCTGCTTTTTTGATTAGGTATATTTTTTCGAGGATTTGGGGATTACAGTATTCAATCTCGCTACGACAATCCTGTGTTCACTAATCCCTGAATCGGCGTTGTTAACTCAGGATTATTTGTTGCTAAGAGGTCAAGTGTGTTTTCACAACCGTTTACTATTCGCGTGGGCTCATGAACTAACTGCTCAAATAATTTTCAGAGAATGCGTTTAGCACAATTTCGGATGATATTTTATACATACCTCCGGAATTAAACACGTATTTTTCCAAGGGCATGGAGGGTAAATTAAAGTCACCACCAACTATTATCGTATGAGTCGGGCACGTGTTTGAAATCAGTCTCAAGTTTTCTTTGAACCTTTCAGCAACTGTATCATCTGAATTGGGAGGTCGGTAAAAGGCTCCAATTATTATTTTATTCCGGTTGCCAACAATGACCTCTGCCCATACTGACTCAAAGGAAGTATGTACTTCAGTTCCGCGACAAGATAAACTACTTCTGACAGCAACAAACACGCCACCGCCAACCGTGTTTAGCCTATCCTTTCGGAAGACCATTAAGTTCTTCGTAAAAATTTCGGCTGAGCTGATATCCTGGTTTAGCCAGCTTTCAGTGCATATAACGATTTGAGCATCAGTGCTTTCTATTAGCGCTTGGAGCTCTGGTACTTTCCCAACACAGCTACGACAGTTTACAACTATTATACCAATGATTCCTGTATCTGCGTTTATCCTGGGTTCAGCCTGCACCCTTAGTGACTGAAGCCCTTCTGAGCAGGAGCAGAGATACTCTAGGACGCGAGAGATGGCTACTAGCTCTGCAGTGAAAGCACCGCAGCCAGTTGGCAATGAGCATTGTTCATAATGATCCCGAAGAGTAATAGCACAACCAGCTCGACCAGCAACCATCGAACCGTCGATATAGACCACGTCAGAGCCGAGAAACGCGGCAAGAATGGAAATAAAGCGGTGGCGGAGGGCCTCAGAAGAGACTGAGTCCTTTGGGCCCTGTGCCAAATCCAGCCGAAGGCATGGGTGGGGCACACACCACAGGGGTATACGTAAAAGTGCCCGGAAAAGAGGTAGGAGAGGGAAAAACTCTAGCCAAGAGAGAAGAACCTGGACGTGAACTGAGATCGTACACCCTGACTGGGGCACCGTTTGGGAAGATGGATGACCGAGTTGGGGAACAGGAGATGGTAATTGGGATGTCTGGACAAGCCACAAACATGTGCAGCATAAGCGATCAGTAGCCGCTGGCTCCGAATCCGCAATAGAGGAACACCAGCCTCCGCAAGTATGCTGTTTACAGGGCTTGTGCGGAAAGCTCCAGTTCTGAGTTGTATCCCGCAGTGAAGTATGGGGTCAAGCAACCGCCAGGAGGAAGGCGATGCAAAACTGTAAGCCAGGCTCCCATAATCGAGAAGGGACTGAATCAGTGCCCGATACAGTCGGAGAAGGGTAGACCGATCGGCACCCCAGTTGCTGTGAGTCAAGCTACTAAGAGCGTTAAGATGACGCCAGCACGATCCTTTAAGCTGCTGAATATGATGGAGCCAAGTCAACCGGATATCAAAAAGCAAGCTCCAAAACAGATGTGTCTCCACTACAGCAAGAGGTTGACCGTCAAGGTAAAGCCGCAGCTCAGGGTGAACAGTGTCACGCCGGCAGAAATGCATGACGCAAGTCTTTGTGGCAAAGAGCTGGAAGCTGTGCATGATGGCTGAAGACTGTGTCCTGTGGACAGCGCCCTGTAGTTGCCGTTCAGCAACCAGTATACCAGTGGAGCTACAGTACAAGTAAAACTCATCAGCATACAAATAAGCCGATATGGATGTTCCTGCAGCTGCAGCAAGCCCATTGATAGCAACTAAAAACAGGCAGACACTCAAGACAGAGCCTTGCAGGACCCATTCTCCTTCACTTGGGAGGGACCAACTTGCATGCGGAAGGAACTGAGCGACAGAAAATTTTGAACAAAAATCGGGAGCGGGCCCCTAAGTTCCCACCCATGAAACATGGTGAGGATATGATATCGCCATGTTGTATCGTATGCCCTCTGCATGCCAAGAAAAGACGGCAACCAGATGCTGACGGCAAGCAAATGCCGTACGGATGGCAAACTCCAGGTAGACCAGATTATTGGTGGCAGAGCAGCCCTTACGGAATCCACACTGGGACAGAGCCAGAAGGCCCAGGGACTCAAGTAGCCAACTCCAGCTCACCATTTTTTCGAGCAATTTGCACATAATGTTGGTGTGGCCAATGGGGTGGTAGCTGTCCACCTCCAAGGGGTTCTTTCCAGGTTTCAACACGAGGATGATGAGGCTTTCCCGCCATTGTGTTGAGAACTCACCCTCTACCCAGATACGGTTGAAAAGGTCTCAGAGGCGTCGCTGTTAGATCACCGAGAGGTATTTTAGCATCTGATACTGGATGCGATCTGATCCGGTGGCCATATCAGGGCAAGCATCTAGGGCGCCCTGGAATTCCCACTCACTGAATGGAACATTGTATGGTTTGGGAAGGCGCGTATGGAATGAAAGGCTCCGATGTTCCAACCAGTCTTTCAGGGGGCAGAAGGCCAGCGGGTAATGCGTAGAAGCAGAACACTGAGCATAATGCTCTGCTAAGAGTTCTGAAATCGTGTCGGAGTCAGTGCACTGTTCTATTCAAGGAAAGCCCAGGAACACTGACGAGGGTCTGATATCCATAGAGCCACCTAATCTTGGCCCAAAACTGCCATGGAGAGGTACGGACGCCAGTGATGGAGACATACCGTTCCCAGCACATTTGCTTCCATCGCCGAATAAGGCGGCAGGCTCAGGCACGGAGCCACTTAAAGGCAATGATGTGTTCCCGTGATGGGTGCCACTTATGATGCTGGAGGGCCCACCTGCAATCGCTAATGGCCTCAGCGATCTCAGAGGACCACCAAGGCACAGTCCACTGCCGAGGGGAGCTGGGAGAACAGAGAATGGCAGATTCCGCTGCAGAAACGATCCAGTGGTGAATCGAACGAGTCCCAGTCAGCCTTATTCAAAGCCCATCTGGAGAGGTGCCCAGGTGCGTGACGCTGTGGCAGTGACAGAAAGAACAAAAAGGTGTCACTACTGCACAGTCGTCACGCGCACGCCAGTGGATGGCTGGCAGAATGCCAGGGCTGCAGACGAAAAGGTCGATGGCTGAGTACATGCCATGTGCCACACTGAAATGTGTGGAGACACCATTATTTAAGAGAAAAAGGTCAGGCTGTGCCAACACTTGCTCAACAACAGTGCCTCGGCCTGTTGCCACCAACCCACCCCACAAACGGTTATGGACGTTAAAGTCGCCCAGTAACAGAAAAGGTGGCGGCAGTTGGGCTATCAGCACAGCCAATACATGCTGTGGGACATCACCATCCGATGAAAGATAGAGACTGCAGACAGTAACAACCTGAGGCATCCACACCCTAACAGCGACAGCCTCTAAAGGTTTTTCAACAGGTACACACACGCTGTAAAGAGAGTTAAAGATGTAGATGCAGACTCCACCAGATACCTTATCATAAGTTGCCCAATTCTTACAATAACTCCGACAGCCATGGAAGGTAGGGGTTCGAATCACTGGAAACCAAGTTTCCTGGAGAACAATGTAGAAGAAAGGGTGAAGGCTGAGAAGTTGTCGGAGCTCAGCCAGGTGGTGGAAGAAACCGCTGCAGTTTCACTGAAGAATGGCATCATCCACCGCCGAAAAAGGAGTGAAGGGACTGAGGAGGCAGATTACACTGCCGAGTCATCTACTGCCACTGAAGCAGAACCAGAATCTAGAACCATCACAACTGAGGTAGAGGCAACACCTAGGTCATCAGCAGACGCCAGAATCTCCACTTCATCCTCAGACGCAGAGCTGGTAGGTAGCGGTAGTGGGGGTGCCACTGCAATTTCCTTAGTCTTTGCAGTCTTCTTTTCTGACTTCTCCCATCGCTCCTTTGGTTTTGCTTGCTGGGAGGGCTTCACAGATTCAGTCTCCGGGACTGAGGAGGATCGTGAAGCCCTACAACCACCTGCTTCTGTGCACTTCAGCCAGTTATGAGCATCATCCTTCCCACTAGGAGAAACCTGGGCAGGAAGGGACCCAAGGGACCCCTTCTGAGCAACAGGAGCTGAAGAAGTGGTACGCTTCTCCAGCTTAGATGTGGGGACAGACGTCCCCAACGGCTGGGAGGGTTTTGCTCCTGAAGTAAGTGGTGAAGGAGCAACAGGGAGGGAATTGCCCTCCCACCATCAAGGGGGCAGGTATTGCCTTCAGGCTCTGAGGGGTGAATAGGGTGGGTGGAGCTGATGGGGCTAGAACAGATCTAGCGGCGGCGTGAAAGGATATGATACGAATAGGATGGAGGCATTCAAACTTCCGCATAGCCTCAGTGTAGGTCAGTCGGTCCAGGGTCTTATATTCCATGATTTTCCGCTTTTTCTGTAAAATCATGCAGTCTGGCGAGCAAGGTGAGTGATGCTCTTCGCAGTTGACACAGATGGGAGGCAGGGCAAATGGAGTATTGGGATGTTATGGGTGTCCACAATCTCGATATGTGAGGCTGGAAGTATAGTGGGAAGACATATGGCCAAACTTCCAGCATGTAAAGCACTGCATTGCGGAAGGGACATAGGGCTTGAGGTCACAGTGGTAAACCATCACCTTGACCTTCTCAGGCAAAGTATCGCTCTCGAAGGCCAAGATGAAGGCACCGGTGGCAACCTGACTATCCCTCAGGCCCCGATGTACGCGCCAGACGAAATGAACACCTCGCCGCTCTAAATTGGTGCGCAGATCGTCGTCAGACTGCAAAATCAGGTCCCTGTGGAAGATAATACCCTGGACCATATTTAAGCTCTGATGGTTGCAGAAACATCCGAAGACTTGTCACAAGCGAGTAATGCCCGTGACTGGACAGAGGACGCTGTTTTTATCAAAACTGCATAGTGCATGGCGCATTTTGGACAAGCCCTCCACCTCCCCAAACTTGTCCTCTAAATGCTCTACAAAGAACTGAGGCTTCATTGTCATGAAAGACTCCCCATCAGCTCTTGTACATACTAAATACTGATGTAAGTTTCACTGCCAGCCTTAGACTTTCGTTCCTCCCATGGTGTGACCAGGGAGGGGAACGATTTGGGGTCGTACTTATGTGCGCTAAACTGAGGCCTGGAACGCTTAGAGGCTGCTGGTGGCTGGCCAGCAGCAAGACA
The DNA here is from genome assembly GCF_023864345.2 of Schistocerca serialis cubense. Taxonomy (NCBI): domain Eukaryota; kingdom Metazoa; phylum Arthropoda; class Insecta; order Orthoptera; family Acrididae; genus Schistocerca; species Schistocerca serialis. The sequence continues at coordinate 285,368,118 of NC_064640.1, forward strand.
TGATGACCCACGCTTCATTTCAGGTCAGCCGCCCTGATGCCACCCACTCCGACCAAGGGTCGTCCCCACGGGCGCCACCCAGCCTCAGTAAGGGCCACCCGGCAGGATGGCCATTGCCAGGAGTCCCGATGCCCCAGGGTGATGAGCATCTACACCTTGGCATACGTGGGGATTTAACGGCGCAGGCATCAGCAGAGCAATCCCTGTGTTGTCAGGGGGATACAACCAACGGAGTACATTGCGGGCCCACCACAACAGACTGGCTACTGTGCTGGATATCAGGTGCAAAGAAGTCCAAGGTCGTCGTCGGCACAGAAAGTGACACGACATAGTGCACGGCTGAAGCCTCGCCCAGGAATGTATCCTGGCCCAAGAGATGGAGAATGAGCGAGATTGCAATGCAACGTCGAGAAAGTGTGCTAAAGATCTCAATGCACAATAGACATGATGCACCATGTACGGCACTCTTCCCCAGTTGGCTCGCACTCCGGAAAAAAATTTTAAATACGCAGGTCAAACCCTACAGGGAACCATTACATAAAGTCTGAAACGAGTAGGGCTCCTTTCAGTCGCCTCCTACGACAGGCAGGAATACGGTGGGCCTCTTCTAATCCCTGGACTCACAGGGGGGGGGGGGGGGGGGGTACAGCACGCAGCTCTACATATAAGCACCTAATGAATTTGTCGTAAGAACTGACACGTCGATAATGAAACACTGTACTTTACTATACAAACAAGAAAACCACAGGAATCTAACATTTATCTTGGCATAAGTAGCTCAAATGGACCCCCCCCCCCCCCCCATAGCGAAAAATCAACATGTACAAATCGAAAATACTGTATCGGACAATTCCTTCAGCTATATATCTCAAACGAAGTCCTCGATATCTACAGTACAAACGCAAAAAGTACCAGTACCACAAACTTCACACAGCCTACATAATACACTAGCAAGCCACAACACCAAAACCCCCAACAAATCGAAAACTCAACGTCTTCTGTATTCACTAGGTAATTTTACGTCCAACTGAAATACATACATCTGAACGCACAGACCTATATGAAGAAAACGCATTTGGCTTAACAGTACTACCCTCATCAATTTATACCTCAATAAGTCCCACAAATTTCCTCTTACTACAACTACAAATAAACCGTGAACACATCGTCAGTGTACTCACTCCCACCTCAAACCGCCCACAAATTGTTCCTCCCACACCTCTTACGCAACTGAGACTTGTCGATATCACCTGCGACCCATGGCCTAACCAACTTCTCCCTATACTTAACATACGTTGAACACACTTCCCTACATAAAGAAAAGCAATGTTACACTCCATTCCATTCTCATGTGCCCAAAAATAATAAGTAAGCAACACTGACTTCCTCATGGCCGATGTAGATTTCTCGAACCAGGTACCACACTAAATCGATAGCCAGGCGTTGGGCGTTGGCGCTACGATACATCCACATGTATAGGTCCCTGGTCAATTTCATTCATCCACTGCCCCCCTCCCCCCCCCCCCCCCCCCCCGCTCACAAGTATAACACCTAATATTCTGCATTCTGCTATTAACCCAAAAATGTGCAGAAACTTTATGATCGACATCATGCCTTTTGTCCAGAGCAGCACGTAACAGACAACTTGTAAACTTATGGGTCATATCCATCCCTAACGATAAAGACATAAAAATTAAATTTCATACCGCATGACAAACACCAGCCCAATCATACCTAACAAAAACGCCAAACGCATAAACCTCAGAAACCAATAGAACATAATAACTCACTGGAAACAAAGCACGCACTTTCGGCTCCACGTAACCAAACTGATCATAAAGACGCAAATAAACCCGAGTTGACAAACTGACAGCCGCACGTTACACATCAACATCCACCACCAGAGTGCGCCGCCACATACTCTACAACATCTTCAAACACGAACCACTCAAAAGCACCATGCCCGTGACTTCACACACCACAAAACTATTACGTCACAGCTCAAAACAGAAGTGTGGAATAGGATGCTTCCAATGACCCAACTTGTTGAGTTTGTGGAAACATGGACGCCCAGAACTCGGCTCTGGATGCTTTGTTATATTAGAGAAACGTCTACACCTAAAACTTATTTCGTGTTTTATAGGTATCTGACTGCTTCTAAACTGAAATGATAATTAAATGGACACCCTAGCTGCAAGCAGGCGTTGATATCTACATTGGGGACATGTTGAAAATGTGTGCCTCGACCGGGACTCGAACCCGGGATCTCCTACTTACATGGCAGACGCTCTATCCATCTGAGCCACCGCGGGCACAGAGGGTAGCGCGTCTGCAGGGACTTATCCCTTGCACGCTCCCCGTGAGATCCACATTCCCAACATGTCCACACCACTACATTCGTAGTGCGCCTAATAGATGTTTGCCCATCATACTCATTACTCGTGGCAGATTAATCTACCAAGTCCCGTACGAGTTCAGGCATAGCGTGTGCTTCTAAACGTCTACTATGTGAAAGTATTCGCGAAATATATCATGTAAGATGATGTAACTTCAGTTTCTTCAAGCCCGATAAGCACATCAGCCAATTTCCTATGGTTGAAGTTTCTCTACTGGTAGTTGCAGTAATTATGTTGGAATTCACTTCAATGTTCATTATTCAATGGGCAACAATATTTTGTAAACGCAAAGCAAATACTGAAACAAATGTCATCAGCTATATAGTCTGCCATAGGTACACCTGTTAGTATTCGTTCCCTCCTCACTCTCCATACTCTGAATTCTCATGCTTTCCAAGTAATCTGAATCAGCGAATTCCTTAATTATTGCTGACCAAAATAACTTGAAATAAGTCGTATATATTCTTACAGAGTACAGTATCTTCACACAGTAACGGAGCAAATACCTTTGGTTTCGAATTGTTTCTGTTCATTCGTCACTTAAAATGTAGCAGCGGTCTGCACGGCTCCCTCCGGAGGAGGTTCGAGTCCTCCCTCGGGCGTGTGTGTGTGTGTGTGTGTGTGTGTGTGTGTGTGTGTGTGTGTGTGTGTGTGTGGTGTTGTTCTTAGCGTAAGTTATATTAAGTAGTGCGTAAGCTTAGGGACCGATGACCTCAGCAGTTTGGTCCCATAAGACCTTACCACAAATTTCCAAACTTAAGGTCTAAAACTATCTTGTAAGCGTAGCAAATGAGTGTCCCAGAACAAATACTATCCTAATAAGTAGTAGCTGTAACCAGACCGCAAACGGAAATTTAAGCTGATGATTGTAAATGTGGTGTCATCGCCAGACACCACACTTGCTAGGTGGTAGCCTTTAAATCGGCCGCGGTCCGTTAGTATACGTCGGACCCGCGTGTCGCCATTATCAGTGATTGCAGACCGAGCGCCGCCACACGGCAGGTCTAGAGAGACTTCCTAGCACTCGCCGCAGTTGTACAGCCGACTTTGCTAGCGATGGTTCACTGACAAATTACGCTCTCATTTGCCGAGACGATAGTTAGTATAGCCTTCAGCTACGTCATTTGCTACGACCTAGCAAGGTGCCATTACCAGTTACTATTGATGCTGTAAAACATGTACCGTCAAGAGCGATGTTCACCAATTATGAATTAAAGTTAAGTATTCCAGTAGTTACGTACGTTCTTTGCTACTATAAATACCTTGTCCGGTTCCAGACCTCACGCCAGCCTGCGTGTGCTTAACCGCGTGCCTTTCGGCTTCCTCCTAGTGGATTGGCTGCCTTGCCAGTCCATAACTGTAAATGTGGTCTGTCATTAATAGTCGTGGATACTGATTATCTATGTATTATTTTATGTACAAAATATTCACTTTGTTACTTAGACGGTGAGGATATCTGTTTGATATTGGGTCAAGTGAAATTTCAAATAACTGTTTTTTTTTAATTGTAGTTTTGTTGAGTGCTGAGGATTTCGTCTGGTGGACGTATCTGTGTTGTATGGCTTCACTATTAAGATTATCATAGTTAGTTTTACCCCTCCCAAACTCTCTTAGTTCTCTCCGTTGCCCCAGAGCACAGCCGATTTCCTTCCTTTCACACAATCCGAGCTTGTGCTCCATCTCTAATGACTACGATCTCGACGGGACGTTAAATCCAATCTTCCTTCCTTATATGGGCTCTGTGGCGCATGTCGCAGCACCTGGAGCTACAGGTCTCATGACTTGCAGCTACTGTCTCCAGGGGGGACCGAGTTACATTTCAGGTCAGTTTAATACTTCATAGCTGCGCGTTTAAATACATTCAAACACTCGATAACATATACCAAAATTAAGTAGTTCATATGGTGCCTCTTCATTGACATACTGACACCTGGCCCTCTATATAGGTGATCGTTCGCGATGTTTGATGGTCAAGGCAACTAGTGTGACTCGTAAGTTCTTGTAAAATGGAGGGGGGGAGGCGCGTATTTCCCGTGGTCCGACCGTGGTTCGAGGCCCATGAGAAACACAGGCCGTGGCGAATAGTCAGAGCACTTGACACTGCATGCCCTATGAGTGCCAGCAGCCGTCTGCGGCAGAGAGCGAGTAACTATCTGAGACGAGTTTAGTAATTCTTCACTGTACGTTAAAATCTACGCGAGGTTTCGATAGCACGCGATAGAGTTAAACCTACAGTGGGTACCTTTTCAATTACATATTGATTTCCCTAGGGACCAGCACGGAATCGATGTTTCGCAAAGTGTGACGAACAAGCCTAGTGCGGCGTCACAACTTCATTGCAAGGGCCCGTATTTATCGTGGACCCCGGTGTGGAGTGAGTGACGTCATGGTCGCCACACTGTCTAAGCTTGAGAGAGGGGGTGCGCGATGTCGACGACGTCATAGGTCAAAACTGATGGGTAGAAGCGCAACCTTCGGTTATCGAATATAAATGAATGCGGGTATCCTTAGGATGGATATACTGAATCACAAGCAGCATAAACTATAGGACAGTTTTAATACACCAGTGTGCTGAAATTTTCATAGATTTGGTTATACCAGACTGAAGTGATGGAAATCTCATTCACTGTCTCGTAACTGCATGCTTTCAATTTGAACGCCCTTTCCTTGGAAGTCATATGAAATAAACTAACAGAGAAAAACATGATTAACATTAAAAGCTAGGAACAATAATGAGCATATTATATCAAGCGAGTACCTAGGTGAAGTGCTCGAACCGACAGGAAAGGAGAAAATTTTCCAGAACATTAGGTTATTGAAAATGAAGAGAGCCTTATACAAAACACAGGGTATTTATAACAAGAAATGTCTGTCCACATGCACCAAAATCAGTCTCTACAACACTGTAATCAAACCTGAGGTGCTATACGCCAGTGAGACATTGATCTTACACACAAACATTCTCACACAGGAAAGAAAAATCATTAGGAAAATTAATGGTCCAAAACTCGCGGACAATGGATATAGGATTCACTCCAGGGACACCACAGAGAAGTTCTCCAACATCGCAGCGGAAATTAGAAAGAGGCGACTAAAATTTTATGGACACATAAGCAGATTCCCACAGACCAGACTCACCAACAGAATTCTCAGGTACATCTAGAGACTCAAGACTACTACACCTTGGATGACACAAGTCAAAATTGATCTTGCAAGAGCTCAGATAGATTCGGCGGACGTCATGGACAAAGGCGTCTATAGACACAATGTGTGCAAGTGGGATGTGATGTCAGAGAAAACAGCACCTAAAGCCCAAACGCCAAAGTGGACGGATGAAAGAAAGAGAGCCTTTAGAAAACGAATGAAGGAGTACAGGAAGAACAAGTAGTCATGTATGTTTCGCTTGTTCTTATAAAAAGGCCTGTAACGTGTGTAATAATAATAACAATAATAAAGCGAGCTATATTCATTTCATATAAAGGTCATTCTTATTCTGCTTTCTTCTCAATGCTACTCATATACACACAATACGTTCGGGAACTTTATTAAGATTCTTGTAAGTAATTTCCCCATCCACTAAAACCATTCACCTGTGATCGAATTTTATTAATCCGTGTAAAAATTGCACAACGGCGGCTCAAAATCAACTGCTATTTTGGTAACGTAGATGAATTGCCTTGATATTAGGCAAAAACTTTATCCCTTAAATTTGTATGCGTAAATTAATGCTGGATAGTGATCTTGAGCCGTGATGATATCGAGCAGCTTACGTTGTATTGTTTAACGTGATAATTTAGCAGTGCAGCTGTCAATGGTTAATATCAAACACTGTTGGGTTGTTGTTGTTGTGGTCCTCAGTCCTGAGACTGGTTTTATGCAGCTCTCCATGCTACTCTATCCTGTGCAAGCTGCTTCATCTCCCAGTACCTACTGCAGCCGACATCCCTCTGAATCTGTTTAGTGTATTCATCTCTTGGTCTCCCTCTACGAATTTTACCCTCCACGCTGCTCTCCAATACTACATTGGTGATCCCTTGATGCCTCAGAACGTGTCCTGCCAACCGATCCCTTCTTCTAGTCAAGTTGTGCCACAAACTCCTCTTCTCCCCAATCCTATTCAATACCTCCTCATTAGTTATGTGATCTACCGATCTAATTTTCAGCATTCTTCTGTAGCACCACATTTCGAAAGCTTCTATTCTCTTCTTGTCCAAACTGTTAATCGACCATGTTTCACTTCCATACATGGTTACACACCATACAAATACTTTCAGAAACGACTTCCTGACACTTACATCTATCCTCGATTTTAACAAATTTCTCTCCTTCAGAAACGCTTTCCTTGCCATTGCCAGTCTACATTTTATATCCTCTCTACTTCGACCATCATCAGTTATTTTGCTCGCCAAATAGCAAAACTCCTTTACTACTTTCAGCGTCTCATCTCCTTATCTAATTCCCTCAGCATCACCCGACTTAATTCGACTACATTCCACTATCCTCGTTTTGCTTTTGTTGATGTTCATCTTATATTCTTCCTTCAATACACTGTCCCTTCCGTTCAACTGTTCTTCCAAGTCCTTTGCTGTCTTTGACAGAATTACAATGTCATCGGCGAACCTTCAAGTTTTTATTCCTTCTCCATGGATTTTAATACCTACTCTGAATTTTTCTTTTGTTTCCTTTACTGCTTGCTCAATATACAGATTGAATAACATCAGGGAGAGGCTACAACCCTGTCTCACTCCCTTCCAAACCATTGCTTCCCTTTCATGTCCCTCGACTCTTATAACTGCCATCTGGTTTCTGTACAAATTGTAAATAGCCTTTCGCTCCCTGTATTTTACCCCTGCCACCTTCAGAATTTGAAAGAGAGTATTCCAGTCAACATTATCAAAAGCTTTCTCTAAGTCTACAAATGCTACAAATGTAGGTTTGCCTTTCCTTAATCTAGCTTCTAAGATAAATCGTAGGGGCAGTATTGCCTCACGTGTCCCCATATTTCTACGGAATTCAAACTGATCTTCCCCGAGGTCAACTTCTACCAGTTTTTCCATTCGTCTGTAAAGAATTCGGGTTAGTATTTTGCAGCCGTGACTTATTAAACTGATAGTTCGGTAATTTTCATATCTGTCAACGCCTGCTTGCTTTGGAATTGGAATTATTATATTCTTCTTGAAGTCTGAGGGTATTTCACCTGTCTCATACATTTTGCTGACCAGATGGTAGAGTTTTGTCATGACTTGCTCTCCCAAGGCTGTCAGTAGTTCTAATGGAATGTTGTCTACTCCCGGGCCTTGTTCCGACTCAGGTCTTTCAGTGCTCTTTCATACTCTTCGCCGGCCGCGGTGGTCTTGCGGTTCTAGGCGCTGCAGTCCGGAACCGCAGGACTGCTACGGTCACAGGTTCGAATCCTGCCTCGCGCATGGATGTGTGTGGATGTCCTTAGGTTGGTTAGGTTTAAGTAGTTCTAAGTTCTAGGGGACTGATGACCTAAGATGTTAAGTCTCATAGTGCTCAGAGCCATTTGAACCATACTCTTCACACAGCATCATATCTCCTATTTCATCTTCATCTGCATCCTCTTCCCTTTCTCTAACATTGCCCTCAAGTATATCGCCCTTGTATAGTCCCTCTATATACTCCTTCCACCTTTCTGCTTTCCCTTCTTTACTTAGAACTGGGTTTCCATCTCAGCTGTTGATATTCATAAAAGTGGTTCTCTTTTCTCCAAAGGTCTCTTTAATTTTCCTGTAGGCAGTATCTATCTTACCCCTAGTGAGATAAGCCTCTACATCCTTACATTTGTCCTCTAGCCATGCCTGCTTAGCCATTTTGCACTTCCTGTCGATATCATTTTTGAGACGTTTGTATTCCTTTTTGCCTGCTTCATTTACTGCATTTTTATATTTTCTCCTTTCATCAATTAAATTCAGTATTTCTTCTGTCACCCAAGGATTTCTACTAGCCCTTGTCTTTTTAGCTACTTGATCCTCTGCTGCCTTCACTATTTCATCTCTCAAATCTACCCATCCTTCTTCTACTGTATTTCTTTCCCTCATTCTTGTCGATTGCTCCCTTATGCTCTCCCTGAATCTCTGTACAACCTCTCGTTTAGTCAGTTTATCCAGGCCCCATCTCATTAAATTCCCACCTCTTTGCAGTTTCTTCAGTTTTAGTTTACAGTTCATAACCAATAGATTGTGGTCAGAGTCCACATCTGCCCCTGGAAATGTCCTACAGTTTAAAACCTGGTTCCTAAACCTCTGTCTTACCATTATATAATCTATCTGAAACCTGTCAGTATCTCCAGGCTTCTTCCATGTACACAATTTTCTTTTATTATTCTTGAACCAAGTGTTAGCTATGATTAAGTTGTGCTCTGTGCAAAATTCTACGAGGCGGCTTCCTCTTTCGTTTCTTAGCCCCAATCCATATTCACCTACTACGTTTCCTTCTCTTCCTTTTCCTACTATCGAATTCCAGTCACCCATGACTATTAAATTTTCGTCTCCTTTCACTATCTGAATAATTTCTTTTATCTCATCATACATTTCTTCAATTTCTTCGTCATCTGCAGAGCTAGTTGGCATATGGAGTTGTACTACTGTCGTAGACGTGGGCTTCGTGTCTATCTTGGCCACAATAATGCGTTCACTATGTTGTTTGTAGTAGCTTACTCGAACTCCTATTTTTTATTCATTATTAAACCTACTCCTGCATTATCCCTATTTGATTTTGTATTTATAACCCTGTATTCTCCCGACCAAAAGTCTTGTTCCTCCTGCCACCGAACTTCGCTAATTCCCACTATATCTAACTTTAACCTATCCATTTCCTTTTTTAAATTTTCTAATCTACCTGCCCGATTAAGGGATCTGAAATTCCACGCTCCGATCCGTAGAACGACAGTTTTCTTTCTCCTGTTGGGTAATGGCTGGTAAATACACACCCACGACAATCTGCTTTAGGAACGCTTTACTAGTAGCGTTTGCACGACATTTCGGTGTGATGACGGTGGCTACGTAACATGGCACAGACTCTTCGAGAAACTCTGTGCTATTTAGGATGAAATTGTTTGCTATGTGTTTGTGCCGAAGCAATACACACGTATCACACCTAAACTAAATCCGGACTCATTCAAGAGGAACACTGAAACATAGCATTATTACGTAAAGCTTAACAACAATCTCTTCGCTGACGGATGGATAGATTCCATACAGTTCTGCTGAGCTCGCATATATAAATTCCTCTTTAGTAATTCCCAAGTCTATGGGACGCCTTCATCCAGATCTCTGTATACAGTATACCATAACACCACCCTCGAATGTAGGCAGTTCTACAAATCATTTTCATTGGCACCACACACGTCAACCACAGGAAGATTCAGAACTTCTTTTGTGGGGTGCCGAGCCTGTTGGAAGACGATTGGTCTTCCAGCCTCTCATCTAGAGTAATAACGGCGGCAGTGTCTGTAAAACGAAATTCCAAATTGTCTATTTCACATGAAATTTTTCACTTAGACAAAATGGCCGTTGTACACCAATTAGCTTTGATTCATTTCGCCAGAGATTGCCCCAAATAACTTTTCAAATCAGCAGCAACTTGTATGTTATTTCTTTAGTAACGAGGGTCCACTACCTAAAAATGTGTGTATCATACTCAAATCACTCATCTGAAATCATGGACACTCAATGGACCTGAGAACATCTTTCAGACTTCAACGGCGTAGTGAGTTTCTCTAAGTTTCCACGCTACATCTATTTTATTTATTTATTTATTTATATCCCATAAATCCAATACTGCGAGGCATTTGCATGGATGTAGGACGTGTCAGAATTATTACAAATAATACAAAAGGAATACATAAAAGTACCTCTTGCAAGAGGATATCTGGTATAAGAGAAAATACACATTAATAGGTATAGAAAGAATTACATTAAAAATATGGTAGATCTTAATAGCTAAATGAAAGACACAGTAATGCTAACAGTGATTGTGACTATCGTAATGCATAATAGCACATCAAATTAGTAAATGCAAAATGCAATGATATCTTGTGAGTTTAAGTTAGTAATACACTTCAGACAATACGACCTGTTTCATCCGTTTTTACTGCATGCTAGGGAGTTACAAACTTACATGTCGAACAAATGTAATTGTGCCTTGAGAAAACTGTATTTAACAAAGTGTTCGTTCTTTCTTTTAAAAAACCGTTTTCTGCATTTAACACATTTCATTTTGTACGACCAAAATGTAGCCTTCTTACCTGATAAAAAGGGAACTGCAATGATGCCCTCAGCGTGTCTTACACAATTAACACACTATTTTACACTTTTATCTTAGTCACTGTTAATCTGCTTCTACGAATAGGGAAAGAATGTGCGATTTTCGTCTTTCTTTGTAGCTGTTGGTGAGTCTGTAATAATACGTAATAAATATTTTCAGAAGAGAATCTACTACACTCTCAACGTATGCTTCATTTCATCTGGATTTCTCGTCTACACGCTTCTTCATCTCCTTTTTAATGAACTTGGTGTGTTGTTTCATCCTTGGATATATGTCTGCGACATTTAGTTTATGGAGCATCTAGCGCTAAAACACAATTTAACTATACATTTAAGGTATCCGCAACTTAGAACGTTTCGTTTCCATTTCCATTCTGTGTTTCTTAATCTTTAACTGAAAATCTTTCGTTCAAAATATGTGAAAATCATCATGTCTAGTTCTGTATCAACAATTCTGAAGTCATCTGACAAAACAGTTCTTAATTTTTAGTATAGGGGGACTGATGACTTCAGATGTTGAGTCCCATAGTGCTCAGAGCCATGTTAGTATAGGGAAGACAGAGGAGACCAAATAATTTGTTACGTTTGCACTGAGCAATGTGCATTTTCGAGCAATAGGTATAACCTATGATTAGCCTAATATATCTGGTAGTTCTTTTCCTCGCATATCACAATAACGATGTTATTTTTCAATTAATGGTGTTGGACCGTATCTGATCTGTAATATTTCATTTTATATACCAACATTCAACGCTTCGAATATTCAATTGATACAAAATGGCTTCAATCCCTCTACGCTTCACTTCGGCAAATCTAAAATGTAATCATACTATAAGCGTAACGTGACGCTAGTTTTTGAAAACGTCTTCCTACATGGATGTTAAGTCATATGGTTTCTGGTGGTTGAGTTTCCATATGCCCTCTCCACGGGTGTTTAACCCGTATTTGCATGAACACAATAACTAATTATAGAAGTAACTCAGGAATGTAAAGGATGAAGTGTGTTTTGTTCATAAGCTGGCAAATAACAGACTCTCAATGGATACAGAAACTTACGAATAGCAGATTTCAGTTTCGCATTCATTTTGGTCAGAGAGCCGAATGAATTTACATAAATTTCGGATGCTTATTTTTCTTTTTAGCTGAATTTTCTAGTTAAATAATGAACAGGAAAATACACACTATCGGAATCAAACAGTTCAACATGGGAGTAGCCAAGGAATAAAAGATGCCCTGTAGACAAAAAGAAAAACCTTGTTCTTTTTGGAACAGATGAATGCGCTTTCCTGTACAGAATAAAACACAATGATTAAAAATATTTTTAGTGACCTCTACTTGCTCCGAGGGTAACGTAATGAAGTGTTATGGTATAGTCTTATAGACAGAAGTTATTTGAGAATTATTGTTCGCCGTATTCCGATATTCGCAAAACAGCAGGTTCGTTACCGGTCATGGGCCCTCTTTCTTATCCGTCTTCGTAGGTCTCTTTAATAAATGACCACCATATAAAAGTTTCACTATTCGCACTCAAGCTGATTATTCAGTTATTGTGTGAAGATTCTATACCCCGTAAGACTACCAGGGTCCGTTCAACTACTAATGGTAAGCAGAATAACTGTCAGTGCAGAATTTATCGTGACAGTTGCTAGTAATATTCTCGTTCGTGTAATGCCTTCAGTTATTCAATGGGATTCCTAATTACTCTTCTGAAATGTGTTTTCCTCAGTAGTAGTTGTTTCGGAACTCATTAAAAAGTGATGTGCTGACGGTATGCAGTTAACCCTTGCTGCCTAATGAAGCTGACGATTTACAGGTCGAAAATCTAATTCCGTTTGGAGAAATTGTAGCTGACAAATAAGTTAGAATACCTCAACTCGGCAAGGGTCCCTTAGTACTGAACAGGAACGAGTGGTAGTAGTTTGATTATGGAAGTTTCAGCTCTAACGACTTATTCTTTAGGTGCTTAAACATAGAAGTGCGTGCTGTACCCTACAAAGCCACCCTTGAGATTTCACGTGGTGTTATGTTTACCTTCGATATAAGTGTATAAATCTCCTGACAAAAAACGAGGTCACACTTTTGAATTGATATTGTGTTATGAAGACCCTTGAACCTAGTGATGCCATGAAGGTGGGAGAAGTTTGTTCATAGTCACTTACGTGGTTTGTGTACCGTAGCCGTCTTGATTGCAACCATTCGTGTTGTTAGTAGCAGTTTCGACGTTCGCAATGTTTACGAAATGCGGTGGAGAGTAGAAGTTTCTCATTAATATAAAACATGATACCCACTCGATGTAAGGTGTAGTTTGTATGTGAAACTGCCAAGTTAAGTGTGAGTGTGAGTATGTAATTGTAATCAGGCTATCTGTTTATGGGTGAACACTGCTTTCGTGTGGTTTTAAACTGTTCATATTTCAATTAACGTTGTTCCATGTGCATGCCATTCCTTGTGGTATGTTTTTGTTTTTCTCTTTTATTGGGGAGCGTAATACTACCATAGCCTAAGCTGAACTGTACGCCATGTTTCCCCAAAGGATAGGATATCTATAATTGTTTACTTCAGAGTCACGAAGCGAGTGGAGCTTGGTAATTAAATGTATTTCAAGAATTCGTCGGAAGTATGGGCGGCCGCTCAGCTATGAACTGCACTAACTTTTGCACAAGTGATTTCTACGTGTTTAGATTTTCAAGTGACACAGAATGAAGAAATTTATGGGCCACAAATTGCCAGACAGTCAACTGGGGACCAGGAAATCGCGCTCAATTGTGTGTTGTACGTATGTTAATGAAAGTGGTTATAAATATGAAACCAATCGTGTACAATTGCGTTTCTTCCCCCGGTCGAAAACTTTACTGAAGCAGTTCGTCTCAAAATTGTTAGATTCCTGAGATATTTTTGCAAGTGACAAAGTGGAGAGTAATATTTGTGATATTTTCCCATAAACATACATACTCTATCTGAATAATACTTAATCCCGATTCTTATGTAAACGAGTGATAATTTAGATCATTTTATAGCGGTTAGGTAATTGTGAGAGCACTTACAACTCCATAACAACCATATATGAAGGTTTTGGTATTTCTCTTCTTTGATATTTACGAACTTCCACACAAGCTCCGGGCCCACATTTCTATAGTCGTGTAATATCATATCTCTCAATATCCCTCTACACAGTAATCAATGTCAGATGGAATATCAAATATTCTATAGGGCAAATTGTGAAAAGTTGCGTCAATAGTTTAGCCACCCACATTGTGAAAATTGTCGAATAATGTGCGTTTGGGGGAAACCTTGCTGGTGATTCAGCCTATTACGTGGGAGCTCTAGATGTGGTTGGTTGGGTTCATGTTCCATATTAGAGGATATAATGTCTCTTCACTCAACAGCAGTTCTGTGTGTGTATTCAGGAGTAGTTAGAAAGATTGTGGTGCTTAAGTTTTAAGTAATGTTAGTGTATCATTGACATGAGTGTTTCCGTCTGGTAGGATTGTTACTGAAGTTGTGTGTAGGCTGTTTTGGAGTTATTGTACTGTTGGTATTTTATAGTTACAGATTGGGTTTTGTGTTTCTAATACGTAGTTCTGTGTGATGTTAATGAATGGTCGTGTAATTCGTCTTTCGTCGTTTATGGATATGACTACGACACTGTGTGGAGATTTGGAGAGATTATTGGTTCTCGACCATTCGAGATGTTTTCCTCTGGAAGTGTTGCTTTCGCCAGAGAGGTTTGTTCAAAGTTCGTTAATTATTTTCTGCAGGTGACATTAAAGGAAAGGGCGTGCGGCTGAAAGGTTATTGTCGAAACTGAGTTGGCCTTTGGGAAGATGAAGCCTGGGAAGGGTAGTTGCGTTTCGGGAACGTGGTTGTGAGGTCTGTTGTTTGGGGGGTTGCGTGTTGCGGCGTAGTTTTTAGGATGGTGGGTTGACGGTTATTGGTTGGGTTAGTTGAACATATTGAGGATGGGTCTATTATTGTTTCTCATTGTCATCTTATAGAGATTTAATGGTTTCGGTGTTTATTGGTGGATCGTTGCTAAAAAAAAAAAAAAACAATTATGAAACAGCAGCACACACAAATACAGTATATTGATATTGGGGGAAGGGGGGGGGGGGGTTTGGCGGCTTCAATTCCGTGATGAGATGGCGCGCTTGCCGGGTAATTATTGTCCGTTCGAGAGTTTGTTACAGATTATTGGGGGACTTGCAGGCTAAAGTTTGTAAGTTGGATGTGTTGGTTTTAATGTGTGGGGGAATGTTGATTTGGTTAGTTATTTTGTCAGGGTTAATTTTAGGCGTTGTGTGTGTTCTGTAGGTGTACGTGAGGCGTGGGGAAGGTTGAGAGGTGCACGTGGCGCAGATTTTTAATTGTTTGACTTACGCTGGTAAGTACGTTTTGTTTTTTATACGTAATAGTATGTGGCTTGCGTATTTCATGCTTAATTGTGACACTTGTATATCTAAACTGTCAATGCACTTTCATATCCATTTTTGAGTTGTAATTCTAGTCGGAGGTATTGATGATTGTGATTCGTGGATATCGTGCCGATTGTTCGATGCATTTCGGTCAGGTATGCTTTCGGTAGTAACTAAGTGAGCTAGTTTCTTGGCACTGCGAACATCGTTTGATGATAGCAATCCACTTTTGATAATGTTCTACAGTTTTTAAGGCAAAGTATATGGTTTCAAATGGCTCTGAGCACTATGGGACTTAACTACTGAGGTTATCAGTCCCCTAGAACTTAGAACTACTTAAACCTAACTAACCTAAGGACATCACACACATCCATGCCCGAGGCAGGATTCGAATCTGCGACTGTAGCGGTCACGCGGTTCCAAACTGACGCGCTTAGAACAGCACGGCCTCACCGGCCGGCTATATGGTTTCCCTATTATAAACTGGGTGTAGGCGTTTTGTCATTGAGCGGTTCCCTTTTTTCTTCCAGAGCCTAGTAGGGTGCCTTACTTCAGGGAATGGATGACAAGTTGGTGAGTCGTGCTGTGCAAAGGTTAAATCTCATATTCTGTAGCCTGCAGTTGGTTTTTGGGTTTATAGTGCTAATTTTGCTGGAAAGATTCTGGGGGACTTCCACTAAAATGTTGAGAAATGGGTTGTGGTCCCAATGACTTGACCATATGGAAATAAGTATACGTCAAGGATGTATTACATTCTGCTGCGTGTGCTGCTTTTTGAGAGTTTAATAGCTAGTTTATAGAAAAAGGTGCATTGTGATATTTCAGCGGGTTGTGTAGTAGTACCAGTAATGTCCTCTACCAAAGAAATATAAATATTATGCTCCCATCGTTTGGTTTTGCAGTTCTAATAGCAGCCGTGTTTACCTGATATTATAATACCACCATTACTCAAGATAAACTGTTACATGTGCTATCACGATCCACCGAAAATATCACGCTTAGGACTAATCATATTGAATTAGTCCTGTACTTCGTGAAACGCGTGACTAAGGTTGTCTTAACATTGCAACATGCACAGAGCAATTGTTGCACGATTTTATGTAGATAGAGACCGAGGTCGATTTTTAATGGTTTTGGTTAATCTTACTTTCCTTAGCGCGTCACATTTTATGCCAATTTTCGTTTATTACTATTTAAACGTCTGCAACTTTTAGCCTCGGTTCGGTAGTGGCTGCAAGGAAGTGATTGTAAACGTTCTATATCTTGCGGCATACCGTTCAAAGTAAAACTTTATCTACGTATCGTCTTCGTTTCATGAATCTGAATACCATTAATCAGTGACGTGGCTGCGTCAGTTAGTATCAGAAACTTATTTCCACTCATTGGTCATACTCCAGGTAAAAGATAAGTGCTGCAAGAGAAGATTTAGTCTAACGTAAATATGCTCTAAACATCGTGAGACCTTCGCAAAGCTGAATGTCAGTTGTGTGCCTATGATGAGAAAAATCATTCTTCATGTACGATTTTTTCCTGTATTTTGTGTAATGTGGGCGTAGCTGGAACTCTGTAACGGTAGGCTTGAAATTCCATAGTACCATCGTAAGTGTGGGCTTGTCAATCCCAAGCTTTTTATGCTACGTCAACTGCTATCCACGGCGTAAAAAATGCATTGCATAGGAATTTTACTACTTTTCAGTGATCTTGCTCATAGAGTAATTGCAGCTCAAGAACGTTTCCAATGTTGTATTTGAAAAATGGTTTTACAGTAGTCGTTCTATAGGATGTTTTCCGTCACAAAACTCCAACGTACATTAGAAGAGTAGTTATACTTGTCTTATTTGTTGCTGAACCATTGCAAAACAAATTAAAGCCATAATTTACGGCTCATTTCATGGCTAATTCGTGGTTTACTGAGTTAGCATTTAACTGTCAGCAATTTGTGGCACACCAACTGAAAGTGGCCACCTGCATTTTTTTCTGTGATATGCCTTGAGTATAATGGGAGTTGTTACACTGCGGTGAGCGTCATGTGATTGCGGAGGGAAGTTCATCCTATAATTGGGTGTTAACAGAATTGTATTTTGTTGGAAATGTTTTGGGCAGATAAATATTTTGCGTATTACTTTCAGATATTCATCTTCATGCCATTGAGGTACTTTTCATGCGCTATCAGTCGGGTACAGATCGAATTTTTTTATGTTTTCCCTTCTCTAGACTGCAGTAAACTGTACATGTATTTTAAAGCTATTTCAAAAGCAGATGATGCATCAGAGGTACTGAAACTATGGTGAAGTGAACTGCAACGTAGATATTTTTAATTGCGCGAGTGTTTCTGCTGAAAAGCTTTTAGGGGGCTGACGGTTGTTACATACGCAACAAGAAAACAGTTTAGTCGTTCAGTCAAGTGAGTTCTGTGAAGCTGAATGGGATGAAAATTGTGTGATGTTGCTGGACTTACTTCTCAGAGTTTCAGTAGAAATTGTTACCTGTAAATCAGAATAATAGTGCTGTAGTTTCTTTGTTTTATACGAAAGACAACGTTGTAGAAAGACATTGCAACCATTTAGTGTAGTTGGTGATATCTTCCCAGATGTTTGTAGAATATTGTTAATCGATTTAGAACGTAGTGCTATTTCCCGCACAATGGCACTCCCTATGTTGTGAGCAGTCCGAAATCTCTGAAAGGGCCTTGCGTGTTATCGGAGCTTTTATTTTTCCAAACTGTGTAGCAACTATATCAAAGTACACCGTTTCCCACGCGTTTGATCAGATTGCGTTTAACTTTTCGTAGTGATGAGTATTTTATAGAATCAGCTGAGCGGAAGAAAACCATATAAATATTGAAATGCAATGAAATATTATGTGACACAACAGTGGAGTAGCATTCTGATGGCAAACTGAAGGTGTGTGTTGAATAAGTGATAAGCCACAAAAAGTAATGAATCTGATTGCGCAAAGTGGTCACACTCAGGGGTGATAGAATTTAACAAATTTGGATTTTATATACAAGTAATAAGTTTCATAATTATATTTAAGTTTAAAGACCACTACAAAGCTCCCAGTTTATCGAAAGACTGACAGACCAATTTCGTGACAGCCTACACACGTGCCGCCCGACTGCAATCTGCGATTACAGCTCCGTCCTGTTGTTGTTACTTATCAGAAATTCATTGTTTGTTCTGCGAGATCCAGCTTGGTTTTACACAGAAACAAAAGAGAGGATTTGCCTAGGCTGTTTTAAACGTACAAATCCTAAAAAAAAGTGAAGAGAAAGTTTTGGACAAGATGGGAAATTAGTTCACCACAGTTCTGTTACTTAAGCAGTTGGTATCAGATGATTTTCCATAATTATCTAAGAATAAATGAACCCTGCATTTCGGAGTGGCTGGACATCATCAAATTCAGTGCTTTTGTATCTCCACAGTTATTAGCTAAGTGATTCCTGAAATCTGCAATGTAACTTACAGATGACTGAGGAAATACATGACGATAAAGGAAAAGAAAAGGATGTTAAATATAAACATTGTTTATGTATGCAGTATAAAATCACCTATAAGATCAGGAAACTTATTGTAAATTCGAAAATGAGTAAGTAGACATGGTGGTGGCATAAAACATACGTAAGAAATGAAGCACCTTGAAAAAAAGATAAAAAAATCACACACTTTGCTATTCATTGTACAGAGCTTGGATGTTGGCTGGACTGATTAACACTTACAACGATGAAGCAATTATATTTTACGACTTCAAGTCCATTGAATATCGATACGTCAATTTTTATACTTTATTTCCTACAAGTATCGGAAATGAAAACAGAAATAGAGAATGTCGAGGGACTTTTATTCTATGTGCCACAATAACCATTCTGGATTCGTTAATAAATGAAACAAAGTGCTTCATTTCTTGCTTCAGTATTGCTATACTCCTCGGACGATGTATCCCATATATATTTGCAGTCTTTACATTTCTCCGGAAACACTGTCCTCAAGATTTCGTCCATCTCGCACTTTGTCGTGTATATTGTAATTGCATTTGATCCCACGAGCAGTGACAAAAGACGAACTTTTGTCGAGAGATTGCGCAATTTGTTGGGTGGTGTGGTGTTGGTGTCTGCTGTCGTCTGGTCCTACCTACCAGACATCCTGACGAGGCATGTTCGTCGGTCAGTCAAAACGCCTACACACGTCTAATATGTCGGTTTGTTGGTGCGTGTGTAGGGCCCGTTAGTGTCACTAGTCAGTCACTGAGGTTTCATTGCACTGTAGCGGCATAACATCCTTCTTCGATCTTTCTCTGTATATTTCGATGTCATCACTCGCAGTGCGATGGTACGCTAAAGGATTGTATTTTTTGTTGCAGGCAGCTGGACGGAGAGGCGCTGTGGGCGGCGAGCCGCGTGAGCCGTCGCTGGAGCCGGCTGTGCAGGGCGGACGCGGTTCTGCAGCAGAGGCTGCGCCAGCAAGAGGCGCGCGTCTCGGCCTTCCAAGTCGCTGCCGCGCCAGTCGTCAGGGATCTGCGGACCGCGCTGATGGCGGGAAACATCAGGCAGCCGCTCCACTTCGTCCCGGCAGGTGAGTCGCTCGATATGCTACTCGGCAATAAAGTTTTTAACTCTTACTTTGGTACGGTTTACAGCTTAACTGTAGCCATTTCCAGTGGATGAAGTGCATTGGACTATTGCTGTGAAGTGGCTCACCTGGACCGATTTCATGAATGCTAGACGTACTTCGTTCTTAGCGGTTTTACTGTATTAAACACTTTGCAACGCATTGAGTCTTACAAAATAGCCTCTGGAGAAGCGATGCGCTGTGCTGTTCGTCCGTTGAATTTCTAATTGCCCTACAATTATCTGAGACTTGATGGGTGCAAGATCGGGTTTGCTTCAATTGTTGCTCCAGAATGTCCAGAGCTAGTCGTGCGGTGTGTAGCGTTATCAACTTAACCTTGCAGATAGCAGTCGTAGAAAGCATAGACGATCAATCATAGGCAGGGACGAGGTCAAGGCCGGCATGTCACGGGGCATGCTCGGCAAATTGGCCTTGTAAATATAACTGGCACGCGCCACATAATGTCGGGCCACAGTTCACGCAGGCGCATTACGATACACTTGTTGCCTGGGTCTATGAAAGTATAGGGTACTTACGAAACCGATCCTTTAGTAGAATTGACAAAGGTATATGATTTTGTAGTTCACCTCGCGATTGCCTCTAATTCTTTTACTTCAGCCACGGTAGACAGGGAAATGATACGCAGTCCTCTCCCTTTATTTCCTTTTTGTGTAATTTTGTGTGCTTGAATGTACTTTCGGAGACGAGATTTGTCGGTAGAGCAGCCACCACGTACTCTTCACCAACCTGTCAGTGTAGCAGATCGTTTTGCCAATTTCATTACATTCTTTGTTAGTCTGCATATGAACCAGAGAGTTATAATTTTCATATATTTTAAGGGTAGTTTTTATCTGTAGTAGAATATCCTTTCACTGTTTATCATGACTGAAATAAATGAATTAGTCACAATCATGAGGAAAACTGCAAAATACAACTACCTTTGTCTATACTACAATAGTATCGCTTTTAGAGGGTCACATACTTACAGTCCCAGGCGGCAAGTGCACGGAGATGCGCCTTAGTCAATGACCACTCCGATTTCACTAGGGGGGGGGGGGGGCAAGTTACCATTAAAAAGCTAAATTGTCAATCACACCCGCGTGATATAGCAGCATTGCCCTCTTCACTGCCAGTGATTGATCCTTGCCGCTTTCTTTGACTCCCATTTACAAAGTTAAGTTCGTAACGCTAACAACAATATGACTAACTCTGGACAGTATTGACATACACTTGACCCATAGTTTTCACATCCATTCACTCACAGGCAATAGGATAGATCAGAAATTGAGCGGGCTTTACATAGGCAAATACATCAAGTCAGGTGATCAGCCTTTCTGAGGTATTGTATATCTACAGTTTGTCTGATGAGATGATAGAAGAAACAAAAGTGGAGAGGCAAGAGAATTAGGGGAATCAGAATTTGAGAGCTTCGGAAGACGGACGATCAAATAAGACAGAATTGATGTATATCATTCCAACGAAATTTCTAAAATCCTTGGGAAGTGGTGAAGGACACTACACACTTTGGTGTGGTGAATGCACCAGCAGACTTTCAGAAAACATCCAACACACAACTCAGAAGGTGGCAAGAGCCGACAAGTGTTAGAATTATCACGCAACAGCTTAACAGCTCATGCATCCAAGTTGCTGACAGTAATATGCAGGACAATGAAAAATAATATTCATGATCTGTTAGATGACGATCATCTTAGCTTTAGGCAATGCCAAGGCGCCAGAGGGGCTGTTCTGGATCTGTGGTTCATAGTGAAAGCAAGACTGAAGAAAAATAGACACATTATAGGATTTGTCGACTTTAAAAATGCGTTCGGCAGTGTAAAATGGTGGAAGGTGTTCTAAATTGAGAGAGAATTGGGCAAAGTATATGGGTAGACGGACCACGAGGTAACAATGAGAGTGGAACACCAAAGTTCTCTGGTAAATAGGGGTGTAAGACAAGGTTGTAGTATTTCGCCCCCTACTGTTCAATGTACAATGGAGGAGGGTTGACGAAATTGAAAAGTAGGTTCAAGAGTGGGATTAATATTCAAGGTTTCAAGGATATCATTGATAAAATTCACCTACAACATTGCTATCCTCAGTGAAGGTGGATTACAGTGTCTGTTGAGTGGAATGAAGAGACGATTGTGACATTCAGGAGTGGCACGTCTGGCCGTATGTGCACTAATCTTATTATTAACTGGCAAACTATAGGACGAGTCCCCCGTGCCCCCCACCTACGTAGGTTGCAAGTGTTACTAAGAGATGCCACGATGAACACAGGGGAAAACTTCGTGGCAGACTGCATCAAACGAGTCAGACGAATGACGAATCAAAAAATGTCCTTTTGTCTCACAAGCCCATCACAAGTCCTAAACTTTGTCGCTACTGTTGACTGAAGTAGGTAATATTGTCGATATCAATGTAAAGAAATCAGTAATACCTGTATCTGAACAGAATCTGCCAGTTTCCAAATTGTGCGATGTTGTGAGACAATGAAATTTTTCTCATATCCCATCACGTGGGCTGAATTTTCTCGTTACTGTCTGGTGGTGGTGGTCGTCGTCGTCGTCGCCGTCGTCGTGATCAAAATACCGAACACACAATTCAGAATCTAATCAATGGTCACATGCTCCATACTTGATGTGTGTCCCTGGCATTTCCGTTTACTCTGTCCATATCTATGATGGCAAACTGCAGATAAAGAAGTTGTGTTTTACTGTTGAGACTTGTGTTCGTAAATGAAGCACGCTCTTCCTACCGGCCCTATTGCCCCATATATCCTGAAAAATGAGACTGGCTTCGTTTATGATTATATCTGTGTGATCCGCATTTCCTTCTCGGAATGTGTGTTTGAGGGGACCATTTAAGTGTTACGTTGCCACAAACCTATCTGAATGTCGAAGTAAGGACAACTCATTGATCTTATTGTCTGGTGACGGATAGAAGACCGTGTTGGGGTGTGTAGTGAGAGGACATGGTGTTATAAAATAAACCATTTGTGATGAATGAACATTGTTTCTTTTTAGTGAACATCATCTTGCACAAGTTCATTTCCTACTCACTCCTATATTAATGGCTGAAAGTAATATGAATACCGTGTGCGTGCCCTGTAAAGAGCTGGTCAAATTTAATAAACCAAGGATTAACGTAGAACCATGATATAGTTTCTCCTTTCCTCATACTTGTTTCAGATTATATGAGATTCGTCCTAGTTATTCTTTGCGCTTAACGAAAATCAGTTTTGCATACTGGACTCGAGTAAGGAATTTCAGACGGGTATGAAGGGTAACGAACACGAGCTCAGGGGAAGGAATTAGTCTGAATCAACTATAAAAAACTCACCTTTCATAGAATAACACCCTTTTCAACCTTTTAATTCATGTAATGTCGTTTTCAGTTTTATTAGACTCGACATAATCAGTTTATGCTAGAATCTTGGTTTTAATCTGTAGTCGCACCCAAAGTTTGAAAAAATCGTAAATCCATGTAATGAAAGACGGCCGGATTATAATATGGCCAGCAACGGACTACTGAGTGAGTGTTCTGTTTATTAAACATTTCTACAATTGAATCGTAAATATACGCAGACTCCTCACTGTAGTCCACAGTAACGATATGCATTGACGGCAAACACTCGTCCTCACCCATAATTTAGACGAATCAGTGACACTTTGATTTGGTTAAAATAAGTAATGAAGGTTACACATTGATTGACTAATTTATCATATGGTACTGTAGTCCACAGTAACGATATGCATTGACGGCAAACACTCGTCCTCACCCATAATTTAGACGAATTAAGGACACTTTGATTTGGTTAAAATAAGTAATGAAGGTTACACATTGATTGACTAATTTATCATAATGGGTGAAACTTATCAAACTATGGACTCCTGGAGGTGTCTGTCGGTACATACATTTCGTATGTCTGAATGTTAACAGCCCTTTCCCATTTACTAATTGTTACGCCCTGTTTGTGGTGAAACCTGTGTCAATGCTCCTCTATATTTGTCTTGTAAGGCAAGGATTATTTCCTTCAGGTGTATTGTGCTGTTTCCTGCAAATGTTAATAAATCAACTGTGTATTGTGTTGTAGCATGTTCGAGTTTTTTAAGTTGCCTGAATCAGTTTTCCAGAAAGAGTGTAATAATGGTATAACTCCCATGTTTCAGGTCGACCGCAGTCTTATGCAGCTCCTGCGAGCGCGCAGAAGACGAAGACGCAGAAGAAAGCGAGGCGGTTGCCACCACCTGGTGCTCAGGGTGCGTCCCTGGTGTCTCGAGGCTGCTCCACTATTTCTGCTAACAGACCGTTGCGAATATGAAAACTGTATTTTACGCCAATAAACTACTTAAAATCCACACTGTGTGTTTTCCTTGCCATCCAAGACACAATTTTAATGAATTGCATTTTAAATTACGGAAATTATTTTTGTAATGCCAATCGATTTACGAACATCGTTCAGTAATAAGCAACTTCGCTGTAAAAGGTATGTACAAGGATACACAATTAAGAGATAATCACTTCTACTACACTTGCTACACGAGGAGGGCTATAAATGATGGGACTGAGCTCACATCAAAAGGAAAAGTATTCTTTAACCATATTCAGTAAACCGTACTTAAAGCAAAACGGAACTCGAGTAAACAGTAACTACAATTAAGCAAGAAGAAAATAGGTTTAACACGTTGACTGCTTCAAGCTTAGTTGTGAATGTTTCAACGCCAGGAAAGCATCCGACGTTCGGGTCTTGTCTGCTGTGACCGGCAACGGCCTTACTGCCGTCGACTAGTTAAACGGAAAGGGAAAAAAAAACTGTTACGCCGGTATTCAGAAATATGCCTACTCAATCAAAAATACTTGTCTTTTGTTTTCATTGGTTAATTAGTTGAGATTAACGTTGACATGTAGAACTGCTCCAGGTAGTTCTGTTCATTTGTCAGTGACAAGAGCAACAATCATTTTTTTCTACCCTTTTTAAATAAATCGCCAACGTTATGAGAAAAGACATTCGCGTATTCGGTTAGCTGTTTGGTACTAATTACCTGAAAGTATTACTAATGGTAATGCATAATTAATAATTTCCATTTATCTCCATAGTTGTCTGACGCGGTAAATATAATTAAAAAACTTACGTGGATTCGACGTGAAGATAAAAGTAATTCTTGTTTTTCTCTAATTTTTGGTTTGTAATATGAAAATAACAAATGGAAAAGCAACATTCATTGCATAGATATGCAGGTACGAAATGTTTTTCCTGAAGTTCGTATTTCTGATGCACAAATTACACAAGGAATTCAAAGTATCGTGTGAGTTAAAATTAGCAGACAAATTCCCTGAATTATACATCTTGCCGTACTACTATTTGGCAAGAGAATAATACCTTCGAGGAGTGTCAGTGAGACAACTTTGTATTTTGCCTGGGTAAGTTCGCAGCACATTCCCATTAGAAATGTCACGGCTCAGACACACAATGCTGCTCCGAATAGTAAGTACCATCAGAACCACACTAAATAAACCAGTATGGAATTTACAGGTGTGTGTTTAACTCAAAACGTATATAATATACCACGCTGATGAAGGTTTCAAGGGTCTCCAGCCGGGTGGTAGCGTTGATATCTCGCCACGTTTCGGGAAGTGTCATACTACCCATCTTCTGGCGAAGTGTCGAGATTCGCGGAGAGCGGGCTATTTATACGCGCGGTCACCCCCCTCCACTAGACCTCGTGTGGCTGCGGTGGTCCAGCGGCTTGCGCGCGGTGGTGGGGATGGCGGTCGCCCCCGGCGGCCGCGTTCGGTTCTCGGTGTAGGCATTCTGTTTGCGTCCGCGGCGGAGGACATTGACGGGCGTGCTCCCGACGGATTGCCGCTATCCCCGGGTTCCATGCTGCGCTGAGTTGGTATCCCTCGTCTCTGTTGACCAGATTCTCGTGAATCCTTATTTCTGTGGATTCTTTGGTCACGCTTTCCCAAAAGCCAGATGCTCGGCACAGTACCTTCGTGTTTTCGAAGTTGAAGGTGTGTTCTTCATTGATGCTGTGTTCCGCTATGGCTGATTTTTCTGTGTGGCCTAGTCGCACACATCTGATATGTTCATTGCAGCGTTTAGATATGCAGCGCTGTGTTTGCCCAATGTATTGTTTTCCGCATTCGCAGGGTATACTGTATACTCCTGGTGTGTTAAGGTTCAGCGTGCCTTTGGCAGAACCTAGGAGCTCCCTCGTCATCGGTGGTGGTCGGAGAATGGTTTTGATCTTGTACTTTCCCAGAAGTCGTGCAATTTTGGCCGAGAGCGGACCCACGTACGGAAGGAAAGCAAGTCGTTTATCTTCTTCTTCTCCTTCATTATTTTCTTCTGTGGTTCTCACTGCTTCTTTCTTTCTTTTAAGCGCCCTGTTAATCTGCGTTCTACTGTAGCCATTTTGTTGGAAGACTTCTCTCAGGTGTTGCAGCTCGGATGGTAGGCTGTCTTTGTCGCAGACGGCGCGCGCCCTATGTACCAGGGTGGTCAGTACTGTTTGTCTTTGTGCTGGATGGTGGCAGCTTGTTGCATGAAGGTATAGATCCGTATGTGTTTTCTTCCAATGTACTGCATGGCCTAGTGATTCATCTGCCTTCCTCTTAATATATCAAGGAAGGGGAGGCATCCATTTTCTTCCATTTCCATTGTAAATTTTATGTTCGGATGGATGCTGTTGAGGTGTTCAAGAAACTCATCTAGTGCCTGTTTGCCATGTCCCCACACGACAAACGTCGACATAGCGGAAGAAGTGCTTCGGTTTCTGTCTGGCAGTTTGAAGGGCCACCTCCTCGAAATGTTCCATATAGAGGTTTGCAATCGCAGGAGCCAATGGGGAACCCATCGCCACACCGTCGATCTGCTCGAAGAATTCCCTATTGGTAACATTCTCGTCCGTCGTCTCTCCCACCTCGTCCTATGAGGAGGGATCAGATAGCATGTTGTTGTTGTTGTTGTTGTGGTCTTCAGTCCTGAGACGGGTTTGATGGAGCTCTCCATGCTACTCTATCTTGTGCAAGCTTCTTCATCTCCCAGTACCTACTGCAGCCTACATCCTTCTGAATCTGCTTAGTGTATTCATCTCTTGGTCCCCCTCTACGACTTTTACCCTCAACGCTGCCCTCCAATACTAAATTGGTGATCCCTTGATGCCTCAGAACATGTCCTACCAACCGATCCCTTCTTCTAGTCAAGTTGTGCCACAAGCCCCTCTTCTCCCCAATTCTATTCAATACCTCAAAATGGTTGAAATGGCTCTGAGCACTATGGGACTTAACATCTGTGGTCATCAGTCTCCTAGAACTTAGAACTACTTAAACCTAACTAACCTAAGGACATCACACACATCCATGCCCGAGGCAGGATTCGAACCTCCGACCGTAGTAGTCGCGCGGTTCCGGACTGAGCGCCTAGAACCGCTAGACCACCGCGGCCGGCCTATTCATTACCTCCTCATGAGTTATGTGATCTGCCCATCTAATCTTCAGCATTCCTCTGTAGCACCACATTTCGAAAGCTTCTATTCTCTTCTTGTCTCAACTATTTATCGTCTACGTTTCACTTCCATACATGGCTACACTCCATACAAATACTTTCAGAAACGACTTCCTGACATTTAAATCTAAACTCGATGTTAACAAATTTTTCTTCTTCAGAAACGCTTTCCTTGCCATTGACAGTCTACATTTGATATCCTCTCTACTTCGACCATCATCAGTCATTTTGCTCCCCAAATAGCAAAACTGCTTTACTACTTTAAGTGTCTCATTTCCTAATCTAATTCCATCAGCATCACCCGAGTTAATTCGACTATATTCCATTATCCTCGTTTTGCTTTTGTTCTGTTCATCTTATACTCTCCTTTCAAGACACAGTCTATTCCGTTCAACTGCTCTTCCAAGTCCTTTGCTATCCCTGACAGAATTACAATATCATCGGCGAACCTCAAAGTTTTTTTTCTTCTCCATGGATTTTAATTGCTACTCCGAATTTTACTTTTGTTTTCTTTATTGCTTGCTCAATATACAGATTGAATAGCATCGGGGACAGGCTACAACGCTGTCTCACTCCCTTCCCAACAACTGCTTCCCCTTCATGTCCCTCGACTCTTATAACTGCCATCTGCTTTCTGTACAAATTGTAAATAGCCTTTCGCTCCCAGTATTTTACCCCTCCCACCTTCAGAATTTGAAAGAGAGTGTTCCAACCAACATTGTCAAAAGCTTTCTCTAAGTCTACAAATGCTAGAAACGTAGGTTTGCCTTTCCTAAATCTTTCATCTAAGATAAGTCGTAGGGTCAGTATTGCCTCACGTGTTCCAACATTTCTACGGAATCCAAACTGATCTTCCCCGAGGTCGGCTTCTATCAGTTTTTACATTCGCCTGTAAATAATTTGCGTTAGTATTTTGCAGCTGTGACTTATTGAACTGATAGTTCGGTAATTTTCACATCTGTAACAGCTGCTTTCTTTGGGATTGGAAATATTATATTCGTCTTGAAGTCTGAGGGTATTTCACCTGTCTCATGCATCTTGCTCGCCAGATGGTAGAGTTTTGTCAGGTCTGGCTCTCCCAAGGCCGTCAGTAGTTCTAATGGAATGTTGTTTAATCACGGGGCCTTGTTTTGACTTAGGTCTTTCAGTGCTCTGTCAAACTCTTCGCGCAGTATCATATCTCCCATTTCATCTTCATCTACATCCTCTTCCATTTCCATAATATTGTCCTCATGAACAACGCCCTTGTATAGACCTTCTATACAGTTCTTCCACCTTTCTGCTTTCCCTTCTTTGCTTAGAACTGGGTTTCCATCAAAGCTCTTGTTACTTATGCGAGTGGTTCTCCTTTCTCCAAAGGTCTCTTTAATTTTCCTGTAGGCAGTATCTGTCTTACCCCTAGTGAGATAAGCCTCTACAACCTTACATTTGTTCTCCAGCTATCCCTGTTTAGCCATTTTGCACTTCCTGTCGATCTCATTTTTGAGATGTTTGTATTTTTGTATTTTCTCCTTTCATCAATTAAATTCATTGTCTCTTCTGTTAACCAAGGATTTATACTAGCCCTCGTCTTTTTACCTACTTGATCCTCTGCTGCCTTCACTATTTCATTCCTCAAAGCTACCCATTTTTCTTCTACTGTATTTCTTTCCCCCATTCCTGTCAATTGTTCCCCTATGCTCTCCCTGAAACTCTGTACAACCTCTGGTTCTTTCAGTTTATCCAGGTCCCATCTCCTTAAATTCCCACCTTTTTGCAGTTTCTTCAGTTTTAATCTACAGTTCATAACCAATAGATTGTGGTCAGAGTCCACATCTGCCCCTGGAAATATCTTACGATATAATACCTGGTTCCTAAATCTCTGTCGTACTATTACATAATCTATCTGATACCTTTAGTATCTCCAGGGTTCTTCCATGTATACAGCTTTCTTTTATGATTCTTGAACCAAGTGTTAGCTATGATTAAGTTATGCTCTGTGCAAAATTCTACCAGACGGCTTCCTCTTTCATTTCTTAGCCCCAATCCATATTCACCTACTATGTTTCCTTCTCTCCCTTTTCCTACTGTCGGATTCCAGTCACCCATGACTATTAAATTTTCGTCTCCCTTCGCTACATGAATAATTTCTTTTATCTCATCATACATTTAATCGATTTCTTCGTCATCTGCAGAGCTAGTTGGCATATAAACTTGTACTACTGTAGTGGGAGTGGGCTTCGTGTCTATCTTGTCCACAATAATGCGTTCACTATGCTGTTTGTAGTAGCTTACCCGCACTGCTATTTCTTTATTCATTATTAAACCTTCTCCAGCATTACCCCTATTTGATTTTGTATTTATAACTCTGTATTCACCTGAGCAGAAGTCTTTTTCCTCCTGCTACCGAACTTCACTAATTCCCACTATATCTAACTTTAAGCTATACATTTCCCTTTTTAAATTTTCTAACCTACATGCCCGATTTAGGGATAAGACACCATAGATCCCCATAAAGGTGAACTCGTATCACTTGTCGCCGTACCAGCCATCATGTAGTTTGACAAGTAAAGAAAGGTGTGAACCCGTCTCTTGCCTCGGACCGGCACCCCTGGCATGGGGTAGGCGGTGGGGGGGGGGGGGGGGGGGAGGGTTGAACTACTGCATGCCGCCCACCGATGTTCCCCCTAGGCTAAGGACACTGAGTTGCCGGATTCAGAACGCCGTCGCCAACATACTGTCCCCCTCGACAGCCCCGTCACCGACGATTTAACTTAGGTCTCCTCGGCATGTACACCCCGCCCTCCGGAGAGGCGG
The DNA here is from genome assembly GCF_023864345.2 of Schistocerca serialis cubense. NCBI lineage: Eukaryota > Metazoa > Arthropoda > Insecta > Orthoptera > Acrididae > Schistocerca > Schistocerca serialis. Next base: position 285,398,130 of record NC_064640.1, read on the forward strand.
ATGCAACCATGGTCTTTCGCCGCCTACTAGCCCAAGCTTCCACCTCTCTGCTAATCACCCACTCCTACCCAGGTGGTGGGCCGGCCACCCAGTCGTTCAGCGCTCTGAACCCAGCTAACCTGTCCCAGGTGATGCCACACCCCCGCAGGCCGGTGTGGCCGTGCGGTTCTAAGCGCTTCAGTCTGGAACCGCGTGACCACTACGGTCGCAGGTTCGAATCCTGCCTTAGGCATGGATGTGTGTGATGTCCTTAGGTTAGTTAGGTTTAAGTAGTTCTAAGTTCTAGGGGACTGATGACCACAGATGTTAAGTCCCATAGTGCTCAGAGCCATTTCAACCATTTTTGAACCACCACCCCCTGTGTATGGCAGAACACGCCCCGATTACCCACTGGCGCTGCGAAGCGTCCTTGCGGACTCGTGCCGAGATACCACGCCGACAAACGATATCGCCGACATGCAGAGAGAGCACCTGGTGTTCTGTGCTCTGCGTAAAGAGGGAGAAAAGCAGCAGCCGCCCAGTGCAGAGGAGTCACTCACACGGTGAGCAACAGTCCTCGGCCTAGCAGCCCGCTCAGCCCTCATGCAAGGGACAGATCTTCGGTCTCTGGACACAGCTCCCTCTTTGGCACGCACCCTTCGCTTTCGCATCGGGTTGGGTCGCAGCTCTCCCTTCTGACGCAAGGCAACATCCGGGCGGGCCCGGGAAATGCCGTGCTTAACGTCTGGCACCACGGAAAAGCGGAAAGAGCCACTTGGGAGGGAGAGTCTATGTATGACGCTTCACTCCTCCATGTGAGACCTGTCGCCGGGACGCCCGACCATGGAACGATACGTCATGGGGCGAGACTCCGTGCCTTACGGCGAGCGGGCCCACAGCCAAGCGCACCGCACAAGCGACCGGGGAACTGCAAGCTTCCGCCAGCGCTAAACCCATCCGACCTCACGCCAGACATTGTTGGATATGGAGCTCCGCAGCAGACCATCCTTACGTGTTCACATGTCGACCCAACGACATCGTCACTTACAATTGCAGCGCGCTCGGGACCACAGGGATTCGACCGTCGATCAGTGGAAAAATGTTGGCTCTTCGGGTGAATCACATTTTCGCCTCAACAGGTCGATGGTCGTCTCCATAAACGCCTTCATCGAGATGAACGACGGCTCGAAACGTATTGTGCTCCACGGGCACAGGTTGGCGGGAGCAGTATTATGCTACGGGAGACATTCTCCTGCACTTGCATGGGACATGTGGTAGTAATCGAAGACATGCTGATAGCTGCAATCCATCTGCATTCATGCTTGTTGTCTTCCTCGACGGGGATGTTATCTTTCAGCAGTGTAATTGCCCGTGTCTCGGAGCCAGAAGCGTGCTACAGTGGTTTGAGGAGCATTTCAGTGCACTCACGTTGATGTCTCAGCGACCAAATTCACCTGATGCAAATCCTATGGAACCAATCTGGGTCACTATCGGACACCATCAGCGCGAACGCAAATCAGCGGCCCGTGATTTGCGTGAATTACATGACCTGCGCGTAGGTAGTTAATGTCACAAATCTCCACAAACCTACGTACGAACTGTCGGATGCCTGAGACGCAGAATCAGTGATGTATTTCGTTCCAAAGAGAGACGAGCAAGCAATTAAGCAGGTAGTCCTAATGTTTTGGCTCATCGGTGGATATGCTCGATCTGACATTTGTTTGTATGTGACGTATTAGAAAAGACAGCTGCTGTTAATGCCACTGAAAAAGCCACGCTGAATATGAAAAAATAATTTATTTAAGAAGAGCAGAAGCGTGTCATAAACTATAAAAGACCTTCAAACAGACTGATCGACAGCGATCACACATTAAACGTTACCATACCTCAGCTAACATCTATTTTGTGTATATTGTCTAACGGCCACGACGTCCCTACTTTCGCGTAAGAAGCAGAATCAAATCATTGAAGTTCCTTATGGCTAGGACACAGTCATCGCCTTTCCTCGAAGAGATCCTGCGTCTTTCAGCTTCTGAACGGTAAAACAGCCACTGGTATTCAGCAAGAAAGAAGCTATTGATCGCTACTTTAAGCCATCAGCGAAGGAAGCAGTTTAACTCCAAAAGGTTAGATACGTATAAAATCGAGGAACCATGAAGTTACTTTTTTTTTGTACGTGGCAGTTATACACTACAAGGGCATACTGACGAATGAGGCCTCCGAATTTTTTATGTGAAAACTCTTAAAGCCTTTTAAATAAAAGAAACGACATTAACATTCTGCATAGTTGTTCTTCATGTCCATATACAGGGTGTTACATAAAGGTACGGCCAAACTTTCAGGAAACATTCCTCACACACAAAAAAAGAAAAGATGTTATGTGGACATGTCTCCGGAAACGCTTAATTTCCATGTTAGAGCTTATTTTAGTTTCGTCAGTATGTACTGTACTTTCTCGATTCACCGCCAGTTGGTCCAATTGAAGGAAGGTAATGTTGACTTCGGTGCTTGTGTTGACATGCGACTCATTGCTCTACAGTACTAGCATCAAGCACATCAGTACGTACCATCAACAGGTTAGTGTTCATCACGAACGTGGTTTTGCAGTCAGTGCAATGTTTACAAATGCGGAGTTGGTAGATGCCCATTTGATGTATGGATTAGCACGGGGCAATAGCCGTGGCACGGTATGTTTGTATCGAGACAGATTTCCAGAACGAAGGTGCCCCGACAGGAAGACGTTCGAAGCAATTGATCGGCGTCTTATGGAGCACGGAACATTTCAGCCTATGACTCGCGACTGGGGAAGACCTACAACGACGAGGACACCTGCAATGGATGAGGCAATTCTTCGTGCAGTTGGGGATAACCCTAAAGTCAGCGTCAGAGAAGTTGCTGCTGTACAAGGTAACGTTGACCAAGTCACTGTATGGAGAGTGCAACGGGAGAACCAGTTGTTTCCGTACCATGTACAGCGTGTACAGGCACTATCAGCAGCTGATTGGCCTCCACGGGAACACTTCTGCGAATGGTTCATCCAACAATGTGTCAATCCTCATTTCAGTGCAAATGTTCTCTTTACGGATGAGGCTTCATTCCAACGTGATCAAATTGTAAATTTTCACAATCAACATGTGTGGGCTGACGAGAATCCGCACGCAATTGTGCAATCACGTCATCGACACAGATTTTCTGTGAACGTTTGGGCAGGCATTGTTGGTGATGTCTTGATTGGGCCCCATGTTCTTCCACCTACGCTCAATGGAGCACGTTATCATGATTTCATACGCGATACTCTACCTGTGCTGCTAGAACATGTGCCTTTACAAGTACGACACAACATGTAGTTCATGCACGATGGAGCTCCTGCACATTTCAGTCGAAGTGTTCGTACGCTTCTCAACAACAGATTCGGTAAGCGATGGATTGGTAGAGGTGGACCAATTCCATGGCCTCCACGCTCTCCTGACTTCAACCCTCTTGACTTTCATTTATGGGGGCATTTGAGAGCTCTTGTCTACGCAACCCCTGTACCAAATGTAGGGACTCTTCGTGCTCGTATTGTGGACGGCTTTGATACAATACGCCATTAATCAGGGCTGCATCAGCGCATCAGGGATTCCATGCGACGGAGGGTGGATGGATGTATCCTCGCTAACGGAGGACATTTTGAACATTTCCTGTAACAAAGTGTTTGAAGTCACGCTGGTACGTTCTGTTGCTGTGTGTTTCCATTCCACGATTAATGTGATTTGAAGAGAAGTAATAAAATGAGCTCTAACATGGAAAATAAGCGTTTCCGGACACATGTCCACATAATATATTTTCTTTCTTTGTGTGTGAGGAATGTTTCCTGAAAGTTTGGCCATACCTTTTTGCAACGCCCTGTATGTGCAGTCTTCCGCCGCTGGAGAGATCCGAGTTGCATGGAATATGACGGTGGGTAGCGAAACTATGACTTTGCGTGAGAAACATGGTGTTGTAAGCGAGTTTCGAATTTGAAGAGTTCACCCACATATGGAGCCCCGTTCCTGTAGCATGCCAGATATCTGCATCAATCCGACAAATTGAGCCTTGGGTCCACTGTCATCGACCATCTTCCACATAGTCGTGACTTGGCTCCATCTGATTTTCATTTGTTTCGAGAACTTGAAAAACGTCTTCGAAGACTTCATTTTGATAGTCATGAACCGTATCAAGTAGAGGTGAGGTTGTGGGTCCGTCAACAAAATGAAACATTCTACAGTGATTGTATAAACAAATTGGTCTCTCGTCGGGAGAAATGTGTTCGTCACCAGGATAGCTATGTTGAGAAATGAATATTTAGACATTGAGAATAAAGATGTAGAATGTTATAACGTTTGTCTTATTTAAAAAGCTTTAGGAGTCTACATGTAATTCGGAGGCATTACTATTCAGCACACCCTCGGACTTTGGCACTCGATTCCACTTCCAAAAGAAGCCAAGAAGCCACATGAGTTTACTTTGTCAGCTTTAGAACTATGTAACGAAGATGAAGACAATAGCCCAAGATCTCAAAGGTTTATTTCCTTGCGCGACAAGTGAGAGCCAAAACTTCAATACGAGGTCTGTTCAAAAAGTTGTGGAACTTTGTCCACAAAATTTTTCTTTGCCCACCTTTTACTTATTGTGCATGGTCTGCTTCGAAATACTCTCCTCCACAATTGATACACCGCTCCCAAAGCCGTTTTCACTTCCAGAAACCGTCTTGGTACGCCTATTGTTGCATCGCGCGAAGCGCAGGTTGCGAATTTTGTTTTATCTCGCCTACCGTTGCAAATCTGCATCTTCCAACGGGGTTTTCAACTTAGTAAATAAAACAAAGTCCGCAGGTGTTAGGCCTGCAGAGTACGGAGGATGAGGCAGCACAGTGATTTCGTTTTTTGTGCAACAGTCACCCACAAACAGGGATGAATGTGCGGGTACGTTATCTTGATGCAAGAGCCATGAACTGTCCCGTCACAATGTAGGCCTTTTACTTCTCACATTTTCTCGCAGCCGTCGCAACACGCCCCGATAGTACCATCGATTGTTTATCTCTGTGGCACGAATTCATGATGAACTAATCCGTTAAAGTCAAAGAAAACTATCAGCATGGCTTTGACATTTGACCTGACCTGACCTTTCCCGCCCCATTGTGAAGATTGAGCTTTGGTCTCAACACCATAACATAGACCTACGTCTCATCACCAGTTATGATTCTCTCAAGGAATATCTCGTCCTCATTTGAGTGATCCAAAGGTCTTCATAGATTGCAAGGCGAAGGTCATTCTGGTCTTGACTCATGAGCCGTGGGACGAGCTTGGCGGCAGCACGATGCATTCCAAGATGCTGTGTCACGATTTCATGGCATGATCCAATTGATGATTGCATTCTTCTGCAATATCTCGGACGGTCAGTCTTTGACTGGCACGCACAATTTCGTTGACATCCCTGACATGAGCGTCGTCGGCAGACGTCAAAGGGTCTCCTGAAAAACGGTCATCTTTAACTTCCGTCCCGCCGGTTTCAAACTGTGTGAACCATTGGTAACTCCAAGTACGGCTTAAGCACTCATCACCTACATTATATGGTGTGTGTCTGTAAACGTTCTCTTGAGTTTCACGCAAAATTTAATGCAGACGCGTTGCTTCTATAACTCTACCATCTCGAAATTTGCGAACTGTGCGACAACATTCTACTCAATATAGCACTCAACAATAACTACCTGATATACAACAATGAAACTTCCTGCAATTACATATTAAACACTGACGTGTGCAGGGATGCCAACCGCACTTCGATCCAACACACCATTTGCGCGAACTTAAGAATGTTCCGGAATTTTTTGTACCCACCTCGGACTTGAGTTCCTGTGGACATGAAGTAGATAGGCCGAACTTAGATATGACTGCAGCTGAAAACAGAAACGGAGAGGACCAGTAAAAGATAGATTTGTTCGTTTGTATGCAGTCTTGTCTCATTTAATCTTTTTTTTCTGAATAGCCTTGTGCAGCGCATGTAATTACAGCAGCATTCCTTCTTATTCCCACCTAAATAATCATAGGGAAACATACTGCTTCAATGAGGAAATGTTTTCCTTGTACGTAAGTTGAAAAGTAAGTACACTACTGGCCATTAAAATTGCTACACCACAAAGATGACGTGCTACAGACGCGAAATTTAACCTATAGGAAGAAGATGCTGTGATATGCAAATGATTAGCTTTGCAGAGCATTCACACAAGGTTGGCGCCCGTGGCGACACCTACAACGTGTTGACATGAGGAAAGTTTCCAGAGGATTTTTCATACACAAACAGCAGTTGACTGGCGTTGCCTGGTGAAACGTTGTAGTGATGCCTCGTGTAGGGAGGAGAAATGCGTACCGTCACGTTTACGACTTTGATAAAGGTCGGATTGTACCCTATCGCGATTGCGGTTTACCGTATCGCGACATTGCTGCTCGCGTGGGTCGAGATCCAACGACTGTTAGCAGAATATGGAATCGGTGGGTTCAGGAGGGTAATACGGAACGCCGTGCTGGAACCCCACGGTCTCGTATCACTAGCAGTCGAGATGACAGGCATCTTATCCGCACGGCTGTAACGGATCGTGCAGCCACGTCTCGACCCTGAGTCAACAGATGGGGACGTTTGCAAGACTACGACCATCTGCAAGAATAGTTCGACGATGTTTGCAGCAGCATGGACTATCAGCTCGGAGACCATGGCTGCGGTTACCCTTGACGCTGCATCACAGACAGAAGGGCCTGCGATGGTGTACTCAACGACGAACCTGGGTGTATGAATGGCAAAACGTCATTTCGTCGGATGAATTCCGGATCTGTTTACAGTATCATGATGGTCACATCCGTGTTTGGCGACATCGCGGTGAACGCACATTGGAAATGTGTATTCGTCATCGCCTTACTGGCGTATCACCCGGCGTGATGGTATGGGGTGCCATTGGTTACACGTCTCGGTTACCTCTTGTTCGCATTGACGGCACGTTGAACAGTGGACGTTGCATTTCAGACGTGTTACGACCCGTGGCTCTACCCTTCATTCGATCCCTGCGAAAACCTACATTTCAGCAGGATAATGCACGACCGTATGTTGCTGGGCCTGTACGGACCTTTCTGGACACAGAAAATGTTCGACTACTGCCCTGGCCAGCACATTCTCCAGATCTCTCGCCAATTGAAAACGTCTGGTCAATGGTGGTAGAGCAACTGGCTCGTCACAATACGCCAGTCACTACTCTTGATGAACTGTGGTATCGTGTTGAAGCTGCATGGGCAGCTGTACCTGTACACGCCATCCAAGCTCTGACTCAATGCCCAGGCGTATGAAGGCCGCTATTACGACCAGAGGTGGTTGTTCTGGGTACTGATTTCTCAGGATCTATGCACCCAAATTGCGTGAAAATGTAATCATATGACAGTTCTAGTACACTATATTTGTCCAATGAATACCCGTTTATCATCTCTATTTCTTCTTGGTGTAGCAATTTTAATGGCCAGTAGTGTATTACAGTGACAAAAATGTTCGGAGACACACAGGATGTGTTAGGTATATCTGAGAAGCAATTTCAAGTTTGAGACAAGGGCTGTTTGTGTAATAAGTTCTTGAATGGAAAGAATTTATATTTACGTCTTGAGAAATAGCTTAACAATTTTTGCTGATCATTACTCGTGCTGAAGTGGTATTTTGAAGAGTTGCTTTCGCCGAGGCATACACTACACTGCGAAACTGACGTAAGATACAGATAAACACATTGTTTTACGAACTCGGTGGAAAAGGATGAAAATGCGGGAGCATGTTGGCAGAGTTACCCCAAACATGCACGGAAAGCTGGACATCATATGGAGTGAAGTTAGCGTGACTACAGCACCAAATGGTGCTGATCCCGCAACACGAGGGTGTCGAAGGAACTGGAAAAAGAGTCAGTGAGCAGTTACGGTGTATAGTGACGCCGTCCTTTATAACATGTCCGGAGACAACATCTGGACTATTTCACAAGGGGAAAAATCATCAGAAAACTGGAAGTAGGACGAAGCAGCGCAGTGGTTTGGTATGGTTCACAGCATTGTTTCACATGGATGGTGAGCGTCCTGAACTACAGGCGCTGTAGCCCAACGAGAAGAGGCGATCGACCACTGTCAGCTGCAGCAGCAGATGACTACTTTGTGCAGCAACTAAGAAGGTGTCCACAACAAACAGCGGTTGCAACCACTATCATATTTAACAGGACGTCTAGGCACTCAGTCACACCCTTCACAGTGGCACAGCGACTGCATGGGGGTTGTCTCTCTGCCCGACTATCAGTACGTTGTCCATTGACACCAGCGGCACCGTCTGTGATGGTGCCAGGAGCTTAAAGGGCCGAAACAAGGAAGAAGCTATCCTTTATATTCTTGTCGTTGCATATTTCCTTCAGTTACGTTCTGTATTGTGTTCTAACAGTACTGCGCGCGTGGTCCAAGTTTCATCGAGCTATTGTACTTGGCAGAAACACATCGTAAAGTTACTTTCATACTTACGTTTTGAACGCCGGTATATTGTATTTGCTAAATAAGGGTTCGCAGGAGTCTAGGTTTATATTCTTACTTAGATATTCGCACCCATCACAACTGCCCACCGAGCAGAAAATTTTGTGTTTTGGGTTTCTTACCTTGACGCGTACTTTTTTTACGTTTCAGCTGTTATGGACTAACTTTTAATTCATACAATTTTTCATGTGAGCGTTCAACTTCTTTGATGTTATTGTGACCGCGAAGCGCTGTCTTGGTGAGGTTGTTCTGCGCCGTAACTTTTCTGTGGACTTTTCCTGACGTGCACATGCGAATTGTTCCCTAGACAATAGAGCAATTTCTGTCATACATTAGAAGTGTTCTCTTGCACGGAAATGTGTCCGCACAATGTGCAGTACGGAAGTAATTCTCCTGCTAACCAATAAGCACAGGGTGCTTTCAAGAGCTTACGTAGTTTGCACGTAAAGATGAACTTTATCAGAAGATTTCGCTTTTGCATGTCGTCTACGTGGCAAATGTCTAGCTTTCCATTGCCAACTTAAAAAATGTTATCGCCTTGTGTGTGAAAAGTTTGAGGCCGCAGCTCTCCACGCTTGTCTGCCCTGAGAAATCATAATATCTGGTAACTACTGTACGATACCTTAGTTTGAACGTATTTATTGTATTCAAGCCTACGTGTCCCTCTACTACTTTTACACCACTTCCTTCCCTCCCCCTTCCTTCCATCACCAAATTGACGATTCCTTTATGTCTCACGCTGTGCCCTCTCAATATATGCCTTCTTTCAGTCTAGTTGTACCATACATTTACTTTCTGCGAAATTCGATTCAGTACCCGATCAATTATTCGAGTCACCCAGATCAGATGTATGACTGAAGCAAGAACTAAGTTTTTCATAAATATGAATTCCACTGACCAGTTAGCCTGTATCACGTTCAAATCTCCATACAACAATACTCATTTATGATTTACTTCATCAAACTGAATTAAAGGTCCGTATTAAACCTAAAATATCCTTACTTCGGTTGTAACGTGTTTAACATGAACGTGTGCCACTAATGGAGGTCTCGTATTTTGTGCATAATGATTACCTTCCTTGGCCGACGGAAAATTGACACTGAAGACGATTGTAATACAAGGGCTATGTTTGAAAACGACAGCGAACTTACTTTAACTACACTCCTGGAAATGGAAAAAAAGAACACATTGACACCGGTGTGTCAGACCCACCATACTTGCTCCGGACACTGCGAGAGGGCTGTACAAGCAATGATCACACGCACGGCACAGCGGACACACCAGGAACCGCGGTGTTGGCCGTCGAATGGCGCTAGCTGCGCAGCATTTGTGCACCGCCGCCGTCAGTGTCAGCCAGTTTGCCGTGCCATACGGAGCTCCATCGCAGTCTTTAACACTGGTAGCATGCCGCGACAGCGTGGACGTGAACCGAATGTGCAGTTGACGGACTTTGAGCGAGGGCGTATAGTGGGCATGTGGGAGGCCGGGTGGACGTACCGCCGAATTGCTCAACACGTGGGGCGTGAGGTCTCCACAGTACATCGATGTTGTCGCCAGTGGTCGGCGGAAGGTGCACGTGCCCGTCGACCTGGGACCGGACCGCAGCGACGCACGGATGCACGCCAAGACCGTAGGATCCTACGCAGTGCCGTAGGGGACCGCACCGCCACTTCCCAGCAAATTAGGGACACTGTTGCTCCTGGGGTATCGGCGAGGACCATTCGCAACCGTCTCCATGAAGCTGGGCTACGGTCCCGCACACCGTTAGGCCGTCTTCCGCTCACGCCCCAACATCGTGCAGCCCGCCTCCAGTGGTGTCGCGACAGGCGTGAATGGAGGGACGAATGGAGTCGTGTCGTCTTCAGCGATTAGAGTCGCTTCTGCCTTGGTGCCAAGGATGGTCGTATGCGTGTTTGGCGCCGTGCAGGTGAGCGCGACAATCAGGACTGCATACGACCGAGGCACACAGGGCCAACACCCGGCATCATGGTGTGGGGAGCGATCTCCTACACTGGCCGTACACCACTGGTGATCGTCGAGGGGACACTGAATAGTGCACGGTACATCCAAACCGTCATCGAACCCATCGTTCTACCATTCCTAGACCGGCAAGGGAACTTGCTGTTCCAACAGGACAATGCACGTCCGCATGTATCCCGTGCCACCCAACGTGCTCTAGAAGGTGTAAGTCAACTACCCTGGCCAGCAAGATCTCCGGATCTGTCCCCCATTGAGCATGTTTGGAACTGGATGAAGCGTCGTCTCACGCCGTCTGCACGTCCAGCACGAACGCTGGTCCAACTGAGGCGCCAGGTGGAAATGGCATGGCAAGCCGTTCCACAGGACTACATCCAGCATCTCTACGATCGTCTCCATGGGAGAATAGCAGCCTGCATTGCTGCGAAAGGTGGATATACACTGTACTAGTGCCGACATTGTGCATGCTCTGTTGCCTGTGTCTATGTGCCTGTGGTTCTGTCAGTGTGATCATGTGATGTATCTGACCCCAGGAATGTGTCAATAAAGTTTCCCCTTCCTGGGACAATGAATTCACGGTGTTCTTATTTCAATTTCCAGGAGTGTACATTACGTTTCCACGTTTAGTTTAACTAACCGAAGGCTGAAAGTAATTTAAGTTCTATGTTTTGGCCACTTTCCTAATACCAACATAAATTTTAAATTACCCTCAAATTAAGGAACATTTTTGCAGGCTGCTGAGTAATATCTGGTGTTTACTCAAGCTAGTTTACGGTTTTTCTGAACATTCTTTGTTATTCCTGCAGAAATGTTGGTTTTTATACTATTTATTATTAAGTATTTTGTGTGTAAATTGAATAAATTTGTGCGCAATCAAAATTTCTCGCTGAACAGCAGGTGATCTTAGCAAGACAGCTGTACTTCAACTACATGTTTTCAGTCCTGAGACTGGTTTGATGCAGCTCTCCATGCTGCTCTATCCTGTGCAAGCTTCATCTCCCAGTACCTACTGCAGCCTACATCCTAAATCTGCTTAGTGTATTCATCTCTTTGTCTCGCTCTATGATTTTTACCTTCCACGCTGCCCTCCAGCACTAAATTGGTGATCCCTTCATGCCTCAGAACGTGTCCTACCAACCGGTCCTTTCTTCTTGTCAAGTTGTGCCACAAACTCTTCAATTCTATTTAATACCTCATTAATTATGTGATCTACCCATAAAATCTTTAGCATTCTTCTGTAGCACCACATTTCGAAAGCTTCTATTCTCTTCTTGTCTAAATTATTTATCGTCCATGTTTCACTTCCATACATGGCTACATTCCATACAAATACTTTCAGGAACGACTTCCTGACACTTAAATCTATACTCGATGTTAAATTTCTCTTCAGAAATGTTTTCCTTGCATTGCCAGTCTACATTTTATATCCTCTCTACTTCGACCATCAGTTATTTTACTCCCTAAATAGCAAAACTCCCTTACTACTTTAAGTGTCTCATTTCCTAATCTAATTCTCTCAGCATCACCCGACTTAATTCGACTGCATTCCATTATCCTCGTTTTGCTTTTGTTTATGTTCATCTTATACTTTTTCAAGACACCGTCCATTCCGTTCAACTGCTCTTCCAAGTCCTTTGCTGTCTGACAGAATTACAATGTCATCGGCGAACCTCAAAGTTTTTATTTCTTCTCCATGGATTTTAATACCTACTCCGAACTTTTCCTAGTACTACATACACAGTTGAAAGTTTTTCTTATCAGTGAACTATATTGTTACGCAGTTCTAATGCCTCTGGGAAGTAACTATATATTCCAAATTCTCAAATATGGTTATAAATTACGACAGGAACAGCAAAGAAAAATTTTGTAGATTTTAATACGTTTATTGCTCTGCAACAACGAAATGTTTGAAATGGTAATTTCGCTCAGTAAGACAACATACAAGACTCACTGAACATGTCGAAACTTTTGAGAATGAAATGTGCCAAAGCACTGTACGGTTCTTTTATTAAAATTTCGAGGAAAGGAGATATCAAAATTGGCCCGACGACTCCGACGATCTCTCGAGACGCGTCATCAGCCGCTGGAGACACAGCAACTTCTTCTGGATGCTCAGCAACTCCTTGAGGCTACGTATTTTTTTGTTGCGCGGGCGCAGGGTCTCCCACTCGGCAAGCTTCTGCCGCAACATCTTGTCCGAACTGCACAGCTCGGCCCAACGTCTGCTCACCCGACTCGCGGCCCACAGCGACTCTTTTTCCAGCTGCCTGCAGCACAAACGATACGACTTTAGCTACTGTAGCACTTTTAGCTAAACAACATCGAAGTATTGATATCAAAGATGTAAGAAATGCCCGATTGCTTAAAATTCGATGACGTGCGCGCTTTCGCTTGTGCGCACAGACATCTGCTGTACAGACAAAATGCAATGACACCCCCAGACCTATTAGTGATGCAACACCTTTAACATTATTGCAATTGCTGAAGTGTAAGCGGATGTTCGGCAGCTTACGGGTTTTTCCATTGTCTCCTCTTTAATTGCGATTACAAGCCTAGATTCATCCACTGTTTATTACACGTACAGGGTGATCAAAAAGTCAGTATAAATTTGAAAACTAAATAAATCACAGGATAATGTAGATAGAGAGGTACAAATTGACACGCTTGGAATGACATGGGGTTTTATTAGAACCAAAAAAATACAGAAATTCAAAAATGTCCGACAGATGGCGCTTCATCTGATCAGAATAGCCACAATTAGCATAACAAAGTAAGACAAAGCAAAGATGATCTTTACAGGAAATGCTCAATATGTCCACCATTCCTCAACAATAGCTGTAGTCGAGGAATAATGTTGTGAACAGCACTGTAAAGCATGTCCGGAGTTATGGTGAGGCATTGATGTCGATCTTTTCTTTCAGCATCTCTAGAAACGTCGGTCGATCAGGACACTTGCGACCTCAGGTAACCCCAAAGCCAATAATCGCACGGACTGAGGTCGGGGGACCTGGGAGGCCAAGCATGACGAAAGTGGCGGCTGAGCACACGATCATCACCAAACGACGCGCGCAAGAGATCTTTCACGCGTCTAGCAATATGGGGTGGTTGTAATAAAACCCCATGTCATTCCAAGCATGTGTCAATTTTTACCTCTATCTACATTATTCCGTGGTTTATTAAGTTTTCAAATTTATACTGACTTTTTGATCACCCGGTACATTTGGCCCAGCTTAAAGTGAGGTTCTTAACACACTGAACTACCCAACTGCTGGCAAAACGCACGTATCTGTAGGTTTTTGCTCCACGTTACTCACGAATTTTAGGTTCAGTGTCATTTACTGTGTCTAATTCCTGGCGCTTTGGGTTATCAGTAATGCCCATTTGCGGACCGAGTCTACACAAAGACAAAAG